>NW_027315945.1:14997112-15402112 GCF_026437365.1 Eucyclogobius newberryi
GGCGCTGAACTTCTCACCGTCTAAGAACTAGGTTTATATATATCAAAATCGGCGAAGTAAAGATCAAAAGTTACTTAAGTCGAGTACTTTTACTTACTTACTAAAGAGGATACGTTTGTACATTGTAATGTTAGAATTTTTTTTGGATAGGGTCTTAACTTTCAATATCAGTACTATCAAAATGACGTATAGGCGATGAATAAAAGGTATAGAGTAAAATAGACTCTTGCGTTTCCCCAATGACAACAGTATAATGGACATTGATTATGCTCTTAAAAGCCATGGCGTCTTCTGAACAGTGGCTTCTCTGACTGATCCAGATGATGGGCCAATATGGGCCGATGCCCAATATGGGCTGATGCCTTGTGACCATGTGCAGCAGCACTTGGACACCACATGTCATTTTTCAGTCAGATGTTAGCGCTGCCGAACAAGGAGGCCTTTTATGCCCTAAGTGAGTTATTCCATTTTTCCGACCCCTTCATGCGTTGAAAAGTATGTGTCTGCCGGTGTCTGAGAGTCGGCCTGTTTCTGTGCACAAGGCTGGTGGAGGAGCAGGCGCACAATGGTGGACTTGATTGGAGCACTTCTCACTTCAGATCACATGTACAGAAGAATGCAGCAACATGACCCAGCCAGAACTAATGTGGTTTGGCCCCCGCGTACTCTGGGCTGTTTGGTAACAAGACTGTAAGTACGGCGGGCTTATGGAGAGGGAGCAAAGTTCACCGAGGTCCACTGTGGAAGGTGTCGGCGTGGTAGTGCCTCGGTAATGCGTTCAGCGCTCTATTATAAACTGTAGCATTGGTTTCACTAATAAACCAACCCACAGTCACAAGCACACTCTGGATCTTATTCAGACATATATGATAGAGATTAGTTACCTAAATGTCTTACCCCAAAGCCCTATATATATCATTTTCTAATTGCTTCTTAAACTGAAGCTTTTTCTTCAATGGATGACGCTTGGACGAATGCGGGATTACAAAGTCCTATTTCTTTTTTGAAGATTTTTTGGCCCATAGGCTTTATTAGACAGGAGAGGAAAGTGTGAAATGGGGAATGAGAGAAAAGGGGAGATGTCAGACTCGGTATTCGAAACTCACAACACGGCAGTCGGCTGCACTTGTAGCCTAGCATACGTGTGCTGTGCCTTAACCACTCGACCGGGCAACACTATAACATCCTATTTCAAAGTTCAAAGAAATAATAGAGCCAATATTCAGTGACATGTCCTGTGGCCTTGCTGAGAATATTAGTCCCAGTGTGATCAATTTGTTGACATGACCATGAATTCTCTGAAATCTGCTCTTGATGTTGCAGCTCCATTAAAATTGAAAGTCAGTAGGCCAACTGCGTTCACATGAACAAAGAGTCAGAAAATTAGAGAGACCTCTACCCCACTCTACACGGAAGAATCCCTAAAAGCATGGAATGTCTGCCTACTGTCCTATGAGCAGGCTCTGCGTAAGGCCCATTCAAATGTAATAGATAACAAGATAATCAAGATAGCAAACTGCCACAGTGCAGTAGAACCCAGCTTCTCAGCTTAACAGTAAAACCACAACTATTAGAGATAAACTAAATTAAATCACTCCCGCTAGTAGAACTGAGCAAGCCCAACCTGGAAAACTTGTCCCATATAAATCCTTTTGTAAAGTAACCTATGGTGTGCCTCAGGGTTCAGTACTCGGGCCAATTCTGTTGACTTTTCATATGATGCCCTTAGGTAACATTATCAGAGAGCATAGCATTAACTTCCACTGCTATGCAGATGACACACAGCTGTATTTATCAATGAAACCTGATCAGACCGATCAAGTAGACAACTATCAAGGATATAAAAACTGGTTGAGACTTAATTATCTGTTTCTTAACCCTGAACAAGGTCATTGTACTAGGCCCTAAACGTCTACCAGACTCTTTATCTGGGACAATGTCAGTGTACCCTCCAGTTCTACTGTACGAAATCTTAGGGTCTTATTTGACCAAGAGATCGTGTTCAAAGAGCACATAAATCATGCTTGTAAAACAGCCTATACTTGCATCTGTGTAATATAGCTAAAATCAGATCAATCTTGCTCAAAAACATATCCATGCATTTGTAACGACTGGATTAGACTATTGTAACTCCCTGCTTGCAGCGTGCCCTAAAAGCTCCATAAAAAGCTTTCAACTGGTTCAAAATGCAGCTGCAAGATTACTAACAGGAACTAAAAGAAGAGAGCACATTACGCCAGTGCTGGAGTCTCTTCTGGCTTCTGTCGAGTTTAGAATCAAATTTAAAATCCTCCTCCTGACTTACAAAGCCATAAATGACATGGCCCCATCCTACCTCAAAGATGTTACAGTACCACATCATCCAAACATCACTCAAAATGCTGGACCTCTGGTGGTCCCAAGTGTCTCTAAAAGCACAGGGGGCGGTAGAGTGTTTAGTCACCAAGCTCCTGTGTTATGGAATCAGCTCCTGTCCAAAAACAAATTGAATTGAAATAGAATACAGTAGTTTGTTTGTTTTGAGAACAGACGGAGGACATGATCAGTCTCTTTTCCTGTATGCGTAAATATGGAAAGTCAATTATGTGCTGGGCAAATACAATGTTGCAATGCTTTAATAGTGTTCAATCTGAATTAGTTTCTCATTATGTAACTTCAGCTAAACAAAACAAACAGAAACTCAGCAAAACATAATTTGCACAGGAACAATCTTCAATGGAATAATATTGTAACTTATATTCTTTAATCAATGATGGTGATCAGTCAGGTCACATCAAAGTTACTTGATCACACATTTAAGCAATCTTAAATAATGTTAACAAAAATAGTGTTGGGAACATGACACTAAAGTTTATATCATGACATCCCTAAACCGGATTGTCCTTAGCGTAAAGCCTATAGTTCTAAAGTACAAACACATGGTGAAGTTCACCGTGCACACAGTGGCTCTCTCTCAGGGTCAGCGCTATCACAGAATCTTCTGTACTTGAGCTGCCTCGGGTTAAGGCCGCACACAATAATCCACTTAAGACTGTGGACTCTGCTTTTATTACAGCCCAGCAGGTGCTCTTCTCTTTGGTTCACTCCTCTTACAGTCCTTTTTGCCCTAGACATTGTAAACATTGTTAGATTAGAACTATAGGCTCAGTGTAATGATTTTACATCCTATATTATGATTTTTCTGAATTCCTAATAAAGCATTTTAAAGGCTCATCAGATTTCAGTAGCGACCATTGTAAGCTGAAATCCTTGGTATCACTTTTTTATTGTGGAACTATTTCTGAAAACATAGCTCACCCTGGTTGGAGCATGTTCCAGAGCTGCATAGACTTGCATTAAACAAATGGACTTAATGCAGTGTGTTGTGTTTGATACGGCTTTAGATTTGCATACCTTGTGTGCGTGTTTTTGCCTATCCCTGCTTAGACTCAGCCCTTTCAAATTGTTGACATTTTCGCAGTCACAAAAAGACAGTAGTCCTTGATGAATCTTGTGAATCATGAATGCAGCATCAAGGACTACACAAAAAGCAACAACTTTAAAACTATCCTGTCAGTAAAGATGCCAGTTCAGACATGTATTTTCTTTAGTTGAATATGATAGGGACAAGACAAGTAGTTTTGTCACATTGCTCAAATTTAAAAACTCGATTTCGCATAGGCTCAATACATGGACCTTTAGAACATTTTACAGTGGATACTTTTACTTTATTACATCTGAGGGCAGGTATCTGTACTTCCTACTCCACTACATTTTTTGACTGGACTGAAAAGTAAAAAGTACTTTGGCTTGAGGTTTGTTTTTCAGCATGTTCAGGATGACACCATCACCAAAGATTTTGAGTCCAAGTCCCTTTGAGCAACCAAAATATATAAATAAAAAATTAGTTAGTAAGAAAAATAAGTATTGGTTCGTAAAAATAGTAATATATTATAGAATATCATGTGAAGTAATATGGTGGTATCATCGTATTGTGTGTCATACCCAGTCCTAATGCCAATCTGCATCATCTATAACTTTTCACACATGCAAAGTGGGTGAGTGTCTTGCTCAATGACACAATGGCTTGATAAATTCTCTAGAGCAGAATTGGAACCCCGAATAGTATTCTACAATACCTAATCCAAACTAATTTTAAATATTTGGTGTTGTGAGTTCACATTTGACAACGATATAACAACAATTGTAATTACTTTCTCAGACAACTCTTCACACTTATTCAAAGTGTTTTATTCCTGTATTTGCATTTGATGGAACACTTTTTATCGTTAAAGTTAAAGTGAGTTATATGTACTCATTTGAAAGCACATTTCACTCTAACATTTACAAACTTAACAGTTAATTTTCATGAATCTTGCGCAGAAGTTTCACCAGGTCCATTCGCTGCATGCCTTTTGTTTGTCTGCACATTGACATATTGATCTTGTCACACTCGAGATAAAACGCTTAATAGCAAATGTGGGGCAAAGGCCGGTGTGTCTCTCAGTACCACCAGCTCTTGTTTGCACATTACACACATTATTTATAAAGTAGCGTATGGCCTGATGAATGTGTACGCCTGATCTCTCTCTGTGTCTATTGAGCAGGCTTGTCTCCATATTGGGGTTTTGCTGGAGGAAAGGCGAAAAAGGAGCGTGCGTCTGAAATTAATCAATCCTTCTACAAAAGCATCCTATAGTGGTGGGGGGCGGTGCAGGAAAGAACAACAAGCCAGTGTCATCTGTTTTGTCGGAGGTGGCTGTGGCCCAGGCTCCTGCTGCGTGAGAGAGGAGACTCACACAGAGGGAGGAGGACAGAGTAAACAAGGACACAGAGGGAGGAGGACGGAGTAAACAAGGACACAGAGGAAGAAGGACGGCGTTAACAAAGACACAAAGGAAGAAGGACGGAGTAAAAAAGGACACAGAGGAAGGAGGATGGAGTAAACAGGGACACAGAGGGAGGAGGACAGAGTAAAAAAGGACACGGAGGAAGGAGGACGGAGTAAACAAGGACACAGAGGGAGGAGGACGTAGTAAACAAGGACACAGAGGAAGAAGGACGGAGTAAACAAGGACACAAAGGAAGAAGGATGGAGTTAACAAGGACAAAGAGGGAGGAGGACAGAGTGAACAAGGACACAGAGGGAGGAGGATGGAGTAAACAAGGACACAGAGGGAGGAGGACGGAGTAAACAAGGACACAGAGGAAGAAGGATGAAGAAACAAGAACACAGAGGGAGGAGGGAGGAGTAAAATGGACACAGAGGAAGAAGGACGAGTAAACAAGGACACAGAGGAAGAAGGATGGAGTAAACAAGGACACAGAGGGAGGAGGACAGAGTAAACAAGGACACAGAGGGAGGAGGACAGAGTAAACAAGGACACAGAGGGAGGAGGACGGAGTAAACAAGGACACAGAGGAAGAAGGACGGCATTAACAAAGACACAAAGGAAGAAGGACGGAGTAAAAAAGGACACAGAGGAAGGAGGATGGAGTAAACAGGGACACAGAGGGAGGAGGACAGAGTAAAAAAGGACACAGAGGAAGGAGGACGGAGTAAACAAGGACACAGAGGGAGGAAGACGGAGTAAACAAGGACACAGAGGAAGAAGGACGGAGTAAACAAGGACACAAAGGAAGAAGGATGGAGTAAACAAGGACAAAGAGGGAGGAGGACAGAGTGAACAAGGACACAGAGGGAGGAGGATGGAGTAAACAAGGACACAGAGGGAGGAGGACGGAGTAAACAAGGACACAGAGGAAGAAGGATGAAGAAACAAGAACACAGAGGGAGGAGGGCGGAGTAAAATGGACACAGAGGAAGAAGGACGAGTAAACAAGGACACAGAGGAAGAAGGATGGAGTAAACAAGGACACAGAGGGAGGAGGACAGAGTAAACAAGGACACAGAGGGAGGAGGACAGAGTAAACAAGGACACAGAGGGAGGAGGACGGAGTAAACAAGGACACAGAGGAAGAAGGACGGCGTTAACAAAGACACAAAGGAAGAAGGACGGAGTAAAAAAGGACACAGAGGAAGGAGGATGGAGTAAACAGGGACACAGAGGGAGGAGGACAGAGTAAAAAAGGACACAGAGGAAGGAGGACGGAGTAAACAAGGACACAGAGGGAGGAGGACGGAGTAAACAAGGACACAGAGGAAGAAGGACGGAGTAAACAAGGACACAAAGGAAGAAGGATGGAGTAAACAAGGACAAAGAGGGAGGAGGACAGAGTGAACAAGGACACAGAGGGAGGAGGATGGAGTAAACAAGGACACAGAGGGAGGAGGACGGAGTAAACAAGGACACAGAGGAAGAAGGATGAAGAAACAAGAACACAGAGGGAGGAGGGCGGAGTAAAATGGACACAGAGGAAGAAGGACGAGTAAACAAGGACACAGAGGAAGAAGGATGGAGTAAACAAGGACACAGAGGGAGGAGGACAGAGTAAACAAGGACACAGAGGGAGGAGGACAGAGTAAACAAGGACACAGAGGGAGGAGGACGGAGTAAACAAGGACACAGAGGAAGAAGGACGGCGTTAACAAAGACACAAAGGAAGAAGGACGGAGTAAAAAAGGACACAGAGGAAGGAGGATGGAATAAACAGGGACACAGAGGGAGGAGGACAGAGTAAAAAAGGACACAGAGGAAGGAGGACGGAGTAAACAAGGACACAGAGGGAGGAGGACGGAGTAAACAAGGACACAGAGGAAGAAGGACGGAGTAAACAAGGACACAGAGGAAGAAGGATGGAGTAAACAAGGACAAAGAGGGAGGAGGACAGAGTGAACAAGGACACAGAGGGAGGAGGATGGAGTAAACAAGGACACAGAGGGAGGAGGACGGAGTAAACAAGGACACAGAGGGAGGAGGACAGAGTAAACAAGGACACAGAGGGAAGAGGACAGAATAAACAAGGACACAGAGGGAAGAGGACAGAGTAAACAAGGACACAGAGGGAGGAGGACAGAGTAAACAAGGACACAGAGGGAAGAGGACAGAATAAACAAGGACACAGAGGGAAGAGGACAAAGTAAACAAGGACACAGAGGGAAGAGAACAGAGTAAACAAAGACACAGAGGGAAAAGGACAGAGTAAACAAAGACACAGAGGGAAGAGGACAGAGTAAACAAAGACACAGAGGGAAGAGGACAGAGTAAACAAGGACACAGAGGGAAGAGGACAGAGTAAACAAGGACACAGAGGGAGGAGAACGGAATAAACACTTTTTAATAACTACATCTAAATTTGCCTTGACAAAGCATGACTCGTTTCATAGTGAATACATAGATGGAAGCAAAAGGCCAAATGATTAATTGGGGAAAACAGTAGGCGTACTTTATGTCCCAAGACTGGATAAATAAAGACTTAAATTTGGTAACACTGCTAAGAGAATAGCTTAAGTAAAAAAACACAAAGCACCTCCCGCTTCAAGTTGGTTAAGAAGTACTTATGATCATGGAAAACACTATCTTTATGGGTATTGCTCCCAGGCTGAACTTCCATCATAATTCTCTCTATCTCCCCCCACTCACCTACTTCTCAACCCCCTAGTTACTGTTACTCCTCTGTTATCCAATAAAAGTCTTACCCCTCAATAGATTTCTCATAATAGAATTAGATGTGCACCATATAATGGGAGGAAAGCAGACAGCAAACAGACAACGCCCTTCAACTGACATTTGTTTTTTCTCAATAACCGCTGAAGCAATGAGCTGAGAATACGAGATGTCACACTCCCACAGCAGAATGCACAGCACATGTAGCGGAGGGTAAACACAGGGCGAGGACAATGATAGTTTAGGGGCTTTCGGGTGCTGCAACATAGGATTCTTTTAGAGGATATTGTTACCTTGTCTTGTTTACCGCCACTACAGACTGTGCAGGCGTGTACTCTATGTGTCATTACGGCTGTTAAGGAATTCTAAAAATAAATATGCTTGTGTATGTGCTTTTTGTGATGTTTTTGTCAGTGTGAGTAGTGAATAATTATGAGCTAAAAGCGCACAATTTGTTGATGGGAACTCCATGTGAGGAAAACAATTGTCACGTTTCGATTCTGTTAATTCTGCGTGAGGTCAGCTGACGTCACCCAAACATAGCGAACGTTTTCTTCAGAAAAATTGTACCCGAATTATACATTTTCTTCATAAAGCCAATCTCAACGATTCACAAACAGACATTTAGTCTGTTTGTGGGGGAAAAAATTAAAAAATGTGAAACAACAAAATTGTCTAATCTGTACATAAACATTGTATAACATCATAATACTGTAAAAAATATTATACACTATTTGTAATAAATGTTATCCACTATTTGTATTGTTAAAAAACAAACAAACAGACATTTAGTCATTTCAAGTTTGAGGCGTTGTGAGGCGTGATCAAAGCTCGAGTAAACAAGAAACAACTTCCGGTTTATCGTCAGCTTTTTCTGCATTTATTTCACTTTTCTGCGCTTCTACACCTCGTTCTCATGTCTCTTTGTGAAGTGTGTTTGGCTTGGAGAGTGTAACCACTGGAAATATGATATTTTGGGTGCATTGAAAAACAAGAAACAGCAGTTAATGTGCGCTAGTTTTGTTTCGTTAAGTCCCATGGCTCAACATGTCATCACTGGAAATATGGCAGTTTATCACAAGATCAAGTCACCAGTTTGGTAAGAAATGGTTACTATTTATTCATAACATCTTTCCGCCAGTAAGATCTGAAGCTGATAACATTAAATGTCCCTTAAATAAACTGGAAACACTTTCAGATTGGACCAATCCCCTCCAAAGTGAGCCTATGGAAATGTGAAATGCAGAATGCTTTTATGATTTAATGTTTTGGTTTGTCACTGCACTACCCAGTTGTAAAAGCTGTCCAATTGATATTTACTTACAAAAAAGCATTTTACATAATATAAAAGTTGTTTATGTGTTTCTGTCTTTTCATTTTTTAAACCTTTGGGAGCATACAGCCTTTAATTATTATAACAAAACGATCAAAGCTTACAATGGGAGCTCAGTGTTGATTCAGGACATTGACTTCTCCTGTTATTGTATTGAAATGTAGCATTGCTCAATTGTGAACACGTTTAAATGTCCTTTCAGTACTTCACTATCCCAGCTTCCATCAGCTGACAAAGGAGCTGATTTTGTCTTTTCTCGTTCCTCTTCTAGATACTGTTTTCTCAGCAAAATGTGTCAAGGTAACTTCACTGTATGTGTCTCCAACTAAACACACAGAATTACAGTACAGGCAAATCCTCTATTGATTCGTGTATAGTGCTTTTGCCATTACGCAATACTGTATCAACTTCATATTTTGCCCTATAATTTAACATCTCTTATTTAACAGTTGTTGTATTTTCTTTTGAAAAGGACAACTGCCCACTTTCACCCGGTCCCCTTTATGTTTGCTTTTTCACTGTATGGAAAAACATTAGAGCCACACTAATGTAACCTTTAAGCTACAGCTAATATATGTTAAGGCTGTTAAATATACATGCAAGCTCAGCAAAGCACCGATAGTATTATAAATTCTACACACATGCACAAAGAAAGTCCGCTGCCAGGGTCAATGTTTATCCAGCCCAGCGCGCACAAGAGCAGCTGAAATGACACTAATTGCCCGAGATCTCTTTTCCTTTGAGGGGATTGGTCCTGAGTTGTGCCTTAAAAAAACATTCTTGATCAATCAATAGAGCACATTCTAAAACTGCAAGAAGACAAAAAGCACCACATTTAATTATAATGCATTAAGGTGGCTGCAGGAGAGGTTTACCGCTTATTGCATACTGGTATATGGATTGGATTGGACCGCTCCAAAAGCATCATATGGGCTCTATTCCTGATTGCCATCCATTCATTTGTTTATATCAATTATTGGTCCAATGTTATAAATTATAAGATAATTTGCATTAATTATGTATTTGCCAATGCCTTTGTTATTGGGCTGTTTGGAGGATGTTTTATGGTGGTGCTTAATTTGATGCCGTTTAAGTAAAATAGGCTCAATACTGAAAGGCCATATGTGCTGCATATCATTATAGGGACGCTTTCTGGACTTGTCTGTGATTAAATTGCTTTTGTATTATCTCACGTAATAATAATACAATTTCTGCTTTGTAATTAAAGGGAAACGCATATTTACAATGAAGGGGCCTGTTTAATTAGATCATTTGAATGGATAGCATTACAACATACTGGGCTTTAGTAAAGACAGTTGAGATAGACCCATGTTTGTATTTTGTATTCTGCTTGTTCAGTCTTAATAGGGCTGTGCAATTAATCAAAATGTAATCAAGATTGTCAATGATTAGCTTAGTTCATATTAAGAGGTTCACAGCCAGTCAATAAAAGCATGCAAAGTTTGGAAAAAATCAAACAATATTGTGTGTCGAATGGTAATTATTAAAAGTCTATTTATGTATATCTAATAAGACAATGTAAAAATCAAATAATAATTCTGACCAAGGGGATATCACCCTGCCCTACTTTAATATAACGTTAGGCTGCTACGTTGTACTTAAGAATTCATTGTACATGATAGTTTAACGGATCCTTCACCCCCAGATGAGTCACTGAGTTCGTCACTTCTTATCCATCACATACTAATAGCTCAATCTAGCCTAATTTAACTCTTAGGTTGTGCAAAGATATATTCAAGTGACACTTGCGCCATCTAGTGGATAAACTGTGAAACACTGCAATGTGGCCATTTGTTACTTTGTCACTTTTCTGATGGAGGGTTTGCCACCTGCTTGTCTCCATGAAGACATCCTTGTTTAGACAGGAATAGTGCTGCCACTAATGATCATTTTGCGAATTGATTGGTCTAGTGATTATTCTTTCCATTTATAGATTAGTTGTATAGAAACGCATAACGTGACGAAAATATGTTTTCTTTGTTGTGTTTTAATCAAATTAACTAATTCACACATTTTCTGTGTCACTTTCAGACAATTGCTGCTCAATTTGGGCAATAAAAAATATTTTTTTCATGTTCTGGATGGATGGATGGATGTTCATGTTCTGGAACACAGAGACCAGTTAGCGATTATTTGATCACTAAATTAAATGAGTTGTGATGAATTTATCAACTTGTATTGTTAAAGCCCATGACTGTGCTGAGCAAGTTGTACCACAGTATGGCATGAAACTTGAAAAGAAAAAAAACACATTATTGTTAAATAACATGACCATTGAACCTCTCTGATGTTGAAACGTCATAACGTTATATGCTTCACAGTTCTCAGCAAATCATTGAGTAAAATCCACGGTATCTTGATAAAAAAATCGTTAAAGACGGTTGTAATATATTTCCCAGTTCTTTGTCTTAAAGGCGGACTTGTTACGCAGTCAGCCATCCCTCCTTTCACGTGATTGGTAGATTCTGCCGGGGTGTCTTTTTCTGTGCATGTCAGACAAAACCGAGGGGAAATTTCCACTCTATGTCCCCAGAACGGAAGAACGTGTTGCAGTACCAGTGCGAGCAGTACAGGCTAAGCGCCCTGGTCAGCTTGTCTTACACGTGCTTCTGCAACAACAATAAAGGATATTATATATGTTAACCGACGCGAAATTGGGGGGGGGAAAGAAAATACATTGTGTGCTTACTTCTCCCGTGTTGTGAGGTAAGATATGCAATGCTTGGAATTGTCATAGGACTAGTCATCCGTCATTAATTCAAGTTTTTAATTTACCTTTCTACATGTTAAAACGACTTTAGGATAATTGGTACTGTGCGCAAAGCTGCTTCCCTCACACGTGCCTTTTGGTTTGATCAGCTGCATTTTACCTGGCAGTATTAGTATATTAGCTTGGCATAATGTTGATCGGCCGTTTTATACGTTTATTTTTTATCCTAATTCTGATTTTTGATTAATAATGAGTTGAGCGTTAAGATATTTTAATATGTCCATGCTAGCTGTAGCTTCCAGGTATTAGCCAAGGACACAAGAACACGTGGTAATGTTTTTTTTTTTTTTCATGACTTCCTAATTCTTCCCGCCAACCTTCTCGCTATGCGCATTTTATGAAGAACTTTGGCGCGTTTTGTGTTTAGCGCGCAAATCTGTGGCCTGTAGTTAAAGGACAATAACACATAGCATAATTTTGTCTGATCAGTGTAATATTATCCCCTTCTGAAACATGTCAGTGTAATCCCTCTTTCGTCCAGAGGTGTTCCATTGTAGAAACCTCTTCAGTTATCATCTGGACTGAAACGTTTCGACTCGCATCCAAGAGTCATTCTCAATCTGTGGAATAAGGGGATTCCATTTTCTGTCCTCTTAATTCCCTTTCATTTATCCAATAAACTTTGAGCACTAACTGTAATAAATACATGAAGCTTCAGTTTGTCCTGATCTTTGGTCAATTAAACCTGTCGGCCCTTTTACTGCAATTACTCCAGTGGTTGGTTGTAATAGTTGATCTGCAGATTGAGAATGACTTTTGGATGAGTTGAGACGTTTTGTTTTTCTAAAAACAGTCCAGATTACTACAACAGAATCCCCTCCTGAAAGTGAAATGACACACTTTGAAGCCAGGCACCCATGTTACTTGCAATGTTCCTGGAAATATTTATAATTATTATAATAATGGCACTGCTTGTCTGATTAAAGTCTGTATAACATGTTGGACTACACATTTACTAAAACGTAGCAAACACAAATGTATTTCAGACTTTACAAAACATGTTGCCAGTTTGACAATTTGTGTAAAGTTTATTTTTACTTCATGAGTTTACATGGGCAGCAAATAGCAACCATACTGTAAACGAGGGCCAAAATCCATACAACTTACAGTTATGATTTGACAAACAATAATACCATATACCGCCTTTATTTTGTTGAATCATCATTTAAACTGTCCGAAAATTTTGTCAGTCAAGTGTTCGTTGTCTCTGTTGCGTTTTAAATGGCACGTCGCACATTGATGACATGGATTGTGATTCCATTTTAGAACTTTTAACTTCTTATTTTTCAAATTTTCTTCTCCTAAACTGCAACTTAATAGAAGTAAAACTATAATACATATTTACCAGGTGCAATCTTACCTAATAATAACTAGGTCATAAATTAAAATCATATTGGCTTCATTAACAACTCCCTGCCGTTTGTTTAGTCTTTCTAGGTCACCATGAAGTACATTTTGGTTACTGGTGGCGTCATATCTGGTATTGGTAAAGGCATCATAGCCAGTAGTGTGGGGACCCTCCTCAAATCATGCGGGCTTCATGTTACATCCATCAAGATCGATCCTTACATCAACATAGACGCCGGCACATTCTCGCCCTATGAACATGGTGAGTCAAATCAGGGGATTCATAGTCATCTGTATGAAAAAAACTTTGTCCAGATTTCAGACCTTTTTGAAGTTTTTGTCTATGTACCACTCTCGGACAAATGAGGGACTATTACACTGACTTATTCCCATATATCCTTGTTTTGTAGGGGAAGTTTTTGTCCTTGATGACGGCGGCGAAGTCGATTTGGATTTGGGGAACTATGAACGTTTCTTGGATATCCGCCTCACCAAAGACAACAATCTCACAACTGGCAAAATCTACCAGTCTGTTATCAATAAAGAAAGAAGGGGCGACTATCTGGGAAAGACTGTACAAGGTTGGTATTTGCTTTGTTCATTTCATCATTTGTTTATTTTTCTTCAATGTAAATCCTTAATTATCCTATGTTTTAGTGGTGCCCCACATTACAGATGCCATCCAAGAATGGATGGTGAAGCAGGCCAAGGTTTCTGTGGATGAAGATGGTGTGGAGCCTCAAGTTTGTGTCATAGAAGTATGTAATCAATTCATCACATTTAGGATGTTCAATCTAATATTTCACCTTTATTTGCTGTTGAGCTTCAAGGGTCATAAGGAAAGCTAGTCTGCATTGTAAAGAAAAAGGAGGACATTGATAATCCAGTTTTTAAATTCGGTAAAAGTTAGTGACGAAGTTTACTTAGAGTAACTAGACAGGTTAAATAAATGTGGCGTTTGTTCTTCATTTGACATTTTGTGTACATGTTGTACTTTTAAGGGTGTGAATAGGTGTTGATTGTGAAGAGCATACACTTCATAAGCCGGTGTTTTGCATCTACAGTTGGGAGGAACAGTGGGCGACATCGAGAGCATGCCCTTCATAGAAGCTTTCAGACAGTTTCAATTCAAGGTCAAAAGGGAGAACTTCTGCAACATCCACGTCAGCCTGGTGCCACAGGTATTGCGCTTAGTACCGTCCTCTTTATTTGGAATGTTTTTTAATTGATTTGGGGGTTTGTACTCAAAATATTTGACAGCCTAAAACCACGGGAGAGCACAAAACCAAACCAACCCAAAACAGTGTTCGGGAACTTCGAGGCCTGGGATTGTCTCCTGATTTGGTGAGTCGCATTACAGGTTATAAAATATCACTTGCATATGTTGGCATGACAGGCTAAATCTGTTTTGATTTGCAGATTATGTGCAGATCTACCACACCCTTGGAAACCGCTGTCAAAGAAAAGATCTCAATGTTTTGTCATGTGGAGCCTACACAGGTAAAAGTCAAAAGGCTGAATTTGCACTATGGTTCTACGGCAGACCTTCATGTGTTTGTTATGATTTACCACTGCAGCAACAAAATGCCCGTAGTAAGTGCGTTTCCCCCCGTCCTGCAGGTCATCTGTGTTCAGGATGTGTCCTCTGTGTACCGCGTGCCACTGCTGCTGGAGGAACAGGGCGTAGTGAGTTATTTCTGCACGCGGCTCGACTTGCCTGTTGAAATGAGGCCCAGGAAAATTCTCTCCAAATGGAAGGAGATGGCTGACAGGTGACGGCCCGTTTGTGCTTTGGACTGTTACCACTTTCTAATTAAACCCGCCTATGAAAAATATGTGCCTTGGCCGCAAAACTGATATGACGGGTTTATCATCACATGTACTGTTATGAGCTTTTGCAGCGATCTTCCTCTTGACGGTTCATAACTCGCATAAGACTTAATTAGTGACGCGATTGTTAAGGAAGCTTTAATTATGGTATAATTTTAGCCACAGCTTAAAGTGCCTATGGTAGCTTGGACGGCTCATTGAACTAAAATGCAGTTAAGTTTTATATATTTAAAACTTATAAAAATGTATCCCAGAATTAGGTTTATAATTTATGATATCACATCAGGAAATTACCCAGCAAACACTGGGGGAAAAACTAATCTAATGGCATAAAAAAATAAATTGACAAGTGAAATCATATGAAGGCACCTTTTTTATTTTGCTGGATTATATTTAGAATGTCAAAAAAGTAGTAGTTTCTCTTTGTGTTTATAATGAACTGTAGAGTACCTGGTGTGACCTTTCTCCACAAATACTTGACTGGTGTAAAACTATAATTTATATGTGCAACAGGTACACCAAATAAGTCAAAATTTAAAAATGGTAAAAACCTGCCCTACACATTTTAACCTTTATTTAGGGCTTTTTTTTCCCCTTATTGATCGGATTTTTTTTTATTTAGTATTTTTTTATTGTGTGCCTCAACATAAACAATACACTTTTTACTAGTGACATTCAACACAAGAACATAAGGAATGTTGGAATAGTTTTAAGTATGTGCCACGGATGAATATTTTGTTACGACTGTATGTTGCCACTTCTGGAGAGAAACACTGATTTGATGTTTATAGACCTGCTGTGAAGTTGATGCTGAAGTGATTTAGTGGGTTCCACTTTTCAGGTCCGACCGCCTCCTGGAATGTGTTTCCATAGCGCTGGTGGGAAAGTACACAAAGTTGGCGGACTCCTACACCTCGGTCATCAAAGCCTTAGAGCATTCTGCCCTGGCCATTAACCATAAACTAGAGGTCAAGGTAAATGGATGTTTGGGAATGTTATTTGAATTAAAAACACAACTGCCACAAAAATAGTAGAACCACCTCAATGCTCATTATGTACTTTGTGGTTTTGTTGCATTGACAGTACATAGACTCTGCAGACCTAGAGCCGACCACTCAGAAGGAGGACCCAGTCAAGTATCATGAAGCTTGGCAACAGCTCTGTAGTGCCAAGTAAGTACACACTCTACCAAGCTTTGAAAAATGTTACAAAAGAATCTTAATTGGAATGGAGGCAGAAGTGAAGTGGAACATAATGTGATGTCAGTGGAGAACAAGGTGGAAAAGATGAAACGAGTCGGATACATCAGAGCCTGGTTTAGACATTTACTATTACTACCAGTATTTGTTTATTGAAGAAAGTATTTTAATGATTATATTAAAAATCCCGATTTTTAGGATTTATTGGAAAAATATTGTTTTCTTTTTTACATACTTTTTTATTAATCCCAATTGTGTTGATTTCCCCCCCCCATCCTTTTTAGTAGTGAAGCAAATTAACTGACATTTCTACACTGGAAATGACAAATTGTTCCATGTTTTTTGTTATAAAACTTGCATTTGGTCATAAAATGATTGAACATTTACCAGTGTTTACTTCATTTAGCCTCCGTTCTGGTATTTGTAACATTCTGATTCAACACACATTTCAAAAGCTCCATTGGCTATTTTGTAGTAATAAACAGTTATTTTGTCAGTTGACATGTTGGTTACAAATTGAAAAAATAAACCAAATGTATTGTGATGTTTTCCAATCTTCCACATGGGGGCAGTATATACCTGTCCTGTACCTGAACTGAATATGAAGATGCATGTTGAGGCTTTTTATTTAATCAGGGCCAGGCCTCGCTTTCACTATTGCCCTCTCTTTTGTTCCGTGTGATTTACGATGAAAAAACATGAGCTGCGCACTTCACAGTATTGATCTTTTCATTTCAATCGATTTACATTATAATACCAAAGGTCTAATCAACTTAAATCTGAAGATGTCATCCGTACATAGAGTGCCTTGAAGCTGCAAAGACCCTACAGTAACATGCTGATATTTCACTTGTTTATCCGAACAATATTGCATCAAGAAAACCTGAGCTGGAATCTTCCCAAAAAAAAAAAAAAAAAACCTTCACTTCTGAGCAGTAGTGAAATCAATAACCTTAACAGTAAATGTGATTTCCAGAGCGTCTGTCGTAGCTTACCAGAAAATCAAAACCCAGCAACTGCAAAGAGCGCTTTTGATTTGGCAAGTGTTGTGTCAGCAGCGGGACGCAACCGTAACAGAAGCGAAAAGAAAACGTTTGACATTAAAAAAAAAAAAGAAGAGAAATGGCAGTAAAGCGAAAAAGAAGATGCAATACCCAAGCCAAGCCATCCTGACAGGCCGACGCAGACGGGAGGAGGACGGGAGAGGCCTTCAGGATGGTTTAATGAAATAATTGGCCAAGCAGCAGTGACAGGTGTCCAGCGAGATGCTAGGTTTGACATCCACATCGCCTCGGGTGCTCAGCTTTCTGAAATCTCCGCTCATACACATCATTCATACTTTTTTACCGGCGGAGAAACTTTTCGCAGAATGTCACGTCGTTCCCAAATCTCAATTCTGTCCGACAAATAACGCCACTTTAAATGTGTAAAAATGTTGTGTTCTGAATGTGAATTCAATTGAATGTTTTTCAGTTTTAGCGTGACAATGTTGACGATTCTTTCTTTCTGGCGCAGCGGTGTGTTGGTACCTGGAGGGTTTGGCGTCAGGGGCACGGAAGGCAAGATTCTGGCCATCAACTGGGCAAGGAAGCAGAACAAGCCATTTTTGGGTATGAAATCGTTTTTGTATCGGTCATTAAATGTAGTTTGCCGTTTCTGGAATAGTTTGCATTCATGTTCTGGAATCTGACGGTATGCGTGACATTTTTCCATTACAGTGCCATGGGCCATTGGAACTTAAAATTCCAAAATAGAAATCCTCAAATATTGAACCTTGTCACTCATTATTTGATTGGGATTGGCTCCACAAACTGGTTGTATTAATTGTATGGTTGAAGTCCATTCTACTGACAACAGTCGCACCTTTGGAGTTGAATGATGGCACCACTTCAAGGCAATAATTGCAGTGGTATGAACCATAAATCTGCAATCAACAGCAAATTCTACATGAAAATTATGATCTCCAACTTAATGTTAAACTATAGGTGTTTTAGAACGCCTTATTATGGTGTTACCAGCACCCTGATTCACTCTGAAATGACACTATCCAGTTTGTTTGTTTTTTCCATCCCCCCTCCAACCTTCCCTCCATTCTCTCTCCATCTGCACGTTTTTAAAACATCGTATTCTCCTTTCAGTTATCAAGCCATGTCTTGTTTTAACCTCATGGAAATCCAAACTCCTTTTGAAACTCTTTTGAAATGTGGTTTGCATTTATATTGAAGGATAAATATCACTATCAGTAGCCCTCCTCACGCCTATTATTATTATCAACGCAAGCTCTTACTTAAAGCATACATTCTAAATTGCTGCTTTCAAGTAAGGGTTGAATATCCATCCGTGCAATTGACTTCTTTTATGTCTTACATTTAAGCTCCATGGGCAGAAATCTGTTTCCTCGTTGACGTTGCTACTTCCTTTCATCTGACAAAAGCCTAATAGCTCCACTTGCAGCATTCAAAGTTTCACGTTAATGAGAGAGTCTTTTATAGATGTGAATTCTTGCCATACAATTTGCATAGCACTAGCCCAAAACATAAAAGAAGAAAGAGAGACACGTGCCTCACTCAGTACGGGTGTTGTTCAGTCGTCTTTTATTTATGAGACTTATTCTGATTATACATGTGCCCCGCCGCTCTTGTTTTTGCGCAGGAGTCTGTCTGGGCATGCAGCTGGCCGTGTGCGAGTTCGCCCGCGACGTCTTGGGCTGGCAAGGTGAGCGCCTACCCGAGTTACCCGACCACACTGCAAAAGAGAGGGTTTAGCTCCCGTACATTTTAATAACATCAGAAATCTGCATATGTGGTCTGATTCGTTTTTTTTTTTTTTTTTTTTTTTGACTTGCTTATCTCCTTTTCAGATGCCAACTCCACAGAATTTAATCCCGAAACCAAACACCCAGTGGTAGGTTATCTCCTTTATACGCAGCTCATATCGGCGTGGTAGCTGCAGCCGTCTCCACCAGAATAGCATTAACTGCGGGCCTTTTGATGTTGACAGGTGATTGACATGCCCGAGCACAACTCCGGGCAGATGGGAGGGACCATGAGGTTAGGGAAGAGGCGCACCATTTTTACCTCTGCCAGCAGCATTATGAGTAAGTGTGTGTGCCTCCAGTGAATCACACGAGAGTTTTCTGAGCTTTGAAGTTTCCAAGTTTTGATTGCAGACTCTTCTTTGTTGCAGGGAAACTCTACGGGGATGTGGAGTACGTTGATGAAAGACACAGGCACAGATTCGAGGTGCGATTGCTAATCACATGTACCGAATCTGGTGATAATGAATAGGTTTTTATCTCTCGTCTGAATTTCCTGAAAGCATTTCAAAGTGTGATTGGGGTTCTGTTTAGGTGAACCACGAGCTGAAGCACCACTTTGAGAAAAAGGGCTTCCAGTTTGTTGGCCAGGACGTGAAGGGGGAAAGAATGGAGGTCATAGAATTGGATGGTAAGCATGAGTGTGGATGTGCGAGCTCGCACTGCTTTTGCGTCCGTGTCACGATGTCTTTATTTTCTTAGACCACTGTTACTTTGTGGGAGTTCAGTACCATCCAGAGTTCACGTCCAGACCCATCAAACCTTCTCCCCCGTATTTTGGTCTCCTCCTGGCGGCTGCGGGGAAACTACCGAGCTACCTGGCCAAGGGCTGTCGTCTCTCTCCAAGGTACTGTCTGACAGAGAAGTCGATCACAACAGGAGTGGACAAGAGGGTGGCTCCCTGGAGATTCGGTTCAGTCAGGCATTGTTAAAGACTAATTTAACTGAAAATTAACTCATTCAAACATTCAACTAAATTTGCCTTTTTATAAAGCTCAAAATTCTGATTTATTATGAATACTGTGCATATTTGTTTACTAAATTGCTGTTGGAAATTATGAATGCTTATGTTAATGTTTTCTCAATGTTTCTCAGTGAGAAATATTTATATATCACAGTCAATAACTGGCTCATTAAACAGTAAAAACATTTTTCTCTTTATCCCAATTTGTGCACAGCATGGATCACCTTTGACCAGTTGTGTGGAGCGCGTATCGAGACAGGTGTACAAAATATATTCCATTAGTGTAATCTTTATGCACTTTTGGTGTTGGAATCTTTAAATGTTGAAATTGTTAAACTGACTGAACTTTATGGCATCCACAACACTTTCTTTGCTGGTTTTAGAGTGGTTCTGGATGGAAAGTTTGTTTGAATGATCTCCTTAACTCGAGTCACTGATGATCTTCTGTTCCCCATTCATTTGCCATTCTGAAAGAAACAACTACTTACGATACATCTTTAGTGGCCTACCATTTATGTATTTAAATGTCAGTTATGTAGCAGTACTGCAAATCTACAATGACTTGACGACAACTGCTATGTTAACGACGCTTGACAAGAATAACTTACTATGATTTCCCTTTTACCTTGTGTTACAGAGACACTTACAGCGACAGCGGCAGCAGCTCTCCCGATGAAGACTTGGCTGAACTCAAGTTTCCCTCTTTGTAGTGGGATCGTCTCCTACTCAAGGAACTTTCACCACAAGGGCCTGACACGAATGACATGAACAATGCAAACAAATGCTTTTCACACTCTGATGGACAGAATGTACCACTTCTTAACTTATTGTTTTAATCTTATTACAAATACTGTTTTTTTTTTTTTTCTTTCTTCAAACTTCAGTTATTGCAATAAAAGTAGTGTTACTGGTAATATTTAGTTTTTACGTATGATTTGAACACAGTGTGGTGAATTTAGGGCTTACACATGAATTGCTATACATACATATATTTGCCCTCAGTTGTTTGACCTGTAATTTGTCTGTCCAGGGATATTTATGTTATTCTGAGCATGAGCTTTGTGTTTGAAGCCATTTCCTGCTTATATCAAGACATTTTGTTTACATACGGCTGGGATATCTGTCAAGGAACATTGTGTCCCAAAGCAAGTCTTCTATTTAAACGTTGAAGAATGGTAATAATACTGACTGTGAGGCGCCTTACAGTTTTATGTGGCGGTGTCAGAGTGTGTGACAATATGTTGGAAAAATTTACCTCGAGTGCTGGGATTATTTAGGTATTTTTAAGTATTATAAGTGCTGTATTTTCTGGAATGCATGCAAAATATATAAAACTTATTTTTGTTTTAAAAGGTTTTCAGTATTGATTATTGCCTTGAGCTTCATCAGTCAGAGGTCAGTTTGAAAACTAGAAAAACTTTTAATAAAAGGAAGAAAACAGCCCACACAAGCAATGTAAAATATTTGCTCTGTTTGAATCGTGCACATCTAATATAAAGGGGTTTGTTTTAAAGGGCCGTCGAACTGCTCTTCGTGGAGATGTGATTGCGTTGTCTGCAATATTCATACAGTCAGGCATTTACTGGCCCGAAAGGAGACGTGGTTTTTTAAGGTATTTAATTGGGAACTATAACATTAGAAGATCTATCATTTTACATTTTGTTATTTGTAAACCACAATTTTTATCTAAAACGTCTTAAAAACTTGTCCTTTGACTTCCTGTTCTAAACTGCAGGACTTATAGGCACCGCCTCTTCAATCAATTTATTTGTCGACCACAGTTCAAACAAAAAGGTGCTTTACAACCATAAAATACGTTAAAATCACAATAAAAAAATAAAAGCATAAATAATCACACATTCAGATTGATTTAAAATGGTAAGATGCAGATAAAATTCCCTCAGTTATATGTGCTGCTCAGCTGAACTGTTTTGAGCCTGGACTTTGACGTTGCCAGCGTAAGGCCTCACAATCTGAGGAAGACTGGTCTGGATTTTAACTTAAAATTGCTAATGCTAATTCCACATCCATCATTCCACATGAATATGGGCACCAGCAGGAGGCCGCTCCATGTTTAGTCCTGACTCTGGCACCAGCAGGAGGCCGCTCCATGTTTAGTCCTGACTCTGGCACCAGCACGAGGCCGGTCCATGTTTAGTCCTGACTCTGGGCACCAGAAGAAGGCCGGTCCATGTTTAGTCATGACTCTGGACACCAGAAGAAGGCCGGTCCATGTTTAGTCCTGACTCTGGACACCAGAAGAAGGCCGGTCCATGTTTAGTCATGACTCTGGACACCAGAAGAAGGCCGGTCCATGTTTAGTCCTGACTCTGGACACCAGAAGAAGGCCGGTCCATGTTTAGTCCTGACTCTGGGCACCAGAAGAAGGCCAGTCCATGTTTAGTCCTGACTGGGCACCAGAAGAAGGCCGGTCCATGTTTAGTCCTGACTATGGGCACCAGAAGAAGGCCGGTCCATCATGTTTAGTCCTGACTCTGGCACCAGCAGGAGGCTTGTCCATGTTTAGTCCTTACTCTGGGCACCAGAAGAAGGCCGGTCCCTGAGGTCCTCAGAGGCACTAACATTTCTGAGATGTACTTTGGTGCTAGGCCATGGAGAGACTTGTACACAAGCATATCTGCTTTAAAGTCTATTCTCTGAGCCACAGGAGGCAGTGCAGAGACCTGAGAACAGGACTAATGTGATCGTACTTCCTGGTTCTAGTCAGGACCCGAGCAGCATATATACAGCATTCATGGTGACATTTCGGCTTAACCAGCAGAGATTTTTTTTTTTACATGTTTTCTATTTTTGAAAAAAGGCTGATATTTTAGAATGCCATGTGTATCACTCCAAGTCTGACATTTTAAAATAATTGCAACAAAATAAAGGAATATGGGCGTGCACATGGGGTAAGTGAACACAATAGTTTCCAGAGCAAATAAATAAAAACACAACTTTGAGTAAACTAATGATGAGGAAACACTTAAAAAGGTCAAAAGCGCATCAAAGTTGATTGATCACAATATGTCCACTTTAAAATGTGGACTTTTTGACTTATGTAGAGAGTACATTTTCTTAATCCTCCTTGTCAGGGCTAAATATTAATCCAGGCTAAAAATACTTTGGTCACACCGATCAGACATCACATTGTTATGATGTATGTTTAATGATATATTTATGTATTTGGCAGTATCCATGTTTCCCAAGGGATCCAGGTTGTATTGTTACCAACTTCCTCTTTTGCGTGACAGTGTTTGCTCCATAGTAAAACCTGGGCTTTCATATTGTGTGCGCAGTAGCAAAGTTAACCAGGAAGACAGTGTGTTTGCATTGTACAGGATTAGACTCCACCATCACTTCCTGAAGCTCCAGCTCTGTTTCTCCTCCTCCTATTTTCATATGGCCCTATGTGTCCTTGTGATCAAACCCCGCCTTCTGTCAAGTAATGGCATGCAAACTTTAGAAGTCCACACCCCTGCACAGCAATATGCTTCCAGGAGAAATTCAGACCAGCACTTCTGAGCTACATCATAAAACAATGGGACTTAGATTGTTTTAGATTTTTAGTTTTAGATACAATTGTGAAGGAGGATAAAGAAACTTAAACAGTGAAGAACTAGTATGTTTTTCCCGGATTACAAGAATGTTTGCTTTGGATGACAAAAGCTCTCAACTGATTGCAAGACTGACACAGGAGGAGGCTGTATGGTGCTTTGTCAACAGTGGACTCGACAGCTCTTTGCAAGTGGGTGTGTTGTTTTTTTCTATCATTTTATTGTGTCCATTTTTATTTATAATCTATGTTTGATTTCCAGTTTGCCTAAGTGCGATCAGCCCTGATGGATCTGACCCTGTGGCAGTACCAGTTCCGGATCATCATGTTGGGAGACTCCACAGTGGGGAAGACTTCTCTGTTAAAACGTTACACTGAAGATATGTTCCTGGACACCATCAACCAGACGGTGGGAGTAGACTTTTATGTGCATTTCCTGGAAGTGGAGCCAGGCGTCAGAGTCAAACTGCAGTTCTGGGACACAGCAGGACAGGAGAGGTTCAGGTGAGAATGTGGTTTTGCACTGCACTACTACGACTTTGCACAAGTGTTTCAGAAGCACTGGGAGCCAAGGTGGGACATTTTAGAATTCCAGGAAAGTGGCTCAATAATGATTCATTTATTTGTTTATATTCTGGTTTATTTCTATTATTCAAAGGATGGGATGAGGTCTCTGTAGAATTTTCTTTAAAATATTAGGGTTTTTTCATGTTAAAATAATGATTTTATTATCGCTGTGAGGTCTTACACAGTATACAAAAGGTTGGTAAATATTTCACTACTCAACCATAGTATTGATTGTGACTTTATCTGCTGGAAGTCTCTGATTCAATTATAACAAACAAAGCAGATTTCTGCCACAGACGTTCTTGCTGCACATGCAAATCTAGTGTTCAACATAAACTACAATTTGTTTTTCCATTTACCTGCAGGTTTAGGTTTCAAGCAGGGCCATGAGGAGTAGAAATACACTTTTGTTACTGCTATTTATTGAATTAACACTAATACAGAACAGTTTCAAAAAGAGCACTTGAAAAAAATGAATTCCATTTTGAAAATAATTTAGTTGCATTTCATGTTACCTAATGTTCGATGCTTTGCTGATTAATGCGTCCCAAACAGAAGTATAGTGGTCATTTATCACTACAGTAATACACTACAGATGTGAATATTATGTATTGTGGTTTTAATGTCAAACCAGTTACTTGAATTTAGGGAAACATCTTATAAGTGTAAGAATATAAATTTCCTTGAATATACGTGTCCTTGTATATGACCAAATGAGCAGGAAGCATATGAAAACAATACGTTTAGCAACTGAGCTTAAGCACAATGACTGGCTACAATGCTGAGGGAACCAGTTGTGCAATTGTGGTTACAATAACAATCCACACCCTTTGAGTTCGCACAGGGGTGTCCAAACCTTTTTCACTGAGTCCCGCATTTTGAAACATACGGAGCAGAGGGCCACAAACAATCTGACAATGTCGAGTGAATCTGTGAAATGAATCTTTCAAAATTTTGCATTTGACATAGTTTGGATGAGCCTCCACGCCTTTAGTAAGACATGGAACATTAATACAGTATGACGTTGGTATAACATCAAAGCTGGAGGGCCAATAAAAATTTATCTGAGGGCCGTATTTGGCCCCCGGGACGTAGTTTGGACATGCCTGATTTAGAGTGAACAATCCTATAAGTGAACACATTATTAATGACAACTGTTCTGCATAGACTGGGCTCATCTGATCACTACATTCTAAACCAAACTCGTGACTGCTGATGTTTGCATTTCAGAATGATGATCAAGTAGGACCGTTACCATAGCGATGAACAAATACTGTATCTTTCGAATGGTAAAAGGTGAACCAGTAGTAATTCAAAAACACAGGCAAGTTTTGATTTATGTCGATATATGCAGTAATATTGGTTAAAATATCTGCATTTGAATTTTTATAGGAAGTGCTTGTCACCTTCCGACCAGCTCACTTTTAAATGATGAGCAGTTTAGAATGTTGTGGACACAATCGTTAACAAAAGTGACATGGCTCAACAAATGTGGACAGAGTTATGTTGACCCCTGCTCCTCCGTCTTTGTTTTTTTTTAAATCTTGGCTCAAAACTCATTTTATTTTGTACAGTTTGTTTATTATTTGTATTGTGTTATAGTTTTAAGCTTTTGTATTGCCTTGATTTTTACTGGAAAGCACTTTGGTCACATTGAGTGCAAAGGGCTCGATATATAAAGTCTGATTGTTTGATTCATCTGAAATAATGTCAAGTTCTTCAATGTCGTGAAAGGACCCACTCTTCTAAAACAACATCTACCTTTTGTGTGACGTTCAGGTCGGTGACCCGTTCCTATTACCGCAACTCGGTGGGAGGACTGCTAGTGTTCGACATGACCAACCGGGCGTCGTTCGAGCACATAAAAGAATGGCACGCTGAAGTCCACGAGAGAGTGCAGCCTTACAAGGTGGTGTTCGTGCTGGTGGGTCACAAGTGGGACAAGGACGAAGATGGGGGCAGGGCAGTGGGTCGAGAGGAGGCGGAGAAGCTGGCCGGACAGTTGGGCGTGCCATACGTGGAGACTTCGGCTAAGAACGGGCACAACGTGAGGGAGGCGTTCGAGATGGTGGCGCGGCGGGTGTACCAGGGGCTGCTGAGTGGAGAGGTGCAGCTTCAGGAGGGCTGGGATGGGATCAAGTGCGCCGCTCCTCAGGCTCTGCAGCTGAGGAGGGAGAGTATGGCTCAGGCCAACGCCACCGCCAAGGAGAAGAAGAAGTGCTGTGCTTGAACTGCGCAACGGTTTGAAGTGGCAGTGACAGGATGAATAGTACTGAACCAGCTGTTTTTGAGATTTGTGAAACTAGAATATCGAGAATACTGTAACAAGAACAACTGAAGCGTAGTATTACCAAATAAGTGATATTCATGCACTTTTGCGGTTAACGTTGCAGATCATTTTCATTTGTGAGACACTTGAACCTCAACAAAGAGATTTACAGGCACATTTTAGCAAATTGCAGATTCCTTGTTCAATATCCCTCACCTCTAGTTTGACGAGCGTAGGTAATATCTTATACTGAAATTAAGACCCATAGTTACTACACGAGAATGAGAATAGATGAGATTTTGACATTGTTTCAATCAATCAAATTTTGCGTTTAAGTTTGCAATGTTTTATTTATTTTATAGTTTAGTATAGTTTGGCTGTCATTGTTACACTGCTTTATTTTTATTTTTTTCAATATAGCTTCTCAAAAAAGGTAACTTACCACTGCTTTAACTTTTATTTGTCCAAGCAAATGTTAACACGGGGAGAAACTCTCATAATAAATAATTGTGGCAGTTTTATCTCAAATCCTTACATATGTGACCCTAAACGGGAATAAGTGAACAATGAATGGATAATGCTGCAGAAAGACAGTATAATTGTACAGCATTTAAATAATTGTTTTATTTATATTATTATCTAAAATGTTTTGACGGAAATGCTGTTTTCTCATCTGTTTGCAAAAGTTGAGACGTAATTGTAGAATGTGGATCACAAATTCATTTTAAATCAAGGGAGGTTCTGGGACTGCAGTAAACTAGTAAGGGCCATCATCAGCTATTTGAGACATTGAAGATATGCAAGTTTATTATTTATTTATTTTTAAACAAACACTTGGATCAACATATATTCAAGTGACTCTGAAGAAAAACGTATTCGCTCATTTTCTATATTATTGTCTAATTATAAAGACTAACCAAAACTAGCTAGAAAATACTGACCATTGACTTTCATGCCTTCATTTGTAATTACTCAACATGTATTTCAAATTTCAAAGGCCTAAAAATGTCTGTCTTGCCCTTCCCTTCATTCTGATGTTACTCATCCATGTTCGAACCAAAGGTGTCTGTAAATTTGGGTCTGTGTATGTATGAACTGAAATAATCATTCAAAAACTACATTTTGCATTAATAATGGTTGCCTTTGATGAATATGAAAAAGGGTTTGAAGATAGAAAATATTTAAGTGTGACAAAATGGGCACAAATGATACAACTTTACAACTGTGTGGCTGTGTTTGTCTTTTTTTAATCAAGTTGTGACATGCAAACTGACACCGCCCTTTGATCCACATGCATCAACATGATTAGAACAACTGTATTGCACTGTAATATACAGGACAAGGCTACACTGCTGTCTGGGTGGACAATGCACCGATTTTTCATGAGCTCACATATTTGAAACTTTTTCTATATACACTAAAGACCCATTTCGCTCAAATGTTTTCCAAAAAACAGTTAAACCGAGCAATTCATATTAATAATCATGGCATATCGAGATGCCAATGTGCCTTAGGCTGGCCACAATAAAAGCGAACTCTGACATGTTCTGCTTTATTGGGGGTCTCTGGTGTGACCTCAAAAATGGCTGCCAAAGTTGCAGGATGTTGGCAGGAAATGGAACACGCTGTTGTATACGCTAATCCCGGGCATCCCAAACATGCTCAATGTGTGACATGTTCATTGTTGTGCCATTCATCCACAACCGTCACCACCTGTTGCAGCATGCTAATACACGGCCTCATGTAGCAAGGATCTGTTCATTCCTGGAAGCTGAAAACATCCCAGTTCTAACATGGCCAGCAAACTCACCGGGCTGTTCGGGCCTCCACAACTTCACAAGAGAATAAAGGGTTGCACATTATTTTTTCCATGTTCAACTATAGTGGACTGTCAATTCTAGACAAATTATTTTCTATTTAATTACCCTATAATATAAACAGCATTAGCACATAACTGTTACTGATACTGATTGTTTGACAAATGAAATAACCTAGCATATTGTTTGCGAACTAGAACCTTTAATGGTTTTCATTTGTAATGTTACATAGTTAATTAGACATCGTAATTATAATATTGTTAGAGGAAAGGTAGACTGATTCAATTTTAGAAGCTTTAACATTAGTATTAATATTGTCATGGAGCTCACTGGAAATGAAAAAAAGGACAATTTTTAATTTGATGATCAGAAACTAAGGTCATCACACCCCAGTAGATTTATAGAACCTTTAAACTGTTAACTGTAGATAAAGGGACAGGTGAACCCCCAGTCTGCATTTTAAAAGATTTATTGGCAAAAAAATGCAATCATTGTGTTGTGTTTTGTCAGGTACAATGAAAATGAAATCAAATTGTATAAGAGACAAGACTTATGTAATATGCTTGCAAAACAAACAAGAAATTAATGTGATAAAAATCTAATGACAAAAACAAAGCCTACCCAAACCACATTTGTTTTCATAAAAAAGAAAATAAACCACAAGGATTTAAGAAATACACAATAAGTACAACAGGTCAATGTACAGTCTTGCTACTTTTTGGTTGTCTTGCGGATCAGTGCCATCCTCTGAAAGGAAAAAAAATACTTTGAATTCATGTACATCTTCATGGTTGTTTCATAATCAAATGGTAAACATGTCTAATCTGTCAAACAAACAAATAGCACCTCATCTCCTGTCTTACCTGTTTATGTGCCTCTGTGGTGCAAGCCTTCTTAAATGGCCGAATTTCATCTGATCCGTAGCCAGGAATCCACATGTTCCACTGGCGCTCTAGAAAACACACGGTAAAGGAATATATGACACACTGACTTATACAGCAATGATTTGAATTGATTATTCCACAACAATAACTTATAAAAAGTGTAAATAATTGTTATTACAGCCACCTTTATTACATATTTAAAAAATGGGTATGTGACATCTCAAATCTAATTGCACTGTATTAGTGTCTGATAATTACAATAGTACATTCACTACTTTAATAATAAAACAATAAAATGTGTCCCATGAACTCACCTAGATGTAACTGAACATCTTTCACCTCCAGAGTGTTGGACTTGCGGTGGCGGGCCAGTTGACAGGCGGCCGTCACTACACTTTCAATAAAGTCATCCGCAATTTGCAGCAGCATCTGAGAGAGGAAGAATGGATATATAGGCCATGTTAACATTTGTAATGACATATATTATTGTTGGAAAACAGCTTGTATAGCTTCATCAGAACATTAATGAAGAGCTATAATGAAAAATGTATAATATCATAATTGTAGATATGCATTAGAATATAGTATTCTGTATAGTATATTGTCGAGTATATTGTATAGTATACTGTAGAGTATATTGTCAATAATCAAAACTTCTAAAAAATAACCTCAAGAGACTGCAGCCTCTAGTGTAATCTCCCAAACAAGGATAGAAAGGGATGGATTTTTTTTTATGTCAAGAGTGGGATTCAAACTCCCGTCTTTCAGATCACTAGATGACTGGTCTACCGACTGAGCTATGCAAACCTTGCCAGTAAGATGACTTATCATCCCACCTTTTCCCGGCAGCTTTCGGTGAGAGACTTTCCAGATTGATTTATGTGTAGAACTTAATTCAGAGTGCCACACATGGCGTGAGCTAGGTTAGAGCTATGCATCATTCCTGATAAAAAATATCTTCTGGTATCGATATAATGCAAAAACATAGTGAGATATTCATCCTTGTCAGTATCGGCCACCCCTTCTGCAGTAGTTCAATGTGATATTAGGGTATGAGTCACAGTATTGTAGAAATGCTACTTAATTTCTGAAAATCCCCTGATGCATCCCTTGCAATTGCAGACATCACTTTTTTAAGACCAAGAATAAATAATTGGGTAAGGTGCATTTCTACATGTTTGTGAAACCCTGAAACGGAGCAGAAGATACAATGATTAATTTCCACTAAAGCTGTGCAATTTATGACATTTAATCAAGATTCAGTCAAATCTGATAAAATATAATTCATCACTTAGCCTTATGTTCCAGTATTATCTGATAATTGCCTTAGTAATTATGTAATTATTACAATCACAAAAAGATACTGACCTCCTCCACATCTTCATCCAGCTGCTCATTTGGATCAATCTCTCGGACCAGGTCCTGTAGTTTCTTTTTGGAGAGAACCTGAGAAGAAATATTGTTACAAATAATGACTGACATTAGGACAAAATATGCATTTACAGCGAGTTTAGAAGTACATTCACCTGGGATCCTTCTGGGCTACTTCTGCCTGCAGGACCAGCGGCTGTCAAAACCTTCAGAGCTGGAGTCGTGCTGTTCGCCATTCTGCAGCAACAACCGGTCTATACTCTTCTGGAAGTGTGGGAAAGCAGATGTGTCGAATCGGAGTCTGTCAACTTCTGCTGGAATCCGCCAGAAATGCAGATGTGCCTTTTACAGAGGCTAAGTCCGTAAACCTGAAATGAGTTGTTGTGATAGATAGCATTGACTTTACAAGGAATTTCATACAAGCGAGGAGATGCCGTCCAACATAAAATAACTCTACAACGCATTACAGTATCACTAACATTTAACAGCATGCATGTAGTGTAACAAAACATGCAAATTAAACAGAAATGCGAGGGTAGCATAGGCGCTAAAAACAATAGCATTAGCCGCGGACGCTAACACATACGGGAAATGCAACGCTGCAATCCGTAGCAGAATTTTGCATCAGGCACTGACACCTTACCATATAATAATCACTATCTGTCCATTTTCTGTTGTGGTTACTTGGAGTGTATCAGGATGTCACAATATATCCAAAAGCTGAAGCCAGGAAAAAAGAAACAGCATTGAAGCTGTTGTACTTCCGCCCACTTTCCTTCAGTTTCCGGTAAGAAATGTTGACTTTTCTTTACTGCCCCCTTCCGGCTCATTTGTAAACCTACATGGTCATTGTACAGGACAATTTCGTTGTTAAGGTTGTGGGTCAGTTTTTGTTATTGTTTTACTTGCAGTGTTCTGTTTTTCCATTGTTCTATATTTACTCTATTCAAAGTAGTTCTAACAGCTTGATTCGACTGAAGCACATTCTTAATAGAACTATATCGTATATTTCTTGATTGCATATTCTATTCACCTTGTTGTTTAACTCCTTTTAATGGCATTTTATAACCTCATCGTGCTAAACTAAAACTTAAAACTGAGATTATTAAATATAATATAATAACATATCATCATTGTCATAAAACAGTGCAAGTAAATTACTAGGACGCTCTAGATCAGGTTAACAGCTAATCAGATACAGCTTCAGCGTTATGGGATACCGTGAGGGGAAGTGGACACGCTTGGTTATTTGTGCAACTTTGTCACTTTTTATTTGATCTGAGAACGTAATTCCGGCTTAGAAACAGTTTATGTCGCGTCACGGGGAGTGAATTAACTTTTTTGTGCATTTTTTCTCCCCCTGTTTAGCCTTTATTTTAGAATGACTCTTTCCCAATGACTATCACTGCCGTGTTAACTATATAAAGTTGTTAACCTTTTTTATTTCTGTATTTATTTATTTGTTTCAAACACTTCCTAAACAAATGAAAACGAAAGCCACGCCTCCTCTTGTTTTAGATAAATAAAGAGGCAAACGACGCTCCTTCTCAGTTACTGCGCACAACTGGTTTTGTTTTTTGCTCCAATACAGCCATGAAACCTCTGCTAGCAGTTTTGGTGATCTCCTGGAGTCACTACAGCCATGGTAAGTATACTATCTATTATATTATTATTATTCATATAAGTGTATAGAAAAACTTACCAAAGTCATCATGCATTGGTTTGTTTTCTTTCTCCCACTGTGATTTAAAGTAAGGGAGTGTCTACAGAGCCGCGGCGCGTGGCCGAAACTCCTATGCTTTTTTGTGCCGCGGCTCCTGAAACTGATGGGCTATTGTAGCCACGGCTTAAAGTAATTTCTTGTGCGTATACCTGATATTCCTGTCCGTAATGCTATAGATGGGTGGAAAAGGAGTCGATTTTATTTTCCTTTAGCAACCAGTTGTTGAATGTATGTGATCTTCTATATATATTTCTTCTTTAAGACATCGGTTTTCTGTCCCACACACAGCCAAACTGCTCATCACAGGGCACCCTATCCCTAGCCTGTACTTAGGACCCATCAAGGTGGAATGCCTGCTGCAAGACTCTAACTACACCATGGACGATGTCCAAATAGAGGAGTATGTAAGTCTGATTATGCATTTTAAGTATACAAAATGGACTTGCCACAAACACTTGATTGAAACAATGGGTGGATGTTTTCAGATTTCAGGTCAGGTATGAAATAGTGCTGACTTTTTTGCTTTGCCAAACTTGACATTTATGTTTTAAGTGACCATTTACGATAATAAAAAAAAAAAGTGTTGGATTGATTATTTCCCTGTCTCTTTAGACCGGGAGTGGATTGTGGGTTAAAGCGAGGGTGAGGCGGAGGGCATGCTTTGTGCCAAATGTGAAACCTGTTCGGACGGAGAACACACTCAGCTTGACACACGAATATCTGCTACACAACATATCTTACCGCTGTGTGTTGAAAGGCCCCAATATGACTACTCCAGAGTACACTGAACCACTGAACTTCACCGCCAACTGTAAGTTCGCTTTTAAAAACATTTTAAAAGAGATATGTTCTGCTGTTTTGTTTTTGAGTATATGGCTGCAAATAGGGATGCTTTTTAGTCTCTGTACACTGGTGTCTGAATGGGTGTGAATGGGTGAGTGGTTCCTTGATGTAAAGCGCTTTGAGTGCAAGATGATGTTTTCATGATCATCTTTGCCAGTAGGATTTTTCACACATGAAAGTACCAAGTCACTGAATCCCCCAGTCCCTATTTAGTCAGAGGAACCACTCAGTCCCCCTTGCTTGTGTTTACACAGCAACAGCGGCTGTGAGTGGGTCTGACTGGCATTAGCATCTGTATACTTTTTATATATTTCAGTTTCCCCCTACTTCCCACCTACTCTTTGTACACTTTAAACCTGCACGAAAAGTTTGCTGGTAAAAAAAATCATAATTTAAATGTACAATGTGGATCGGTACAGTCTTAATCTGAGAATGAATTAAAAATATTTTCCAACAAAAGCAGTGTTGTAACTTATCTCAACAAAAGGTTCCTGGTCTGGCTACAAAATACCTGCCCCTGAGGAAGAGCTAGCTGAGGTCCCAGTCCTCACTACCTGCTTCTAATGGGGACTGGAACTTTGAACACATTTCTGAAATAAAATCTGAATAATGTTATCAAGACAATCCCAAAATAAATACTAAGATTCATTTGTCCGCCTGCTAACTTTAGTTGTTAAGTCAGTTATTTCTGGCTGAGTTTTTTTTTCTTTTTCTTTTTCTCAAGCACAAACATATATATTTTGCTCTTGAAATTAGAAAGCAAATATGGAAACCAGTCCAAAATATACTCTAATGTAGATGCATTGGTGTAGATATTGTGTTAGGCTTTACAGTGTCCTTGGCAAAGCTTAGATTATCAGCGTCCTCTATCTTCTCAGTGGCCATCAAATGGAGAATAATACCATTTGATGGTCTCCTCGGACTCATGAGGGGAATCAATACAAGGCAAAGATTAGAATGGACTAAAGACAGAGGGAGCACAGCCTGGGTTCGGGCGGACATGGACCATCTACCCACTATGGAGGACAAAATGTGCCATTATTCACAACACTGCTTTTCTAAAGACCTCGAGAAGATGAAGACTATTATCATCCTTATTGATTGCTCTGTGCAGTCGCCACCACAGGGAGGCATTCACGCTAAAGTCTTTCAAGGACCCACTGGAAAAATGTGGCCAGTCGATGTAGGCAGAGTTTAGGGCCGTCCTACAAGTACACCGACATCAGCAAATCAGCTTTAAAGTCAATACAATGGTAGGATAGCACCTGAGGTAAATATTTATCATAGTGTCACTTCTGATAAGTACCAGTTTGTGGAGAAAAATGGTTTTAAAATACAGGAAGTAGAGCCAAGTTCTAAACCTGAATCCCTCTGTGATGTCATCAATATGCGACGTGCCATTGAAAACACAAAGATAATTTACACTTTTCTGACTTTTTAGAACATAATTCAACAAAGTAAAGGTGTTTTATAGTATTATTGTTTGTCAAATCATAACTTTTGTGTAATGTACATGTATTTTGCCTCTTGTTTTCAGTTTGGTTGCTAGGTAACAGTTGTAGAATTACCTCTAACTATGTAATATTTGCTGCCCATGTCCAACCATGAAGTACAATTATATACTTCACAAATCTTGCTGTACTAATCAATTCTTGCATCATTTTAATTTAATTCTTAATTATAAATAGACTTAGCACTTGATCGATACAATAACTTATACATTTAAACCTTTGTGAACTAGTTACAAAGCTTGAATCATTCTTAGTAAACTATCCTCTAAGGATTGGCAATTGACATTGTGCTATATATAGGATAAATAGCAGAGAAAACTATCTGCAGTCACATCTGTCTGTCTAATTTTATGGATATATATTACTCCTGTTTTATTCATTCCAGTGTGTTTTCTCTTGTTTCCCAGTCTTATACAACCCACAGGTGTCAAGTAGAAGTCCTCGCTATAACGGAGCACTCGTTGCGGAAGCAGGAAATGACGTGGAGTTGAAATGCAAAGCGTTGTCGTCCGTGACGCCCAAATTCTTCTGGTTCAAGGAGGTGAGGAAGCAATTATCCTTTATCTGTGGGTATGAGCTTCACTTTCTAAAAAAGTACTTTTTCCTTATTCGGGTAAATAAGTTTCATAGAGACGAATAAAACAAAGTGAATGCATTTTAGTTTTGTCTTTGGTTTAGATATATTAGTGTTTTTATTTGGTGAACAACTATAAGTGTTCCACAAAAAACAAGAACATTTCATAACTCTTTTCATACGTGTCTTGCAGTTGTGACACGTACATATTCTTTTAACTGACCTGTAAACGCTCACCGTGAAGCACTTGTTGCTCTTCCACCCAAGTGCTGTGCTGTTTAAGTGACCGGTTGGCTCAGGCCCACAAGTCGCCGGGGATTGCAGCTTGCCCACTTACACAGGATTAATAGTTTAATGAGGTCTAGACAAGAGCCAGTCAACCTGAAAACAATTATGTGGATAGATTCCTAATGATTTGTGTAGTGTTTGGTTAACCACCATTGAATTATTCAACTGTCCTCCTCTCAAAGCTAAGGAGCCCACGCCCCTGGGAAATTAAGATGTCTCTGAGTGAAATGCCACACTGACACAGACATCGGACAAGCAGAAGCTAATGAGTCAGTGGAGACGGCGTGCCCCTGTGGTAGTGAGGTGCCACTACACTTTGAGCTGTCACTTAATGACGATTGTCGCTCAGAGCGACAGGTGAGATGGCAGCATGAAAGAAGAAGCCGTTTTGGGAATAGCCAGACATAATTGGAGCCTTTCTCCTTTTGTTACTCTTAAGATAAGTAGCTCTGGGTTAATGTGCTTGTTTAAGGGTCATTGCTAATCTGTATTTCAAAGGGCTTACAACCCCAAATCCTTTTCAGTGCAAATTATACTATTCATACAATTAAGTATAGATTCATTCACCGTGTAGTCACTAAAAGCAGCAGTATTTACAGTAATGTTCACAGCTGAAGTTGTCTAGCACCAGTTTAGAATTGGCCGAAAGTCACAGTCTGTATGTATGTAGAGGAGGAGAAAACATGGAGATGAGATGATTAGTTGGACTCTTGTTCCAGTGCAGTGTGAGGGTCTCTCTGACAGGCACACGGCCCTCGCTCTGACAGCAGGACACAGGCAGGAGCAGGCCTGTGCTCTGAAGCCAGTGGATTTGCATACTGAATGCTGCTTAGACCAAACCAACCTGGCCTTTATGTGAAATGCTCTTAATTCAGATCCATTCAAATTGAAATGGAGTTTGTTGGCAGGGACGGCAGCTCCCAGGAGCCAAATCATTTGCATGGTGTAATGTCTTTTTTTGTTCGTTTGTTTTCCAATCCTTGTGTTTGGCCTATTATTTGTTTCCCCCATGTTAGGTTCTATCTCATAATGGTGCTGCTATTTTTGTGTCAACAATTCCTGTGCTCATTAAGCTGGGTGTTAACAGTGTATATTCCACATCGCTCTTCGCGGCTGATGCTCTATCTGGGTTATTGACTTGTGTTGGCGTGTTATTTCACTTTCATTACAGCTCAAGTAAGGTATACCGCTTTTAGAGAATTAGGACAACTCTCTCCAACTCTCATGTTGTTAAAGGTGGTATGGACGATTTTTTTTCAGCAATTTTTTTATCATATTTCCTCGTGGCGTGGATAAATCATTTGTCCTGCCACGTATCAATCATAAAACGCACCTATTGCTCACCTGCAGCCGCGTCAGGCTCGTTCCCACGTTTCCGCGTGCCTAAGCGCATGGATCTATCATAATATAGTTCCCTCAGTGTACGGGGCAAAATGAAGACGGAGAAAGACAGTTCGAGCTGACGCAGAAGTGGACAGAAATCTACGGGAGACAAGCGATGCGATGCGCTCCTTTGCGCTAATAAACAAACGCACGTGTGTGTTGTATCAGTCCACACGGGGGAGTGCGCATGCGCACTTCCGCCTGCGTTCTCGTCCATACCGCCTTTAACATCGTCACTTTTTTTGCAGTTGAAATTTTTTTTTTTTTGGCCCTAGACGCTTACCATTCTACCCATTGTAACAATAGTCCACAATTACAAATCAACCCTTTTCAATTACAATATAATCATAGAACAAGGTATTGAACAATATCCAAAACAAAAAAATAATGACTTGACCTGTGTTTCAGGGCGATGACTGGATCCTGCCATCCGATCTGCTCACGCTGAACAACGTGAGTGCTACGGACAAGGGCCGCTACACCTGCATTGTCGAGCACACCATCGCCCCCATGAGCAAGAATGTCACCATCACCCTCAAGGTGTTGCCGGGTAAGCACCTTACCTCACAGCTCCTTCTCTAACCAATAGGAGGGAGATGAAAGGGCCATTACATTTACACAGGGAGATCCAGAAGTGCAGATGTCATACTGAAACTGAAAGTGTTAACAAATGATTGGATAAACACTTGACTTTCGTTCTGTTTTCATATGCGCAGTTAAGCCATCTAAAAAAATCCTAGGTTTAGTAACTAGGGATGGGCCGATATGGGATTATGTGAGCCAATAGAGGTATCCGATATTTGTCTTACGGCTGTGACCAATATTTAAATCCATAAAATGAATAACCGGATGTATTTTTCTTAGATATTTGTGTCGAAATATACCCATATTTTTTAGCCTAATTTTTCTTCTATGCCCATTTTTACTCATTAACCTGTCAAAAAGAACAATATAGAATACTGGCCGATACCGTTGATAACAATACCGATACTGGAACTGATATTTTGCCCATTCCTATTAGTAACTATTCATATTAATCACACAACGGGAAATTTGTTGTTAGCTAGAAACGGTGTAAAACTTTCATGAGACAAATTATTTAATTTGTCTCATCACAGAAAGTTTTACACCGTTAAGTGATAAACAACGTCAAAAATATGGCGTTCATTGACTTCTAGTGAATCTTCAGAATGTCAAGTTCTTAAAAATATACAAATGCGACGTCAAGAGTGTGGGGAAAGAATGGAAACGAAATTGATCCTCCCAATCGATTGAAAACATTTAAATTCCCATCTGCCGAGAACATCTTCATTCACGTCTGTCTTCATCATGTTAACCTCTGACCTGCGATACAAACGCACTCCCACAATGCACTTCACATTTTAAACGCCTCATTCATTCCCTGGAGGATTCAAGTCCGGTTCCACTGGTTTCAATCACGCAAACCTCCTAAAAATGCAATTAAGCAAATGCGTGTTATGGTGGAGTTATCTTATTACTGCTGCATTTGACTCATTGGTCACTGCTGAGTGTAATTTCAGAGGAGCATGTACTAATTAAAAAGGTAATTGTGAGACGCTTTAATGTTGGCTCATCATTAACTCCCCTGTGAGTAAATGTTGCGTGTCACTGCTGCTATGTTGTTTTAACTACCACCGCTGTAAAATCCTTGGACTTAAGAGTGCAATCTAACTCCCATCTTGTTCTTCTGTGTACAGTCTACATATGAAAGTATGTCAGTGTAAAGAATCAAGATCACGAAACGCTCCTACTATTTACTCTTGAATTAAGGTGTGAAAAAAAACACATCGTTAGCCTCCTAGCAAGTCATTTTTTCAACGGTTTTGTGTCAAATTGACTGCTGTTTTTTTAACTGGTGTGATCGTACTTACATTTCACATTTGTCTGGTAATTAAACCTCAGCTCATACTTTTAAATACATGTTTTGACACACTTGGAACGCCAAAGCAAAGTCAAGAGGCCGATGCAGGTCAATTTAAAACAGTTTATTTGACAAATGTAATGTAAATGCTGCAGCAGGAGGTCTCCAGAGGAAGATCGACTCAGCTGGAACACACAGGTTGACACCAAGAAACCAGAAACCATGGACTAAATTTGACGGTGAGTAGTACCATCTGATATACAGTACAGGAAGTGCAGGCGTGTCTCATTATATATATATATATATATATATATTTCTATATGAGCTGGCTTTTGGTGTTTGTTTCATGTTTATTGACATTTTAGATAGAGATTTAGTATACCACGTTGACTTTGACTTTAAATGGGAGATAAAATCTATCTGAGGCCAAACGTGTCTTTATTGGTTCAGGAAAATACCTTACATGCAAAAATAATCGGTTTGACCTATGGTACATTAAGGACATGAGAATCTGTATGATGATGATGAAACCAGGCAAGATGAAGATGAAAAAAACACACAATTGTGCAAATTCCCTGATGGTATTACAATTATTATTATTATTATTATTATTATATATAAACCTTTGATATTTGTGAGCTGTGCTTTCATGGTAAAGGGGGCGTGGCTCTTCAGTCTGAGTGAGGGGAGTGTGGTTCTCCTAAGCGCTCTAGTGGAACCTCCTCTCAGCTGTGAAGGAAACCTCACCAAGAATTTAGTAGAAGTGGGGAGGATGTGGGAGGAGGAACACAGGAATTGTTTTGTATTTTATTATTATTTATTCATGGTGAGGTCAAGTTTTTGTGATCGTTGTACTTACATTTCACATTTGTCTGGTAATTAAACCTCAGCTCATACTTTTAAATACATGTTTTGACACACTTGGAACGCCAAAGCAAAGTCAAGAGACCGATGCAGGTTTAACAGTTTATTTGACAAATGTAATGTAAATGTAGGAAGTCTCCAGAGGCAGGTCGACTCAGCTGGAGAACAGAGCAGGAGCAGGACGACACCTGGAAACCAGAAACCATGGACTAAATTTGACGGTGAGTAGTACCATCTGATATACAGTACAGGAAGTGCAGGCGTGTCACAACCGCCGCCCCGTTTACTTGTTTTGAGAGGAATGGGTTTGACTTTGATTATTTTATATGACATAAAATAATGGGGAGTGGGGAGGATGTGGGAGGAGGAACACAGGAGGGATGAGGGAAACGCAAAACTAAAACCATATCCATTTGTTGGATTGACATGATGTCTGAAAATCATCGGCCCACCCACTAAAATGATTTGCACGACCCCCCAGACCCATCCTTTAACCTAACACTAGAGTTTTGTGTCTCGCGTATCTCTTATTGGCTCCTAGGGCTGGGCAATATTGACGACAATGGGAGTATCTCAATAACAATATTCAGACAATATCATGTCAATCCAACAGAAATGTGTTATAATATGTCTTCAAACTTTGAAGTTTAAATAACTTTAAATATATATCGCCCCTCTCTAATTGCTCTATTACGTACAAAGCAATAAAAATAAGTTTTTTGTTTTTTTTTCTGATTGGACTCGAAAACCTTCCAGTTCCACAGCACCTCCCTCGCACCACAAAAGTTGAAAGTGTTAAATGAAACCTGTTGTTCAAAGCTAATGTAAAGGCTTTATGTCCTAACCTGCAGACACGCTGCAGATGACCATCATCACTGCAATCTGCACGGCGTTCTTTGTGGTCAACCTCTTTTTGACGGTGTACTACTGCTTCTATGTCAAGAAGATCAAGATCACGACCAACAAGGGGCCAATGTAAGTCTGTTATTGTAAAGCTGCATTAAAGGGGGCGTGTGGTGTAAATATGACCTCATCATTAGCTTTCTTTCTTTCATGCATGTTTCAATAATCCTGTATTACCCTACTGTTTGCAAATGTCTGTTTTCACCTACTCCCTATCTTCACCCACTGCTCTGTACTTTCCTGCAATTATATATATATATATATATATATATATATATATATATATATATATATATATATATTTTTTTTTTTTTTTTTTTTTTAAATCAGACTTCAGGTTTAGAAAAAATATCCTCAAAAATCAATCTTCTAGTAAATGAAAATTGACATACAGTGAAATGCTGCGTTGAACAGGAAGTCAATGGACCCGTTTTTATTATTAAAATGTTTTTGATCAATATTGTGCTTTACAATGAACAAACTGTAAAATGATGATCTGTTTTTGTTGTAGTTTGATTCTAGATATCTGAAGTCTTTGTGATTGTTGTAACCACTGCTCCCAACCTGCACCTTGCTTACTCTTCTAGCATCACAAAAATCTAGACAATCTTGAACAAATTTAAATCTCAATGATACTTTGTTTATTCTATACTCCAAACAGCATGAGATTTGTATTTGCAAATAATATTCAGGTTAATTCTTGCTCAAACATTTTATATCTTAACTTTTTTGCTTTCAAACTGATTTTTATTTTCATTCATTTTAAAGTGTTTGAAGAGGTCCACATGTAACGCTCAGTTACCCAAAGCCTTCTGAGCATCCTCATTTTTCACCCCGATGAGTTTCTTTACATGGTCTCTGAGACCAGAGTGAGTTTTACCATCACAGTTAAGCCAATAAACATTAGCATGCTAACAGTGCACTTGCACTGCTTTGTGGAGAATAAAACACTGTATCACATTTAATACAGAAAGCACCGTGGTCTTGTTTTGACCTGAACCAAGGTTTTTACAATAAATCTATACAGTTTACTTAATTACATAAAAAACATTAGGTACAGCCCCTTTTAAGTTACTTAAAACATTTGTAGCAATTTAAATCCGAGTGTTGATAAAAGCAATAAGCAGCCACTAAAAAAAAATGGATTTTGATTTAATTGGGAAGATGAGTAAGTAAAATACTGTAAGCAAAGTTTCCATCTTTTAAAATTCCTAAAAATATCTGCTAAGTAACGAGTTTCACAGTTTCCCTCAAAAGTGAAATATACCCAGCCACGACCCCACATATTTTCCCTCTGTACTTCTTACTGTCACCCTAAATCCTGTTCAAATGGATTAGGTGTCTTGATGGTGTTCTGCTGAGGCCTACGCGCTCTGATCTACTATTTTCCCTAACTCGCCAGATTCCGCCTCCCGCAGTTTGACTTTCTATTACAAATATGGCTATAGCTGCAATATTTCATTCTGTCTCATGCCATCCGAGCGAGGCCATTGGAGTGCGTGTGTTTCAGCGTGTGTGCCAGAGTACACCGCGTCGAGGTTTTCCGCAGTGGTTTTGTTACGATGCCAAGCCCATATTCACCGCGGCATTCTGAGCGGTACACATCTGCCTCTGTGCATTTCAAATAGACTGTGTTAAATGTCAAAGTGGGGTTCGGCAGGTTTCACCCTCTTCTTGACCTTATCTTTGATCTCCCTTTGACTCGCTAAATAAGGGTAAACTCGCATAAGCTAAACTCCTGCATTTTGGGGGAAAGTATCGTGCCCTTCATTAAGATCTTGTTTCGTGCACGAGACTGAGGTCTAAAGCAAATTGTTGCTAGCTGCCTTATAATTGTCTCCTTTAAAAAGCACACCTTAATGCAGTAAGTAACCGTCCCCTAATGCACAATATAACCCCACAAGGCTCTAGTCATTAGCTTCCTTTCTGTACCTCCAGAAAAACAGTGTTCCTTTTACTCTTTCTGTCCATGTGCACAAACCAGCAGCCGTGTGTATATGTGCAGCTACAGTTCAAAGAAAATGCCCCTTTTCATATCCAAGGCCAAGTGCTGTTCCATTTCTCTGCGGAGTTCATAATTTCCTCGCTTATACCTTTTCCTGCGCCGACTGGGAGACCGATATACAGATAATCACACTCTTTCCCTTTCTCCCTCTTTCAGCGATGACCACTCTGCGAAAAAGCCCATCTACAAATCCTGCATCGAGCCCGTACCCATCACCTGCGATGACAAACGGCCTCTTGTGTGAAGGCACGTGGGCAGGTCGGAGAGGATGACGAGCGCGGAGGAAGATGGAAGGAGATGGAGTGGGTGGTCTGTGAATAAGGGATGGGGTAAGAATGATACTTAAAGAGCGAGCTGGAGCTTTGGCGAATGGTGTGCACTTGGAGGGGAAGGAGGGATGAGATGCAGAGTGTGAAAAGAAAGACGTGAAGAGAACAAAATCAGTAACAATTTGGTTGTAGGGAAAAAAAGCTGAAGGGCAAATGATTGCTTTAGAAGCCCTTTTTTTTTGCGCATGGGTGTGGGTGCAGTAGCTACGCATTGGCGGACAAAGAGATGGGCAATTTTCTCTTCATTTATTCTTTGGAAAATGGCGAAGCGTCATGTGGAGTGTGCGAGGTAAAGACTCCTTGCAATTCTCTGCTTTTCTGTGAGACACATAATTGCTCCTCTGTGATTATGAATGAGCCATTTACGTGATAGGACGGGGGTTGTTTAGCTGATTTTCTTCCCTCTCAATCTCCCCCCTTATTTTTCCCAAGCACAACCTGCTTTGAAACATCTGTGAGGTTGTTTTGTTTGAAGCATTCTGTTTAAATGGTATATTCCACTTTTTTATATTCACTGTAGTGTACTTCTTTTGCACATAATAAATGAATGTGAAAAGCATTTGCTGTCATCACGCGTCATTGATTTGCCTTTATTTTGCCGATACAATAGACTCGGGAGTATTGACAATCTGCTAAAAGTCAAAAACAGGCGTGTATCTTTTCATTTTGGTGTCATCTTAGGTCCACAGCAGTTTGTTTACCAACCCGTCTCTCCAGACTGCAGTGCAACGCTCTGACCTTTTCTCAAAGTGAACTGCTTGCCCACTGGTAAGCACAAAAGCCCCTCATAGTTCACTTCTGCTTCCACATCGGTTTAAAGTACGGTCGCAGGCACAAAAGCCTTGTACGCCATTCTCACTTCTACGACCAGAAAACTAAAACCAAAAACTATTACCACGGGTGTTTTGCCAAAAGAGAACTGTAATGATCTGGTCTCATTATGACATGGAAATGTACAGTACAGTATCACAAATTGCACATGCATTTACTATAAGAGCTGTGCTTTCTCTTGTTCTCAGTAATTCAGTGCAGTGAAGCTTAACGTTCAAGGTCAAATACAACAATGTATTCCTCTGTTTGTAGAAAAGTAACGGTAACTGTAGAGTCTGTTTTCCTACGGCATGAAAGAGTGACAATACCGAAATACAGTTACATTCCCAATTTTGATGCCAATGTAGACCATGTTCTTTTCTGAAATGTTACCATTGTGAAGCTATTCAGGAAAGGTCAAAGTTTGTCCTGTTGTCCTACTTGTTCAAAGGAAAATCTGATTCCGATACACATTTTAGTATGAGGGTATTCATACTTTTGTGTAGGGCTGTATGTGCACTTCACTTACAATGTGCACCCAAAGTATTTACAGTACAAGTTGTAGTAAATCAAGACCCACTATGACAAAAAAATAAATACATCTTACTAAAAACTAAAAATGACATATTACTCGCTAAATAAGTGGAATTGTGTGTCATATAATGGTTATTAAGATATTCGGTATTGTTTATAAAGCCATTAATAATGCATATTAAGATAAGAGTGAAAATAATGGCCAATTATTCACCCTGATGAGTTTCTGATGCTAAAATAAATGAGTACTATGAGGGGAAAGGCTAAATAGTTAGATTATTCAGAATAAATAATATGTGGTCCTTAAATGTAAGCGTTACCGCAAACATGGATTACAAATGGATACAGCAATATAATTTACTGAGAATGAAAAAAAACCTAAAATGTCATTCTTGTAAAAAAACAAAGCTGGAAAATGAAATTGAACCACTGAGTTAATCTGCGTTACTGAATTATTTTAAACCTCTGTTTGAAAAGTATAAGCTTCCAAAACATGCTGTTAAATAATGCACAGCACGTCATCTATTTGCCTTTAATTTTGTTGTAAGGCTGTCCGTCTTCATTTCCCCAAATCCTCTTAACTGCAGTATACTTTATTACAAATCCCTAATTAAAACAAACCCCGCACATTTAACCTTGAAACTTAACCCGCCTCAACACAAGTAAGCAGATTTAGCTCCTCTTTAGCCTGCAGCCGGACGAGATCCCACTAAAACAACCATCAGTGTCTGCAACTTCATCTTTTTAATTTTCTCCTCTGCTGCCTCGTAACCCCCAACACCAGGCCCGACGCCACTTATTACCATAACTGTGTTCATAATGGCCAGAATTTCATTACGCTTGTCTGCCGAAGTTATGTAGGGCTTCATGCGGTTTTTATTACAGTTCCGTTGTTGACCGTAGGCTGCTGTTAATAATGGGCAAAGCTACAGTTAAACAATGACACTCTATTATCAAATGCATGCACCGCGGAGCACAGCCGGGAATATTAAACCGATGATTCAAGGCACCCCCGAAACAAGATTTAACTCACCTATTTTGCACAATGTTGGATTTAAAGTCAACACGTCAGCATGCAGCCATTCAGTTTTGCCCTTTGAGCCGGCCATGAGTAAAGGCACACTGTCTTGTGTAAACTTGAGGGGTCTTTGTGAAAAAAGGGAAAGGATAATGTATTAGTCCGATCTGTCCCAGAGGTTGAGTGGATGCACAAAATGAAGTCAAGTTTACAATGATGTTTCGACCTTGATGGAGCCTCATGGACAAGGCCAAACGGTTTTCTTCAACAACAAATGGAGCAGTAGACAAAGCAAATGTGTAGTGAGCAGGTGTGTGAGAAAGGAAAGTCATCAATGAAAAGTGAAACGTCGCCTGTGCTGCTGGAAGGATCAAGTGTAAAATAGGCCGTAAACAATAAGGGCACTTAAAAGGTCAATGTAGGTGTAACAAACATGCTTTGTTACTGTGAGTGACTTGCAACTTGTCCTGGTTTCGTCATCCTTTTGTCTACAATAATGCCTTGCTGTGGAACATTCCAGGCAAAGTAATAACATCTCCCTGGAGACCTGAGAGACCTTTCGACTGGCCTTGGTCCGTCAGGCCGGTTCACATTCCCCCAAACATCTAAATCATACCTAAATTATACTTTTTCTTCATAAAGCCAATCTGAGCCGTTCACAAAAAGACATTCAGTAAGTCCAAGGTTGTGGCTCTGTGAGATGACAGAACTTACGTTTAATTGCCAGCTTTTCCAGCATTTATTTAAACTCTCAGCCCCTCTATGCCACATTTTCATTTATCATAATGTAATGGACAATGTTATATGCATTATTCGCTGGAAAGATATTATTTTGGGTCTTGGAACCGGCTAATGCTAACGTGCGCTCGCGTTGTTTTGCTGTCCGTCTGCTCAAAAAATAAAGTAATCATTACTGGATATACTGCATTTTGTGACAAGATCAAAACAACATTTGGTGAGAATGATTTTTTTTTTTAAATTTATATCTGTTTTTTGACGTGTCGTGGTTTGCATTCTCTTATCCAATCATCTTGTTCCGGGAGCCGAAAACGGGCCACGCTCTGGGAGCTAGTCCAATTCACGGCCCCTTTTGGACCACTTAAAGGACAAATTGTATTAATTATTTGTATTGTTATTAGTCTTTACACATGCTTTTGAGTAACTTTTTCTTATAACAAAACAAAATTACATTTAGCTGAGTTTTGACACCATCTACTGGCTGTAGAGGGCCTAAACATATAGCTTAAGAAAAGGTTGACTTATGGACCAGTCGAAGGATGTCAAAGCAGATCCTCCCTGGAAATGTTACACGGTGCACATTGAAATGTCTATAGATAGTCTTTAATACATAATGTTACACGGTGCACCTTGAGATGTCTATAGATAGTCTTTAATACATAATGTTACACGGTGCACCTTGAGATGTCTATAGATATAATGTTACACGGTGCACCTTGAGATGTCTATAGATAGTCTTTAATACATAATGTTACACGGTGCACATTGAGATGTCTATAGATAGTCTTTAATACATAATGTTACACGGTGCACCTTGAGATGTCTATAGATATAATGTTACACGGTGCACATTGAGATGTCTATAGATAGTCTTTAATACATAATGTTACACGGTGCACCTTGAGATGTCTATAGATATAATGTTACACGGTGCACATTGAGATGTCTATAGATAGTCTTTAATACATAATGTTACACGGTGCACCTTGAGATGTCTATAGATATAATGTTACACGGTGCACATTGAAATGTCTATAGATAGTCTTTAATACATAATGTTACACGGTGCACCTTGAGATGTCTATAGATATAATGTTACACGGTGCACATTGAGATGTCTATAGATAGTCTTTAATACATAATGTTACACGGTGCACATTGAGATGTCTATAGATAGTCTTTAATACATAATGTTACACGGTGCACCTTGAGATGTCTATAGATATAATGTTACACGGTGCACATTGAGATGTCTATAGATAGTCTTTAATACATAATGTTACACGGTGCACATTGAGATGTCTATGGATAGTCTTTAATACATAATGTTACACGGTGCACCTTGAGATGTCTATAGATAGTCTTTAATACGTTTTTGTTTATTTATTTATTTAAGGACATAGCATTTACATTGGACGAACCAGATGCAATGTTTTAAGTGTATGTAGCAGAATATGCTAATTTTCAACATCTGTCCATTGGGCCAATTTAGAGTTGCCAATTTACCCAACACATGCATGTCTTTGGACGGTGGGAGGAAGCCGGAGAACCCGGAGAGAACCCACAGTAACACGGGGAGAACATGCAGACTCCCCCCAGAGAGGTCATGTGATGTTGGTCTGGTCCGGGAATCGAACCCATGATCTCCTTCTTGGGAGGCAAGAGCGCTAACCGCCTTCGGTGCACTTTGAGATGTCTATAGATAGTCTTTAATACATAATGTTACACGGTGCACCTTGAGATGTCTATAGATAGTCTTTAATACATAAAGAGTTTGGAAAAGCAGATCGGAGTTATACTAAAAGTGCAAATTAATGAGCAATTAATCACAAGGGAATAATATTATTTTAAATTTGGTTACATATTTTACTAAGAAAATCGAAGACAGTGAAAACATTTTGAAATTCCATTTATTTTTTATTTAAACTTCATTGAGACCAGGAATTTTCAGACATTTCATTGAAGGCCTGATTTTTTAAACAGTCCATTTGAAGCCTTGATTTTTAACACTTCAACAAAGCAGTTCTTGGTACACATTATGTTTTATTTCATAAAATGCTTGTAACAGTTACAAACGATAACTGCTAAAGAAGCCTCCTGCTGGAGCCAGAGTCATGACTAAACATGGAGCTTATTTGCATGCTCTCTTTTATGTCTTTAATTTTAATGCATTTTTTTCCTGTTGTGTGAAGCACTTTGAATTGCCATGTGTATGAATTATACTTTACAAATGAACTTGCCCAGCCAGTACCAGTCTTTTATAGCTTTTAACACTTGCAAACCAGTGAAGGTTTTATTGTGTCATGCACATTTTAACCATTATCATTTACAGACATGCTGAAACAGTCTTAAATAGTACTTAAATAAATAAATAAACAAACAAAACTGCCCATTCTTCCTGTGGAATTATTAAGTAAATTGCTCTTTTCTTATTGCTCTTTGGTATGCAGTTCATCATCAATGTGAAATCTGAAGAAAGACAAAATCAACAAACATTCGTCCAGCTTTTTTGAAACAAATTTTGGCTGACAAAGACGTGCCAATTTTCCAGTATTGGTTTACAAGTCATTGAAAGGCAATTAAAGTTGGTGTTGGTTTTGTAACAATGTGTGATTGCAGAACATTTTTAATAAAAGGACCAAATTGATTTAGTGGATGCATCACAGATACTTTCTATAGTAAGTTTTTTGTGTGCTGTTATGTTTTTAAACTAACTTGAGGCTTGAAAATTGCTATTAATGACATCTAAAATATACAAATTAAAGTCTTGTAGTATTCAAAAATGTTTCCTATAAATCTCGAGTCATCTCTGTTTGCCATGATAATGGAACTGTTGCAGATCTAAAGAACGTGATCATGAGTTGTATGTGTGTCATAAATACATATTGCATTGGTCATTAAAATCACACTATTTCCTTGCTGATACCTGCATACATCTTGATAATAATGCATTATGTGCCTGTTGGTAATACTACTGAATAATATCTGTAGTCTGGGCAGTAATAAATTTACCATTGCAATGGACATGGTCAAATCTCCTTGTTGTTGGAGGTTTGTCCTCTTCAAGTGTATTCAGTATAAGAAACGTTATGTCATTAAATATTGTGCCCTAATCCATGTTTCTTGTCTCACTTGTCTAATTTCCTCTCATGGTGTAAACAATGCCAGTCCCTGCAGACTTGGAGCATTCACTCTGAACATGCTTCTAATGAGTGTGATGGCAGCGCTGTTGCCTTCACGGTCACTTGGTTCCATGCACCACCCTGCATATGTTGTGTGTAGAAGGGCTGAGTATGGAGGAGTGGGGAACTCCAGAGAGACAGGTGTGCTCCCCTCATTACTTTCTGACAATGTCCCATCTGGTGCAGGAGAGGAGCTGCTGCCACCACCACCGTTGCAGACGCTGCCAACCCAGGGACAAACTCTCACAGGAGGAGGCTGAAGGGAAAGAATCAGAAAGTAAAGTATGGAGCTGGGGATGCAGGGAATGAGCTGGGTGGCATGTCATCCAGAACATAAAAACACCATAATATGATTTTTGATCTGTGGTTGGGTCAATTCATGCAGTTATGAGCTCCAAATTAACATAGAATAAATATAACTCTGTCAACTTTATCTTCACCATTTTAGTCAGAGAGTAAGCAATGACTAAGGCTTGGTCCCTCAAGGTCCTCTGTTTAGGTTTAGTTATGGGTTCAAGAAATATGATCCCTTATCAACAACAGGATCTTCTATATTTTGAGGACGGATTTAAATGCAAACGATCAAAGATGCCTCTGATACAGCGTGACATGTGCAGGTGTCACTCAGGTGTCACCAGTTCAAACACTTGAAGAGTTTGTCAAAATGTAAATTCACTGATAACCGACATGAAATCTTAAGTCGTTAGTTCATGAGCCATTTTTAGACACAGTGTATTATACATAGTCTCATCACTTATGTTTGAACTGGAGTCTTGTCAGATTTGACAGTCAAAGCAGGCTGTTGTCCCCATTGTCTCCTGAGAGAGGCGCCAAAGAAACAGTTGTCCAGAGCCTGCCCTTGAGGCTGTATAACACCAGATTAGAAAATAAAAAAGACATGTGAAAAGAGAAACAGTTTTCATAATCGTGCCCTGTGCTCTGACTGGAAAACACAATTATGTGCAAACTGTGGCCACAGCATGAGGCTGAAGTTAAAGAGGCCTTTAGTGAGACCTAATCGGGCCTGACTGCAGAGAGGGCTGGCACACGCTGGACCAACACAAGTTTGGGTAACGGACCATTAGCTTCAGTGAGTGCCAGGTCTGCCCTCTGCTGATGAGCACTCTGCAGATAAACTAACAAAGTGTCCTCACAACGCGACCTACAAAATCACAGACTCCACTCTTGGCATTCTCTCCAGAGTCTCACACTGAAGGCCCGGATATACATGTTTAGCCAAGAAGATGGTAAGATATCTTCTTTATTGTCAACCAGTGTGACAGGGAACACTAGTGTGCCTTGAGTTATTGACAGGTGTGCCCTCAAAAAAATGTCCAATTTGGATTCTCACATGGACGTAATAGAATACGTAATAGCATCTTGGAGTGCTCTTTGCCAACATCTGATCCAAAAAAGATTAAAAGTAAAATATATGATTAGTGCAATTTAAATTGATTGTCCAAAGAGCATGTAAACTCGGGCATGTAGATTGAGGTACTGTCGATCAATTCTCCTAAATCCATTGGTGCAAATGATCCCGACCTCTTCTAGTCCGTGTTCAGATGTCATGTAAATGATCAATCGGACTGAAACAGGACTAACGTAGCTGCGCTGCTAGTGAGCTTGTTCAAGCCTGGCAAGTTTAATGGGATTTAGCGAACGCAATCGAACATCCTCCATAATGCCACCCAGTTTTACAAATGACCCACGTGTCATTCGGTTCCTCTCCACCCATTCCGAATCTGTGAACTCCTTCAGAACTACTCTCTCCCATCCACCCTTGCTCTGGAGTTGTTGCGCTTGCCTGTTTGAGTCTGACTCTTGCATATTCATTCGAGCAGAACTAGTCCGACTGGGAAAGACGAATTGAGTCAGTTTTTTTTTAGCGCAGTCCAGTTTATCATGTGCATGTACACCACAACCTACAGCTACCCTCCCACACTAAGTCAATTAGAGCAGATGATCAAAGAAATATCAGTCCAACAAGAACTTAAAATAGCTCTGAAACAACTTTTAAGAACTAACTCAAGTCTATTGGCCGAGGGACAGAACCAGGTGCATGCGGGAAAACTAGACCTGCTGACTTTCTTCTCCAAAGCCATCATTATGAACACTAATGACCAATGATCCGTCCCTTCAGAACCGAAACCCATTCATCTCTTGTCTGATTTGTGACAGATGTGGATCATAACACTTCATAACGCCGCCTTTTCGTTGGCACAATTGCGCATCCCTCACACCTTCCCTCGGCATAAATCAGCACAGTTATGTCACTCAAACAATAAAAAACATCTGCTTGCTTTTCATCATCCTAATTACGGCGCTACTCATCCTCTCCATCTCATCTTTTAAAATACATTAGCCTACTTGTTTGCTTCTGAAATATCACATTAGTCATATTTATAGTAGAATTATAGGTGTGCAATTCTAACAAAAAAAAATAGCTCAATATTTTTTTGGGGGGGAATCCCAATAATGATATTCAGATGATAATAATATCAATCCATCAGAAATGTGTCTTTAAACATACAGTATTAGTGGAGGTTTAATTATCAGATGAATGTGAAATGTCTGCAAAACGAATCACAAAAGTGCAGAAATATCACCTATACGCTTATTTGAATGTTTACTACATCACTTTTAACATCATTTCATTTTCAATCAGCTCTTTTCGAAGCATTTTAACTATCAACTACATATAACACTAGTATTACACGATAACATTGTACATTTCGATACACTCCCCACCGCGCGCGCGTGCTTCCCTCGCTCTCCCATCGCCACGCCCACAACCACATGGGCACAACCCTCCACCTGCTCTACGCGCGCTCTCATTGGCCATTACGCACATGGACCAACCCCCCCCCCCCGCGCGACAGCATTTTTAAATATATTTACATTGTCAAAAGTCAACGAGATTCCCAGCCCTCATATTCACGCACATTCCGCGGCAGGAGAGAGAGAAAGAGCGCGGGTAAAGTGTGCGTGTGCGGGTCTTTTTTCTGTCGGAGCGCGTCTTGTCATTACGCACGCGAGCAGCGCCTTGGCACTTCACACACGCCGTTGGTCTTCTCCGCTCCGCGCTGTCCACACACTCTCGCTGAAGGAAGGCGCGGGCGGCGAGTGGACCTGCGGGTTCATGTCAGTCTGATTTACTCCGAGGAAGAGGAATTTATCGCGGAAGAGATCCCGACAAAGACGCGCGGGGGGGAATACGCTGCTGCCGCCGCTGCCGCCGCCGCTGCCGCTTCCGCCGCTGCCACGACGATGGCTTTCTCAAACGTGTGGAACTACTGTGTCCCGTTAACCATCTGGACCGTCGCCTGCCTGGTGCGCACCGGTAAGCAATCAAATCAATCAATTAATCAAATCAATCAATCAATCAATCAATCAATCAATCCACAAAAAACACTGTTATCTGCTGCGAAAGTGTGTTTTATCTGTTCGGGTGCAAGTTTGGCAAAGTCCTGAATGCTGTGGTGGGGTGACAAAAAAAGAAAGAAAAAAAAGAAGTGTTTGCTGTTTGTTTGTTTCTATAACACGTGCACCTATGCCGAGTTAACAAAGCGAACTGCTGCGGGGGACTGTGCCTCTGCTTGTGGTCAGTATTCCTCTTTGTGCCCCCTTATTGCGCCCAGCTGGACTACATCCACAACCCTACTCACTCACTTACTTTACTGTGACTCATTCATTGTGTTCTTACGGAAGTGGAGGGCTGGAAAGACCCCAAAAAACAGTTGTCTGCTGCGGCCCCGGCGTGTCAAAACAAAAGTGAACTGGGGGCCGACGGGATGAGGAGGGATGAGGAGGGGGGGGGGGGCTCAATGACAGCATCACTTTGGCTGATTTGGCTGAAGCGTTGTTTCCCCCACACTCGCGACAAATGTCCGCAGTGCACGGCGGAGCAGCCGCGGGTCACGCACCGACTCCTCGCACCGGGCTCCGTCCACATCACATTATTGTAGTAAAATGTGCCCCTTGGTTTGTTCCGAAACTATAGCCCGCGTGCTCGCGTTCAGTCCTCCCGATTAGACCTTTGAGACGTCCCCTTATCGGACACACTTCCAATCAAACAATCTGTAATAAAGCCGTTTTAATGACACCTGCGGTTGCTTTGTGCTCTAACCTCGCTGGTGCACAGAGCCCGTTTATGGTACACTACATTGTCGCGCTCTCTCCACCTCCCGTTTATTGCTTTTGAATCAACGCGGCAACTTCCGAGCTTTGTGGTCATTAATGCCATGTGAAAAAGGAAAAGGAAAGTCGTAATAATGAAGAGTGTTGTGTTTGGGAGAAAGCGCGAGCGTCGGTGCGCAACGGGAATGACAACGAGGCGAGCGCACAGTGATTCTCTTGTATGTAATGCCGGGGAGGGATTTGGTCGAAGGCGTCCCGGGGCAGGGATGGGGTTAAGTGTTGAGGTCGGTCTGCGGTGCTGTGATGTAGTATATAGCCCGCTCTACACACGTGCGCACCCGCTCCTCTCATCCAAAACCCCCCAACGCACCAACTATTGATTCTTTCCCACTCGTGCGTCTTAGCGCGCGCGTGTCTCGTCTAACGGCAGTGGCCAAGGCTGATTTATATGCAAGAGCACATGTAGGCGTTTTGCATCTCGGTCTTAGCTGGTGAAGTGTCTGCATGGCTGTTCGAGGACACACTTTTGGAAGACTAGAGGGAGCAGGGGGAGAGAACGGAGTGCGCGGTGCATAGGCGACAGTGCTGGGTTTTTGCACCGAGCTGCAGGCTGGCTCTGCTGGGGGCTGCTCGCTGATCACCGTCGTTAATCTAAGCTCTGACAGGGGCCGGGAGAGACGGGGGGGCAGGCGGTGGAGGGAGGCTGGAGGCAGGGGGTAGAGATGAGGAAATGTAAGCTTTGTTTTCTGCAAATCTACAGTTATACAGTAAGGTGTAGCAGTGGGCATGACCTGTCTGGTACTGAGCAGTCACTGTTGGGTTGATGTAGAAGTGGCACAGTGCATGCCTGTGGTGTAATGTCCACGTTATTACTTTTGTTTGTAATATACAAATAAAAAACATGCTTGAAAATGTCCAGCATTGTTGTTTTCTAAATCCTTTTTAATCAAGTAAAGGTTTAAAAGCATTTTGAGGTGACTACCTACATGTCCTGGTTCTGTACACATTAAGGCAGCCCCCCTAAAAAGACACAACATTTTAACACATTTGCAGGTGATGTATATAATTTTAACTTGACTTAAATGTACAGTTAAGCTCATAGGATTGTGCCATTAGTCAAATTTCAATTACAATTACGATTACTATTTTGGTAGAATTGTGTAATGGAGTAATCAAGATCAACATTTAGTATTAAGTGCGTTCAAAGCAAACATTTCTTTGACTAGTAAAGTTAGTCATGGATCACATCTGTGAGATACGTCGCCTGCTTTAATTTCATCTCTCATCATTATCGCTCTCATTTCATTCTTTTCATTTTAGGCAAGCTGATGCCCCACCTTCTCTCTCAGCTAAATATCGTTTGAACAATCATTGTGATTATTATTGTTACCATAATTGAGCAGCCCAAGCTCATAGTCATGCACTGAAGTTAGTCCATGTCCTGCTGTGTGATGCAATTTAGAAATGAGACAGTTTTCAGGAAGCTTTTGGCATGAGCAAGGGAAACATATTTATGAAAAAATTACTGAGGAAGAATAGAGCATAATAAAGCCACCAACTGACAATAGAGAGCCCATTGAGTTGCAAATGAGATATAGTAAACACATGGCCTGAATGACACATGCAGAAATGTGTGAAGGGTGTGTGGCATTCTTGTTCCATTTGAACAGTTTGTAACATATCTTATTGGATGTCAAACAAAGTGTGTTTTTGCCTCATTTGCCGCCATCTTTTTATTAGTTAGTATTAGATGTATTCTTAAACTCTTGGCCAAATACTCAGTTTCTATGCCGTTAGAGGAGAAATTAAGCCTTGGCCTGTTGTTTGGTGTGCTGCAATGTGCTGTCAAGGACCTTTGCAGAGGCAGGAGGCAGGAGGCAGGAGGCAGGAGGCAGGAGGCAGGAGGCAGGAGGCAGGAGGCAGGAGGCAGGAGGCAGGAGGCAGGAGGCAGGAGGCAAGAGGCAAGAGGCAAGAGGCAAGAGGCAGGAGGCAAGACAGAGGAAATGTTCACCTAATTGTCCCATATTAAAATCATTTCAAGATAAAAAGTTACTCAATTATCATTATTTTGGAACAATTGCAAGACAAAAAACGTTATCAGGAGACATAGTGAACGCGACAATATCGCTCTGTGTGGACAAGGCCTAAAGTGGTTTGTTTTGGAACACCCTTGAACACCACTAGTCAGTATATTTCTGAAACCAGCTTTTCATGGTCCGTGCGCAAACAGACTTGGCTAATCTACAGGAGAGCAATAAGGAGACAAAAACGGGGGAGGGGATGGGGGCTGGTGGCTTGTTATCATGCACGGATTGTGTTGGACAGAATTGATTGGGAGGATAGACGGACGACATGGATTGAGAGGGCGCTGTGAAGACGGCACAGCTGGGGGACATGGCCTTTGTACACACCAAAGATGGACAGATGCACAGAGAACGGCTGAGGGAGGAGAAGAAAGGCGTGAAGATTTGTGCTTGTTTTAAATTTCGACAAGCTAGTCTTTTATGCTTCTCTTTTTCTACGGTATAAAGCAATTGGCCCACCAGTCAAGCATTTTTAATAATGCTGGATACTGAAATTGACAGGATAATGATAATTTTAATGTTTTTTTAAATTTACATTTCTAAAAATAAGATGAAAGTTTTAATTTGGTACATGGAAAAAAAGAAAAAAGAAAACCGGGCAGAAGTGTCTTGCCCGAAGACACAATGACTGTATTCAACATCCATTATTCCAAGATGAGTGCATGTCACTACATTTTTTTCCAATGACTATTAAGTCAATATTATGGTAATAATAAATATACTGTGTGTCTGTAACTGTCATAGATTAGCTTATACAAAATCAAACACTTTTTTATGCCACATGGAGGAAAAAAAGCTGGAATGCAAACCCTATAAGATAAAAAAGATGCACGGATGTTGATCAGCGTGAGCGGGTAGAAATCATGAGAAGAAAGACTTCACAGTGTGTCTGAGGGCCAGGCCTCAGGGACCTGCACATATGTGGGATTACTTCTTCTCTGTGGGTTGGCGCTTGCTTCGAGCGTGACTTAGCAGGGGTGGGCTGATGCGCCAAACTTGCACCCTACATACAGTTACTAATGCCTCTGTCTCCACCTCTTTCTCCTAATCGCAGCCACCCATATTCCATCAATTCCCTCTCCTCTCTTATCCTTTCCTATACGCCACCATTACCACCTGCCTTATCACCGCGGGGCATTAAATCACCTCTATTTGTTTATTCCAATGCGTGTGCGATGCGAGAGCCATCCGTTCTGGAGCTTGTTCGCCAACACGTTGTTTTGGACCTTGGCCGATGCTCTGGTGCGGTGAAAAATGGCAGCAGTTGTGAACGTGGACTTGTGGGAGGAGATTTGAAAACCAATTATAAGCTTGTTGTATATGCGTCTATATGCCAAAAATACACACACACATCGCACAAAGCAGTTATTGAATAAATCTATGACACATTAATTCACAGTTCTGCCATGTAAACATCACCGTCAAGTGAAATAAAAAAAAATAATTAAAGAATAATTATACACATGGTCAGACGGTCAAAGATACACATACTTATTCCTCCCACTTAACATGAATCCTTTTCAAATGTGCACTGTTACTGTAAGTGTTACTTGGTTTGCCATTAAATGCATTTATCCAGCATGATTTAAATTGGAGTTGTTTGTATTGCAAAATATACCTTCAAAACATGCACTATTGTTAGAGGGGTCACCGCTCCATAGATCTGATCTGTAGCTTGTCCTGATTGTGTCACCTGCTTGAGTCTATGAAGCTAGATAAGTTTAAATTCATATGGAGGAGCTTAGCCGACCTACCACCAGAAAAGTTACATAGTACACTTTGCACTGAATTGCATAGTTTCTCATACCGATACTCATTGAATTTCACATTTTGATGGATCAGAGGCAGTTTGCCTTGTAGCAGAGTTCATTGTACACATTATGCTATTTCAGCATTTCAGCATCTTCCTTTGTTCTCCAACAGACTGCACAAGTCTCCCCCACCAGCCAACTCATTCTTTGATCCAAGCCTGGGAGGATTTTTACCCGCCCCCCTCCATTTAAAATAAACTTGTCAGAGAATTATTAACTAGAGCAAAAGTTGATCTTGTTTTGATATGCATGTATACGTTTTGTTTGTATGACACCCTAGGCATTGGAATTGTATGATTTTTATCTAGTTTCCTGACAATTTTGGCAGTTGGAATCATGAAAGAGTTAAATATTCTGCATTTGAACACATCTATGGAATATTCAAGTCAAAGTGCAATTGGCAATTTCAATTCATAGCAAGCAAGATGGCAAGAAACTGTAGTTAGCGAATGGCCTGTCAACATGTATATTAACCGTGTTGGTGAAATGTACTTTGTCGCCAATCCCAGCCTATGATTATTCTGATTTAAGTGATGACTCATTGACTTTGGCTCCATTGCGCTCAACTCCTTAGCTATATGGAGTCCGACCAAATAACGTCCGATCAGATACCGTGCAAATGCCTTGAAATGGCAGGTTCAAACTCGCCCTCTTCCACTGCGTCCCATTATCTCTACTAACCAGCTGCTTGTGCATAAACAAACCAAAGCCTGTTTCTTCTTGGCTCACTCCCATCTCTAAGACTCCCACACCTTATAGACTAGGTTTTATCCTCCAGTGGGCTTCTAGTGCTCTATTATTCACAAGCTGAACTTTTCCTGGACCCAACCGTTTAGTGTAGGTGATGTATTTTACCGTAATTATGCGCTAATCTGCCCCACGGTCTTCAAAGCGATCCATAGCTCTCTTTTACTTCTGAATTGTTCTAGTCAGTGATTGCATCTCCATAAGGCCCCACAGCGTCTCAGATTTAGTCCAGGGAGAGTTGTATTTTTACATTCAATTATGCTGCTCTAGGGTAGGGAGTCTTTTTCAAGGCATAGCTTGCCTGTATATACTTTATGCCTGTTTGAAATTCAAAGCATGCCGTTATTTAGCTGTTTCTTAAAAAGGTTAATGTCTAAACAAGATCCTCTGGGCACAATAATAAAGTAAGGGCTACGCTAAGAAAAATTGCTACTCTAAACCCTATATCTCATTTGACCATTTGTTTAATTGTCCATTAGCAAAACTTCTGTCAATCCAATCAGGCCAGCGCTAATGTCGAAACACTCTTTATAGCTGCCACCTCATCTCCTTCCCATTACTATTCCCCAGACAGTGCCGCTTGTGATTATCATAATGGTGATCTATGTCGTCCTTATGTGTCGCTCTCTCGGAGAACAACTGGCATTTCACCAACTTTGCTGGTTAAAGTTTTTTTTTTTTTCTTTTTTTTTTATGCTGAGTGGGATGCCAAGGACATGTCTTCCATTAGCTGGCGCAAGAGGCCCGCCAATCAATCCAGCTGGCTTGACTCCACCCGACAGGACTGGCATGGTGTGGATATGGAGCTTTTTATGCTACGCCCTTTTGACCTCTGAGTTGGCAGTATTTTCAAAGCTACTGCCCAACCTCCTGTTGATGTGTAAACAACAACATTGTGGTCTTAAACAGGTTCCTTCAGTACTGGTCAGTAGGGCTGTATGTTTAGTCGATGAATCGGTCAATGGTGTCTTAGTCGATCAAAATTTGTATTGGTCAACTCATTTCTTGATTTGGAGAATTAAGAAGGACTTGTTACATTTAAATCCATTGCTTTCTATATAAATAATGTTTTTTGCACGAACTCCTGAGCCGTCTTGTGAGTACAGTTTGGATCAGATACCTAGAGATACTTAATCTTTTTGAGAGCTTGTGCCACGTCGACTTTTTAGCCAAGCGTTTTTAATCAACCAAGAATTTATTTTCTCGAATACAGGCCTACTGGTCAGTTTCATAAGCAAATGTCAAGTTAATTTGGTGTGCAGCAATAAATAATATCGTCAGGGAAGTCAAATTTTAGGGTTACAATGTGAGATCATGATTCAACTATTATTCATGATTATTACTGTGTCAAATTTGTGGCCAGTTTTATGAAATAGTCTGAATGGCAAAAACAACCAGATAAAAAGTACTTTATATCTAGATGTATTTTTTTTGATTATAGATTGAATTAAAACCCCTTAGTTTTGCTTCTAAACTAGTCACAATTATATTTGATTAGTTCTTAAGATTATATTATGACCTAAATAATCACTATTATCAATTGACCGGATAATCTGGACTACTATGTTCCCTGAAGTGCGGTGAAACACTTCTTCTAGAGTTACTCATACCAAACTCTGAACTCATCTGACCCCAGTACCACTCATTGACTTTTTTATTGGCTGACATAGTGTGCCCTGATACTTCTACTCTCAAAGCAGATGGTACTCTTGTCAAGGTGCTCAAGCTCCACTTGCAATGTGGACAGTGAGGTGGATTGACACAGAAAGGGCATCCCCCTGTGAGAAAAAACATTAAAACACAAAAGCTACCGGGTGAACATTCTTTGCTATTTGTGCCATGGTCTCCATGACCAAAAAAGTAAACAATTGTGCCTCCTGCTCAGCCCAGGGCTTGTTTAACACCCTCCCTCACTGCTGTGACACCTGCTTTAGCGGCTCCCGCAGGGCCCAGCACTAACATGGCCAGACAGCGGCCTCTGCTAACGCCGGTTACCAAGGTGATTATCGGCGCCCTGGCACCGGAATGAAGTCCCTCGCTGGCTAGAAGTGGAAGAGAGAGGCTGTCTGATTGAGCCGAAAAGGGCAAGTGGCTAAAATTGAAGACTGTGTACTCTGCCCGCCTGATGAATTCCAAACATTCCATCAGGAAAAGCTTTGGACTCACAAGAGGGCAGAGGGATTGGAGCGATGTGTGTCTAAGGTGCTCATTAAAGAGCACAAATGTGACTTAAACTCAAGTGAGATGGTCAAAGTGGTAGAAGTTTCCCAAAGTTGGTGTTTGTTTACCCATGGGAAGTCCATGTGTTCAGTGGAGGTAAACTGACCAAAGTGACCTTGCTCAACCGGCGCACTGTGTGACAGATCTGAACAGAGAGCTTTACCAACTATACAGTTGAGTTGAGTGCCAAAGCTGTTTAATTGAATGGTTTAAGAATGACACACTATCCTCACTTATTGCACAATTGCAGTATTCTTTACTCAATCACTCTCTGTTGCACTTATAAGTCGAAATGTTCTACTGTATTGATGAAGTAGATCGATCTCACTTTGGAAGAAGAGTCCACACTGTTGAAGAATCTGCTTTAAAGCTCAATAATAATCTGTTATAGAAACCAGAAATTGGCTATATTAAAAGAAAATTTCGTTTGATTTTACACGGCTGCTACAAAAAACAATTGGTAATAGTTTTTGGTTTAGACTTCTTAAATGGCACAACATTTGAAAAGTCTGAAACATTTGCTAGTATGACGACTAATACACACTCCATTCGGCTGTAGCTGAGTCAAGATAGAGGGAACATCGGCGCACCAGTGGTAATGAGCTGTTCATCCGGGAGAGCAAAAGGATCAGGAAGGACTTAAACTTGTGCGAGGTGGTCAATGGTGTGGCTTGGAGGCTGCCAACAAGATACTATTTCCCCTTTACCCTTGGGAGGTCTGTGTGTCCAGTCGAGGCGAGCTGATGAAGAGTGACCAGGCTTAACCGTGGCACCGCAGGACTGATAGGGTCATGGGGAAGAGCCAAGGAGAGCAGCGCAGTGGGGAAAAAGACGGCTGGCTGCACAGTGTATAAAAGAGCAGAGGCGAAGGGGAGGGGAGGCGCCTTGGGTAGAGTCACAGATCAGTGGAGCAGTGCGCTGGAAAACGGGTGGAGAAAGTCAGTCAGAGAGGGAGCCCAACAAACGACTGAATGATTGTAGGATTTTAGCTCTGAAAATGAAAGGGGTAAAAGACAGAGAGTTGTGGAGACCAAGCCTCCCTCAGCGCCAATGACGGATTTAGAAGAGTGGAAAAAAAGGATGAGGGAAAGAACTTTGAGATTTAAGGAGGTGGATCTGAAGCTAAAAGTACAGGGTAAGGCGTGGAGGAGACAAAAAGATTGATGGTGACAGAGGTTGATAAAGACGGCGAAAGGAGGACGAGTGCTGTGTAGGTGACCACACAGTACAGCAGAGGTGTTGTGATGAATGGGTTGTGCTGTATAGGTGTGCCCTCCGTCAGCAAGCAAGTGCAACAAGTATAGCTCACTCTGTCAAGGAAGTAGAGACATTAACATTGGTAGGGATGTAGGCTTTTTGACGTTTAGTTTAATTGAGATTTTTGTCAATGGTGCCTTAGTAGACCGCGTTTTCTATGAATGAATTATTTGATCAGCATCAAAAAGGTTTTAGATGGACAACATCCGAAAGAAGAGGACGTGAAGTGAGTTATGGACTAGGGCTGCGGCTATTGATTATTTTAATTATTGAGTAATCTATTGATTATTCTCTTTGATTAATTGGGTTAACTTTTTTTTGTGTACATTTCGTAAAATTATTCTTAAAAACATGAAATACTTTTAAAACAAAAGATAGAATACAATAGAAAAACAATAGAATTACACTAATCAGAAATAAGGAATTTATACTTGAAATAACGACATTACATATTTTTTTTCTGAACAGATCTGAACAACAGTTATCCTATGAATTAAAATGCATTTTATGTCACATCACTTAAGATAAGAAACACTCACTGGTGTTATTAAAACTTAACTCTGCAGCTCTTCAGAGGATTCTTTTGCAGTTATTTTGCAGCATTAGCTCCATGTGCTGTTCTTTGTGCAGACTTTCTGTTGCGTGTTCTTTCACACAACACAACTCCACTCCATAGACACACATGTGAGTTTAAAACCGCCTTTTCCTTTGCTGTGCTTTAGGTGCAACGCGAAAACGACTGTGAAACAAGCGCCACAAGTAGTTTTGTGCCCACCGTGCACCACAGATTCACACGGTTTGAATTGATTATGTAAATCAAACAAATCATAAGGACATAAAATTATAATCAAAGCTTTTTTTGTAATAACTTCAGCCCTGTTATGAACATTTGGCAGGTATGCAATTTCCCAATATTTTTCTATGTGAAATTATTACTAACACCAAATTATTAGTTCAGGCCTTGGACTGACGCAATGAAGGTATATAGTTTCATCCAAGTATAACACTCATTTCATACATTATTTTAGATAGTTTTCTGTTTGTATATCTTCACATAAATGCAATCAAGCCAAAACAAGACTGTGGAATAAGTTGTTTCATTCTGTGCGATAGATCTGCTCAGAGAGAAATCCTTAACCAAGACATTGATTGTAATCCAACTGAACTCCCCATGTAAACATAGTGACTTTTTTCCTGTTGCTTTTATCCAAACCTTCTTTAAGACGGAGAGTTTAACTCCCACTCAGTGCATGGCTATTCTTCCGCTTGCCTTTTAGAATGCTTCTTGATTCTCATCTCTGTTAATAACTTTGCTTTGATGAGAGTGTCGGATGTTGAAAAATTGCCAGTCAAAGCAGCATGTGCTATCTTTCGGGAAATCAGATGGAGATTTTCAGAAGGCGGACAACAATGCGAGAGGTCTCCAATGAGTCTCTATCTGCGAAAAATGAAAATGCATCTCTTATAAGTGGCTGTGTCTGGCATAGATAAAGCCCCTGTGTGCAATAATTCCTGCATTAAGTAAGTGCCTTATCCTATTACATTTTATATTTAGTAAGCTTTAGATTATCATAGAGCCACACTTTCTGTTTGCTGTTTACCTTTTGCACAAGTGCTATCAGTCAAGAGATAACAGCAGCTGCCAATATATCACATAGAAATTGGCCAAGCTCTCTATTGGATGGGTGCCAAAAGATGGTTTAGACCAGTTTAAAAAAGGAGGAAGAAAATCGAGGATAGATTTTTTCAGTATTTACTGTAGAACTGCCTAAGTCGCTTATTGACGCTCTCTGGCCTGTAAAACAAGTGTGCTGTGGAGTAATAAGCTTGAATCCACTTTATTTATGAAGTGCAAACAACCCTTAATTAGCAGTAATTCATTTTTAGATCATGAAAACAAGCTTTTGCAAAGTTGGACGCTCTCAAAGACACGCAAGAGCAAAGTAGTAGGGCAGAACCCAGAGAGAGAGAAGGGTTGTGAAAAAGTAAAAGAGAAAAATCTGACAGACAGAGCCTGCGGACATGTTTAATGTGCTGGGGCAAGATTTACCGCAATGATTTGCCGGACTCTGTTGAGATTCACAAGGTTATCAATTCATGCTCTTCCCATTCAGCGGAGCAAAACAGAAAAAGTCAAGCAAGAGAAAAAGGGTAAGAAGCAAAGCCAAATTGGCTCTTTTGCTGAGAAAAATAAAAACAAGCATTTGTGACCTTGACTTTAACCAGATCTGACCCAGGACTTAAACCGAATTTGAGATGATATGCATCAATATATAAACCAGGGCTAACCAGGATCAAGATTAGTTTCAAGCAAAACTAAACCCAGGCTATACCTAGTAAGGTTAGTGTACACTTCATTTTCACCATGCACACCCATGGAGGATTGTACATTGTGCATGTTTTGAGTTGATGAGGGAAATCTGGGTGTTTGGGAGAAACCCATCCAGACAAAGAGCGAAACATGCAAAACTCCACACAGAAATGCTTGGGAGTTGAACCCGGAACCTTTTTGCGAGGCAAGAGTGCTTGTGTCACCTGGCCGCCTAGTAACTAAGATTCAAGATTCAAGGTTTTAACTGATTTAACTTTTCATTCAGCAGTCGTGGGGTTTAAAAAGCAAGATCACTTTCACAACTCTAAGGAGTTGTGAAAGTGATCTTGCTTTTTAAACCCCTAACTGTACACCCACGAATGACCTTGCGTTTACTCATAGCCAATCCCCTCCTGGGTCCATTTCCTTCCTATAGCATCCCAGTGCCGTTTAAGTGCATGACTGCTGATTCACCTTTAAGCAGCTCAGAGCCAGCATCCACCATTCTCCTAAGCAACCATAACACAGCCTGACACATGTCCTCTATCAGGGTGTCCATCTGGTCGTGAATAATGCTGTCACGGGCTGCAGAAGGAGTGCGTCTCTCTTCTCTGGCTGCTGAAGTGAAGGAGAACACTCTGTGATACTGAACAGGTCTCAAACAGGCCTTAGGCAATGGGCACAGTTGTGGGCAAACTGACGTTCAACAGACATTACCACCGGCTGATCTATACAAGGAAATGGGAAGCTTGAGCAGGCCTTGAAGCGTGTCTGTAGTCACTTTGAGGTTGGGCCAGTTTTTTCAAGATCGGAATAAGGGGGGAGAAGTTTGAAATCAGATCAAAATGAAGGCATAATATAATGTCCTCTACAGAAAGTATAACATCCCATCATTGTGTCACATTTTGGTACATTTGTTCATTCTTCTGTTATTCCCCATCAGTTTCAGATCCTTCAACGCATATTGTTTTTTAGGTGGTCTCCTTCTCCTGGTGTGTTTAGGTTAGCAAGAATCTTGGTGTTCTTCGATTGTAATGCGCTTGGAGATGTGGCCCAACCAATTCAATCTGCACCGACAAATTATTTCACAAATGTAGTAAGCTTTTAGTCTTTATGTTACTTATTTGGGTGAATTCAGTAAATCTTCGTCGGCAGTAATCTTCAAATAGCACTATTTAAAAAAAGCTACCAGTATTCGATATCTAATATTGTTGCATTCCAACAATGTTATAAATGATTTTTTTGTGTGTGTGTGTTGGTGTATATCCGCCATATTGAAGGTGTTATCTGGAGGTCTCACGGTGTACACAGAAAGGCCCTGTCGCCAGCACAGCACTACATAGTGTAACATGCTTTATTGCAGAAGAAACTAATAAAAGAAAGCTGTAGGGGAATGTGCTCTCATTCTTGATTATTTCTTCACTTCCCAAGGGCCAAGATGGCTGCCATCTGTCTTCCCCATAATCACAGCAATTCTGTCCATGCGTTTGGTCAGCAAGTTAATTTCATTATCAGCTTATCAATAACATTTCCAGTCTGTAATCAACATCAACAATCAACTTAGTTAAAATAAAATGTATTCAAATTAACCACTGTGTCAAACACTTCATTTCAACAGTATTTATTCTTTTGTAATAATTATTTTTGTATTTCATTTATGAGAAAACAAAAATATATTCTAGCTCTGGACTGACACTAACATTACATCAGCTTGTCCATCCATCCATCCATTCATTTTCTTCCGCTTTATCCGGCGCCAGGTCACAGGGGCAGCAGTCTAAGCAGGGACTTCCTTCTCCCCAGACACTTCCTCTAACTCCTCCGGGGGGATCCCGAGGCGTTCCCAGGCCAGCCGAGAGACATAGTCTCTCCAGCGTGTCCTGGGTCTTCCCCGGGGCCTCTTCCCGGTGGGACATGCCCGAAACACCTCCCGAGGGAGGCGCCCAGGAGGCATCCGGAACAGATGCCCGAGCCACCTCAGCTGGCTCCTCTCGACGTGGAGGAGCAGCGGCTCTACTCCGAGCTCCCCCCGTGTGGCCGAGCTCCTCACCTTATCTCTAAGGGAGCGCCCAGCCACCCGGCGGAGGAAACTCATATCGACCGCTTGTATCCGCGATCTTATCCTTTCAGTCATTATCCAAAGCTCATGACCATAGGTGAGGGTAGGAACGTAGACCGACCGATAAATCGAGAGCTTTGCCTTTCGGCTCAGCTCCCTCTTTACCACAACAGTCCGATGCAGCGACTGCATCACTGCAGCCGCTGCACCGATCCGCCTGTCGATCTCACGCTCCATCCTTCCCTCACTCGTGAACAAGACCCCGAGATACTTGAACTCCTCCACTTGGGGCAAGGACTCCCCACCCACCCGGAGAGGGCAAGCTACCTTTTCCCAGTTGAGAACCATGGCCTCAGATTTGGAGGTGCTGATTCTCATCCCAGCCGCTTCACACTCGGCTGCAAACCGTCCCAGTGCATGTTGCAGGTCCGGGTTTGATGGAGCCATCAGGACAACATCGTCTGCAAACAGCAGAGATGAGATCATGTGGTCCCCAAACCGGACACCCTCCGACCCCCGACTGCGCCTAGAAATTCTGTCCATAAAAACTCTGAACAGAACCGGTGACAAAGGGCAGCCCTGGCGGAGTCCAACATGCACTGGGAACAGGTCTGACTTACTGCCGGCAATGTGAACACAGCTCCTGCTCCGGTCATACAGGGACCGGACAGCCCTGAGCAAAGGGCCTCGGACCCCGTACTCCTGGAGGACCCCCCAAAGGACACCCCGAGGGACACGGTCGAAAGCCTTCTCCAGATCCACAAAGCACATGTGGACTGGTTGGGCAAACTCCCATGAACCCTCGAGCACCCGATGGAGGGTGGTCCAGTGTTCCACGACCAGGATGAAAACCGCTCTGCTTCTCCTGAATCCGAGGTTTGACTAACCTAACTAATCCGCTTGTCCATGTGGCTTTATGAAGCTTGCAGAGTGCCTATACATATTAAACAATGTAATTTATTTCTCCCCCTTTCATTTTGCTATTTAATATAAAAATTACTGCACTGTGTAATGGTAACCTGGCCATATGTTTAAATCAATAATTTACACCCCATTGGGTTTAATTGTATGCCTGTGGTTCAATAGAGGATCCAAAGTACAGAGAAATAATAATTAAAATAATAGTATTCGTGCCATTACCTATTCATATATTTGCTTATCATCCCCTAAAACCATCAAGTGTAATTTCTGGGAATTCAGTTTTGTCAGTGGCCTGGCCAGCATGAGCAATTATAACGAATGCTTATTTACCAAAGTGATGGAATGGAGTGGTGCTGCAGGGCCGAGCGATTTATGAGCTTATGGGGGAAATTAAAAACAAACATAAAGCATTGGTAATTAAAAAGCAGGTTGATCCCAAATGATGACTGATGTCGAAATATCTGGTTGTATTTCAGAAAACGGCCACAAATCAGCAGAGTTTGCAGACGGTCCATTTTGGCTGCGACTACTGGTTCTCAAAGTTTTCACTCCAAGTAAACCTGAGAAAGTATTCGTCAGTGGCATCTGTGATTGGAAGAGTAAACTGGATATACACTGCAGCTAGACTAACGGTGTTTTCACATATGCGGGGGTGCTCCATGCAGCTGCCCCACTGCATATTCGACTTAGTTCTGTTTACTTCACTTTTGGGTTGGTTCTTCTTCACTCCTTATTCACTCATTGTGCACAATGAGTCACATGAGAGGCTATCAGCTGCCCACCGAACATATTTCTACGAACGGGCTTCAAGGGATCAGAGCCCTGTGGACATATACACTAGCTTCCCTGGAGCTATGCTGTGGGGAACCTGTGATTAAATGTACCTTGAGGGTGATGCATGCTGTGGAGGCAGCACTCAGACAGACTAAAGCTTAACTGTGCAGACACAGGCAGGAGGAGAAGTGTCTCGTTGATTAAGTTGATCAGACACTGGTTGCAAACATCCCTGCAGCACCCATTCATGCATGTAGCCTATGATCTGAGGAGGATCATCCTGTTTCAACCTGGCGCACCGCCCTCAGACTGAAAGCTCTTTTGGCTGTGTGAAATGACCTGATAATACAACAAAATGTACCCAGCAAACCTAAACCAAGGTAAAACTTAGACTAAAAGTTTTCAAATCTTTCAAACCAAGTACAACCTAACTACCACCAGATCTAACCCAGGTGTATAACAGGGCTATTTCAGGTATACAGTGCACTGTGGCTAAACTAGTACCTCCTTTACGAGAACTGAAATGTGAAGAAAAAAACAAGAAAAAAACATCATCACTAAATTACAGTACACCTAGAGAAGAAGCCAAAATACAAGCAAACTGCACCATAGCTTAAACATCACTAAAACACGACTACTCTACAAGAACACTTTCAACTAAATTAACCCAAAATGCCTCATGCCACCGGAGATTGCTGAGACCTTTAGTTATGCAAAGATATTTGAAGGTGTGTGGGGATCTGACACAGTCGTGTGCTATTTTAAATGCCATGTTTCTTCTGATAGCTCTTAAAACTTTCCTTGTTGTATGTTGTTGCAGGTGATCACTATAAGACACACCTAATAGTTGCTCTGTGACTGCATGTTGCAACAGTTAACATTCTGCCTTTTGTTCTGCTAGTGACTTCAATGGTTTACTTGTCTGGTTCAACTTTTCCCTTCCAAAGCCTTATACAATACAACCTTTATGCCGCTCAGTGAATTCTCAGAGTCAAATCAGTTCACAGGCTCCAAACTGTGACCAAGGCTAAAATTAATGTCATGTTGAAAACAGTCAACATGACAATAATTTTAGTATTGGAAAAGGTCCATCAATTCATCTTCTTTCGCTTCAACAGTCTAAGCAGGGACTCTCAGACTTCCCTCTCACCAGAGCAGCGGCTCTACTCCGAGCTCCTCCTGTGTGACTGAGCCACCCTGCGGAGGAAACTCGTTTCGACCGCTTGTATTCGCGATCTTGTCCTTTCGGTCCTTACCCAAAGCTCATGACCAAAGGTGAGGATAGGAATGTAGATTGACCGGTAAATCGAGAGCTTGGGAAAGGTGTGAGTTTTTATTTATGTCTAATTATTGAATTTATATGAATTGACATGTATTTATTATTAATGAATTAACTAACACATTTGAATTCATGTCTACTGTATAAAAAGTTTAAAAATAATGTAACTGAAGAATAATATAACCTTTTTTTTAAGCTTCAGCAATCAACAAACTCAAATCATTTAGAGCATAGGAAATAGATTGGTAAATATTCCCATCCTATTATATGCTATTATAGGAGCCATAGTGTCTATGAGTACGGACTGTGTTCCTATGGTATTCTCATGTCTGAATGGGTTAAGCTTATGCATGTGCAGTATTTACAGACGAACGTGCCGTTGCAAACATAAATGGACAGTGAAAGGGGTCAAGGCCTGCAAACCAGCTCTAAAGCTTTCCTTTCAGCATCGGCTATAGATCTGTTTATCCATTTGTGTAAAAAGATAAATTAAACAAATAACTGACTCTCAATCGCCCCTCCCAGTTGTCTTTTTACATCTAACCCAGTCAGAGTTTAAATGATACATCCAAAGCTAACACACGCTTCACAATTTTACACTGCAGGTATACATCCCTCCTCGATGCACTTCCAACTGTTACTGCAAGTGTCACCTACACTCGAAACAACTGCACTTTATATTTGGTGGTGCAGTAGATGGCAACCAATTTCTGAATCGTGTAGGCAACACTTGCTCTCACTTTCTCCCAGCTCCACGATTGTAGCCTGGGGCAGCGGGGACACAAGGCCGGCCGGGTGTGAGGAGGCAGACAGGAGATTGACAGAGCCCAGGTGGCCAGTGGATAGAGTGCGTGTCTGTACTGCTCATTTGCATAGACAAAATGGTTTTCCGCCCAGCCTGCCTTTTGCACTCTTAACATTTACCTGCTTCCCTGACAAAACATTTTAACATGGTTCTGGTTGGCCTTGACTTGTACTAGAAAACATGCACTGAAATGTATTTAGTGATTACATTTTTGGGATCTGATTAAATATAGTGTTCAGATTTGCATTTTACTTCACAGTTTAAATGTCATTACAATAAACTACTTTACAACTGATCATTTTCTGTTCAATACTCATCATTATAGGCTTTATTAGATATTAGATCTAGATATTATTTACCGTAACTTTCGATATATTGCCCACCCTTAAGTCTTTATTTTAGCGTTCATGAGCAAGAGAGTGTCGTCGTGATGCGATATTAATCTGAAGATAAATCACCTCCCATCCAGAATGCTTATGCTTAAAACATTGAACAGATGGCTACCTTTTGAAATTGTTTTACTTTCACCGCTGCTGAATAAATGAGAGATTACATTGATAAGCAGTGCCATTTGCTTTGTTTGGATTCCTGCTTCTGCCATCGCATGGTGCCGTTGGGCAAGACACTACACTCACACTAACCGTGCTGATGTGTTGTGTCCGACAGGCTGTTTACAAATGGCAGCCACATCTTTATCTGCCCCAGCCTAGTTTACAATGAATAGCTGGAGTTAAAGGGCACTTGGGGTGATCCATAGCTGCTGTCAGTTTGTCATTAAACATCGCTGAGTACATGTTAATTGTACTCATGAGTAGTTTTACTTATTGTGCGTTTTGGTAATATATTACTACTTTTTCCCTTTTTTAGGACCCTTCCCTGCCGCTGTAATCAATACACTGCACTATCACTTAATCTTTTCCTTTTATAGTCAATTTTCTTTTTTTATTTCTCCTCTTTCCCCCAGATTTGCCTCTACTCTCCATCTGTCTTGCTCTGGTCTTGCTGAACATTGCATTTTACTTATATGCCGCTCTGCAATATTCTGAAGGTGCAGGAGGCTTATTTTCGACAAGATACGTGCACTTACATCAGAGACCGTCCGTGTACGCTCTTACCCCCTAACCATTTTCCATTCATCGCTCTCTCTCGGTCCTGCCACTGTTTTTAACTATATTCCACTCACTTCTTTCCCTTTTTGCCACCCCTCACTCTTTTTATTTGACCTGGATCCTATGCATAGCTTCCCATTCCCTGCAAAGCGATATTAGCTCCTTCATATTTAATTCCATCATACACCTCCTTCCAATTTCTTACACTTGGACAGGCGGCTCTGTCACATACACACAGTTCATCACTCTTTTTGCGGCACTTTTTCATCTGTCTGCCTTGACCTCCCTGGCACTTAATCTTACTTATCCATCTTAAATTATGATTTTGCTCATCTACTCTGTTTGACAGTGCTGCTCTTGGCATATTGGCTTGTTACAGTGATGTGTGTCTCAAGTGTATTTCCCAATTGCATCCTAGTGAGTATTATACACTCGCATTGCACCTTTGTCATGCCAAAGGCATTAGCCACTGGCTCGGACACATGATGAACGCACAGAAGAGCAAAAGTGCTTAAGTGAAATAAATAGCCAAGTAGATGCTCCAGGAGAGGACGAGGCTACCAAGGCATGGATTATGAATACTATAAAATAATTTAGCTAATAATGGCATAAATGCATTGGTATATTTGTGTTCTTTTTGTTTTGGTGCTGTGTTAACGCAAGGAATATTACATACTTATAAGCATACTGATTCTCCAAGCTAATAAGTTTCCATTAAGCTGTTGAATAATAAGCTAATGTCATATTATCTTTAAATAACAGTATGCACATCTATCTATCCATCTAAATTTGATCTAATTTATGCTCTTTAGTCTATTTAAAATGTTAAAGCTTTCTCCTTGTTTTTCCATGTGCTGTTTACACAGCTGGCCATTAGAACAAAGGTTGTAATGGCCACTTACTGTACTCCTACCAGTCACATACATATTTCATTAGATTTGTAAATAACAATAGCAATGTTGTAATCTATATGGGAAGTACTATAACAAAATAATTGTAGTGTGTGTCCAAATGCTTGAGTAATTTAAAAATGGTTGCCAGGTTAACTGGCATGTTTTTTCTTTACCTCCGATGTACTGTATACATCTGTAATCTCTTACTCATCAGAGAGCATGCATGTGCTCTGATGTCTCTTCGTGATATTTAAAGGAGCTGTAACTGATTTTTTTTGCATGCATGTGCATGAGATTTGTTGTCAGAATGCATGTGGCCATACCAACTTGTCAATGCTCAGTCTAATCAGATCTCAGAAGCTAAGCAGGAGGGGCCTGGTTAGTACTAGACCGCTGGACTGCCAGGTGCCACAGGGGGCAGTTGTGCATACTGTTGTTGTATCCTTGACAGTGAATGCGGGACAACAGATGCAAATCAGCCCATGGCTACAATCTGGTGTTTTTACAGCATTATATGTTCATTAACCTGCACTGTTCCAACCAATTAATGAATAATAATGTGATAAGGAAAATAAACATTTAAATCCTTTCACCTAGGGCTGTAAGAACACCATTTTGTTCTCACACTCTTGTTCTGCAGTTCTTGCAGCTTGTTCTTAAGGCCTGTTCATACTTCATTAGAAGAAAGAAATATGTTCGTTTACCTTGTGCTGCGAGAACAAGAAAGTTTGTTTCAGCTCTGGCATTCATATTTCAACAGAGACATCGCGGCCAAACTTCCCTAGACACCGCTCCCCTGTTAGCTTTTCTATGGTTATTATTATCACAGACAGCTCGGTTGACATTGTTTAGCCAATAAGAGCCTAGTTGACGGACAGCCCTGCCGAACAAAGTTCTGCTCAGTTGATATGTCAAGAACAAGCTACGAGAACTGCCGAACAAAGTCTGTATGGACAAAATGACGTCATTTTGTTTTTACAGCCCAGGTGCATGAACAAACCTCTTGTTTCTTATGAAGTATGAATTGGCTTTAAACACACTAATTTGATTTTCAAAGTGGGCATGGTCCATTTTAAAAAATATCTCTTTTGCAAAATTGCTATAATAAAGTACAATTTCAGCTATTATGATTTAACTTATAACAGAAACTGTGTTGCCACTGTACTGTTGACAACTTCCAGAGTTCACAGGGGGGGCGAGACATAATTATGCTGCATTCATATGATCCTTGGGTACTCAGGATTCTCCGACTTGTTTACATTCATGTGCTTTTTATCTTAGAAAATCTGTATTTTGATGTAACCACTAATAAAATGACAGTCTGTTCTTTAACAGCATTCAATCGAGCTAAACTGTAAGTTTTGTTGTTTTTAGCCTTCTCAAAAGCAAAACTTTAGCTTGTTATTTGTTTTGGGAAACATTCTAATGTTTTTACTTGAGCTAGCTAACGTTACATCTTCATCAAACAGTAGTGTCAAATCTGTTCCTCTTATCTATAGACAACTGAAAGTAACTCGCTAAATGTAGTAACGTTTCGAGTTGGTTTCCCAACTTGTGCTAGCGTTCACATAATGTCCACATGAACTACGCAATAGTGATTCCGCAGCAGAACGTCTGAAGTATGAAATGTTTGAGCCCAAAAGAAGTCTCTTGTTCTTACAGCTCAGAACAACATTCTTGCTTATTATGAAGTATTAATGGGCCTTTACTCTTGCTGTATTTTCGCAGAATAAAATAACTTGAATGTATACTCATGGACGTAAGGACAGGCTGTCGGTCCTAAACACCTCGAGTCCCAGCCTGCACGCTCATATCACACATGACAGAGCTCTGGCTCATTCTGACAGTTTTGCATGGGCTCTGACTTTACAGGAAACAGCAGGGATGGACAGAGCAGTGTGTTTGTGTGTGTGCGTGTCCTCCCTCTGTCGCAGAGGTCAGAGCAGGTGAATGGAGAGTGAGGAGTGAGAAGTCAGGTGGATGTCCCCTATTATCACAACTACACTTTAAACTACATGAGTAGAAGTGGTGTAGTCCACGATATGCAGGTACGTCGTGTACCCAGTAGGAGTGCGGCTGGATGTGTAACACAGGATCCCCACGATATGTGCCTTCTCTCAGTTTAGACCTGAACAAACTTTACACTCCTAAATCCCTGTAGTTACTTTCTTTGAATAGTCACCCCTCTTCTTTCTGTTTTCTTTCTTACATGGGGGCAGGCAGCAGCAGTGGGCTGAGCAGACTCTGAAAAAACAGATGCACGGGTGGATCAGGGTCACTGGGGGAGTGCACTTCCTTGTTCTGCTGGTGTAAAGATACTAAATTGTGTTTATTGGATGACAATTGGTGTCATATTCATGGAGAAAGATTACAAAAAAGTGAATGAAGTGCAAGCCGACGTCAGTGCAGAGCAGTACGAGCCGCGAAGTCCTGCTCATTCTTACAACAACATAAACATTTAGCAGTCCAGAGAAAACGGTTTGCAGTCTAAAACTTATCTGGAGTCCCCAGAGCAGAAGGAAGGAGGAGAGAAAAGACATGACGCAGTCTGTGAGAAAGAGGTGTGCAGAGGCCCCCTTTATATGTTCAAAATTGGAAGCACACATTTTGAAATACGTTTATTGGCCTGGACTGAGCCCCTGAACGCCCCTGTTTCTGACAACAGCGGGTACAACACTAAGTCACTAACGTACACGGCGCTAACGTAACCTTGGTTGTTCTATTGCGTGGCTGGGCAGGTTCATATGTAGTGAATGATTTGATGCGTGCTGGATCAGGAGCGTATTGGTGGGATTTTTTGGGGCCAATCTAAACTCTAATACACACGCTGCTTAAGTGGAGTTAAAACAATGTGGCGATGTGAGCTCGTGGAAGAACACTAATGTCAGAGCTGGCTGCCTCTGCTTCATCTGATTTTTATAATGTTGAATATAACCTGAATTCCCAAGAGTTCGTCATAGCCTGCAAACAAAGTGGAGAGTAGCAAGCGACACAAGCACAAACTACAGAAGATTTGCTGTAAAAATATTCGCCCGCATATTGAATGAAGCACGCAACACTAAATCTGTTTTAGATACTGATAAAATAACTGTCTATTTTACATTATTTTGGGAAAAATAAATTGCGAAATACTTTACCAACCTTTCCTTACAAAATTGGTAATCAATTACTGAACCAGAATTAAGACACGGTACCAAGAACAAAACCAGGTCTAAACCAGGACCAATTAAATGGCACCAACACATTTAAACCAGTAAAAAAGAAAAATATATTTGTTTTATCTTTTGAAGACGGTTTAGATTCCTTGTATTTGAAGCAAATGTAAAATATGGAGATCACAGCATTATTCTGTTTAAAACGTGGTAGGGATTTTGACTAATAAAAATGTTAGATAAAATAAAAATTGTTAAAATAGCTATTTTTGCTTGGCTTAACTATACTATTTTGTCAAATAAAGTTTTTTATTTTCTTTCTTTATACAAGTGTCATATGTGAATCATTACTGTAAGCCCAGAAGTTGAATTTACTTAAAGAAGTAAAAACATGTGAAGATGCAAATACATACACACAAAAAGTAATTTTACTTCTGCAGGAGGGTCAAGTATTGTCATTGTACTATTACAGAGTTTGTCAAAAGAAACCGCCTCCACTTTAGTGCAGCAATAGTTCATACCACTTAGACGTGCTCATGATTATTAACCACATACCTTGCACGATACAATTTTAAGTATTTCAATCACTCATTGAACGTTACTCCAACATCTTCAGACTACCAGACTGACTTTTCCACTTAATTGTCACAGAGATCCACATTTGAATAAAAGTGTTAATCTATTAAAAGCAAACCACCATTAGCCAACACCTGCAGCTAAGTGCTTCATGTAAAACCATGTGCTTGTAATCTAGTAGTCCATCAAAACACCTCTATCCAATCTGCTAGTTTGTGTGTATTTCCGATAATTGAACATAGATTGCTACTTTCTAAATGACTTCACCCTCCGTAATCTATTGCCACCCTTACCATAAAGAGTTCTACACAGTTAATATTGTTTATCATACCTGCCCCGCAACATTGCGCATCAGCACTTGCACGCGCTTTAAGCCACGGGGCCCTCCACACAATAGCTGAATTGAGTTATGTAGCCTGTCACTCAAGGTGCTAGCGGTGGCCCACGCTCGCCTGCCAGTTTGTGTTGCTTGCGCGCACCCAATCGGCTAGTCTGACGGTGCATATTTCGCACGGGGAAGGGACTCAATTACGGCGAAGGTGAAAAGAGCCATAAACACAGATACAGCGGGGGTGTAGTCAATCACAAGGGGCCAGGCAGCTGTAGCCTGGGCGTTGCTCAACCGGGATGAGAAGTGCTCCGGCCGGGGTGTTCGGGACTAAGCAGAAATATGTTAGGAAATTGTAACACCGATTTGTAAAGATGATCTGGCAGTAACTGACTTTACACAGACACATTGAGAGGATGGAAGAGGTGGGATTGAAGAATGAGTATAAGAGGCGAAGAGGAGAAGATAAGCCGACATTCATTAGAGCCCACGGTAAGGCTGGGACGTATAGAGACTATCGCCGCACTTTAGTACACGCATTTGAAGTCCCTTGCCGACTGCATAATCTTACAAAGTAGAACATCATTTTCCCAAGATGCATCTGTTGTCCCAGTGCTCTTTGTAGCTGCTCAGGTACACAAGCTAGTCTGTTTCTTAAAATGGGTTTTTCTTTTCCGCGCAGAAATGTACCTCCAAATATCCCCGTCCTAACCTGAACTCTTTCGACGATTCAAGCGCAGAACTCAACCAAGGCATTGGCTCTCTCACAATGATACAAACGCTTGTGATGTGTGGTCCTTGTATGATGTTTCTTACAATGCAATACCTTTTTTTGCTTCCCTCAAGGACAATCAATGACTCTCCAAATACACCCATCCATTATTTTCTATTTGAACAAAACCTACACATAGAGCATCAGACATCACTTGTGCCTTGGATCACTTGCTATCTCCAACTTGTGAGTGAATCAAAGAAAAACACCTTGTTCATAATCCCTTGAATGTCCCTGAGACTTCATGTCTGCCATAAAGCCTTACTAATTAAATTTTGAATAATTATGCAAACCCACAGAGAGGAAAAACAAGGGCCACTTCACTGTCGCTCATTTTCTATTTTTTTCTTGACAATGGAATTCTCACAAGGCCTGCTAATTAATAATACATCATATTGTAGTGTTGAAGTACATCATCTGCAACTTCAAAAAAATTTCCAGACAAAAGTAACTCAACAGTCAAGATAATGCTATTCCAGGCTGAGAAATAGATTTTCAAAGGTAGGGGCCAGGGGGGCCCCCTATCTAAAAAAGTTAGGGGCCCCCCAGCAATTTCAGGGGCCCACAAGCGCGGGCGGCATCGCGGCGTCATAAGAACAAGATACATTTGTTGTTTTAAACCTTGTTATTAGCATGTAAATCAATTTAAAGTACTTTTATCTTTTATTTGATATGAAGGAAGAGCACAAATACTGAATTCCTATAAACCAGAGATCATGAAATATTCTGAATCATAATCTTCTTGTCAGGGAACAAATCAAGTATCAGTATTGTTAAAATAGTAGCTTGTAAGAGTTCTGTTAAATACCAAAGCTTGTCAAATAAATACCTGTGCCTTGTTGTATTCCTTTTGAGGGAAGGCCAAACACACGGTGCAGTACAATAATCCTACTCCTGTCAGACTGATGCAGGGGAAAGGTGTGTCCCACCACTCCATATACTGCCTGTCCCTATCATTCTTCTCATCTATTTTTTTTTCTTTTTTTTCTGTTAATCTGTCACTTTTTGTTTTTTTGTTGGTGGGGGTATTCCCCTTCAAGATACTTCCACATTGACATTGTCCCTAATGTGCAAAACTACAGCTTTTGTTGCCAACAACTTTAAAAAGAGTAGATTGACGCCCGCCAACCTAGATATCACTTTTGGCACAAAATTAGACCGGGCATTTCCGAGTACACCCGAACGCGACACAAACGCGACACGAACGCAGCGGCCAATTAGATGCCCACTTTCATCGAAATTAGATCACGGGCACCGCTCGGCCAATGAGAAGCGAGAATACTGCAATGTGGCATGTCTGTCAAAATGAAACTTAAGCGATGAAAATGCCCCAAATATGGCCAAATTACTAGTTAAATCTTTATTTATTTTTTATTCAAACCCCAGGCCCGCCGGCGATTTGAGGGCCTACGGGCCCCGGGCCCCGTCTATTTCGCAGCCTGTATTCTAAACTTTTCAGCTAAATTAGTAAGAATTAGCTGGGTGTTTCCATGGCTTAAGGAAATAAGATGTTGTTGTAGGCGACTCATTCTTATAGCCTTCTCATAGTCTTATAATAAATATATATGGTCTGATTCTACATCTTCTTCCAAAGTTGAACTAAAGTTAACATCCAGGAGATTTACCAAACAATGTACAAATCTCCATCATTTTCTTGTCAGTTTCCGGTATAATAAAGGGTGAATGCACAAGAAGCTTATGGGATAATCTCATTGCTGGCCTCGCCGTTGTGGAGTGGGCATCTCCTTCCATTCTATTGTTAGAGAAGATTGAGATGTAGGTGTGAGAGAATTGATGACTTATAAGTGGCCCGCCTGAAAAAGAAAAAGTGTGACGGTTGGTTGTCTGTCAGTGTATGCCTCAGTGAAATTCAATTAACAAGAGATTATCCAAGGTGTACCCGACATCAGCCTCTAAGCAGCTGGAATTGGCTCTAGCCCTCTGTAACCCCAGAAGGATAAGTGCTAAAATGTGGAATAAAATAATGACTCAATGCAAGGATGGTTATGCAGAACAGTTTGGAAGGAATTCAATTAAAGGCACCGTACATGATTTTTACGGTCTTAAAAATGTGAAAAACAGAACAATTTCATCTTAAACTCTTAGCTGCGGTCCACATGTATCGCTCACTTACCAAATGCCCTCTGAGCATCCTAATTATTCCCCGCAATGAGTTTGTAATATATTTTCGGTTTATAGGCACTTTTCACAACTCTGAGGCCAGAGCAACAACTCTTCCTGCTTTGCGGAGAATAAAACACTATAATTACATCCAAAGAGAGCACAATTGATTTATTTTCACTTGAATAGATGCTTCGATAGAGCACTCCTGCACACACGTGACTAATTTTGTTGAGGCCGCCATTTAATTTTTACTTTTGGAATTTATCTTTGTCATTAAATGAAGCACAAATAGCAATATATGTTCGAAACAAATCAGATGAAACATTAGTTACTCCTATCTGGCACGATTGTGTAGATTTTGCCCTGAATCTACAAAATCTGGACATTTGATTCACTTTACACAGTCTAATATCATCAAAAAGTGTCTCTGGAGATGTTTGAGAGAAATGCACTTTATTGTAAAACACTATATATTATGTTGTTGATTAATATTGATAATAGCAATTATGTGGTCTTGATGAAAGAGTGAAAACATGTACTTTGACTAATGTGAAACCTTTGCACAGACAGGAGGCTAATGTACTCATGTAATCTTAATAAACACCAAAAAAATCATTGGTTCAACTACACTTTGTGATTTTATTAAACAAAAGGCAATTATGATTATTTCTCTTCAAAATAACTCTCTCTCACTTATTTAACAGATCAATGATTAATACAATCACCATGTCACAATTTTTATAAAGACTTTCAATCAGTATGAGATGATGAGATATTAATTATTTCCCTCCTCAAAAACCAAATCAATGTAGAATTACATTTTCTACAAACATATTGTCCATTCAGTTGCAGAAATCAACTTCTGTCAATATGGAGCTTTGTCAAACTGGTCAAATGCTCTGTCTTTCTTCTGCCCTTGATAACATGTCCATCCCAGAGTGCAAAAACAATCCACAATCTCTGAAACTGATAAAGTTTGACAATTGTGGGGGTCGCAAGACGATCTCAAGATAAAATTCTTCAAACGCCACATTGTATTAACAGAGAAAGTTGCATAGTTATTTCAGGGGTCTCGACCTCAAAAGTTTGGGGATCCCTGCTCTATAATATCTGTACTACCACAAAGCAGATTGGTTGTAAATGGCTTTTCCCCCGGAACATTGAGATATTTGGATTGGTCTCTATCGTCCAAACTTAATCTTGAGTGGCATCCAAACAAACAGCTTGGTCTTTTGAAAGCTATGAATAAGATTTTCAAAAACCATCTGAATGAGTTTCTTGTCTACCTCATTGTCAGGTTACAATATCTGTTGTAAATCACTAAAATGGCTAACTTTAAAATGCACTAGCCATTGTGCAAAAAGTTCACGCCAACAATAAGACAATCAATGAACATCTCTTGACTATTTTTAATCCAACCTGTCAATGTGAATGACCAACTTCCATGACATTTTCTACAGTAATGCAAATGTACTTTTTGGCCTGCTTTTCCCGCGCTGCCTGCATACAATTGAGTGACGCCCTAATCTGAACCGTACAATAACTTCTCAAGCGCACGTCTGTATGAACGCGATATCGTCCCAGCCTGCTCTTGTCAGCGCTTACATCTGTGATCCCTCTGCTCCATCACGCAGCTGCACATCTAGTTCCGACGCAAACCTGCCGCATCCGCCTCTCGTCCAAATCAATGTAGGAGGCGTAGGATCTGGTGCATGTGGCCTTATGTACTATGCAAAGAGATGCAGCGCTATGAATGAGCACTTAGCGGCGTCGCCATCCTGTCACACGGCGAGTGATTATTAGCCGTATTAGCGTTAGCGTCACATGCCACCTGATAGCGCATCACACTCACACCGACGCCACTGCCGCCTCCCACAGAGAGTCTAATAGCTCCGGCTGCTTCTTCACTCACCCCTGCCACCTCTCCTTTCGATCAGTCTGCTCCCATCTTTTATTAATATTTGTACCCTGTGGCACAGCCCGGTCTGAGCTTGGTTTTCTTCTGGTCCCCTTTGCCAGAATGTGTATTTCAAAAAAACATATTGAGAAAACTCCAATTCAATTTAATCTTTGTGTAATAATACGGTGTGAACATGGTGTAAATAGTTTGTTCGACACAAGAAACCTTGCATGGAATTTATACTCAATTGCAGCTGATGGAAGCACTTTAGCTGCACATTCATTCACCTTCAACTTGATCCTTGAGTACGTTGAGCAATAGAATGTTTTCTTTGTGGTCGCAAACGGATACATAGACGGACCATAATTCACTCACTACATTACATAATTACCTGTTTGAGTGCTGCCCGGTGGTGGAGTGGTCAAAGCAGCAGCACATGTCTGGGTCTGAGCCTGGAGGAACTCTGCCAAAGATAATGTTAATAATAATGAATCATGTTTTTGAAATAAATACGTGGAAGTTCTTAACAGGCAATGATTACAAAGTTCTCAATTTTGTGCTTGCCGTTCTGGGTCGACCATTTGCCAAAGGCCTCCCTCTCCCCATTTTATGCAACTGCTGTCCTGTCAAATAAGTCTGTGGGTCAGAAAACCTTTACAAAAAATAATATAAAAGATGCTTCCCACTTACAAGTGCCATTTTTATATCAAACTAAAATGAAAACACTTAACCTTTTAGAATAATGTATTCATCCAAATACATCAATTATTGCATTCATTTGTTGAGTACTCATTGAAAGAAGGTTTTTAGACCAAGTTGACCACCTGTACTGATATAGTGATTATTTTTCATTTTTGTTTCCCTGTAGCATGCCCTCCTGTCTCCCCCGTCTCCCTTCTCTCCCCTGTCTCTTCTTGTCCTCTGTTGAATTTACAGCCCAGTCGTGCCTTCTGGCATTTCTCCCTCCATTACCCCCGATCTCTCTTCCCCTTTTGTGTCTTCTTCCCATTCAGTTCCTCTTGGTCTCCCTTCTCTTTTTGTCACAGTCTCTTTTGCTCAAACTCTGTATCAAATCCTACTATTTTGTACTTGCAGCCAAAACCTGCAACTTCACTTCCTACAGGCTGTAATAGGCACCTTCTTTTCAGTGCTTTAATGGAGCAACCGACAAAATACCTGCCAAGATCCCGGACAAGCTCCCAATTATGTTTTCCCTGAGGGCAAAGAAATCTGGTGCATGGACCGCTGCTAGGGGGGATTACAGAAACATAGCAGCGTTGGAGCAAGATGAAAAAATGCAAATAATTAAAATACTTAGTGGGCCGTGTGAAGTCAATAATGGATCGATATAACAAGACTTAGAACACTTATTATGGTAAACCCTTGTGCGGCCTATCACTTGTTAACGTGAATAACCAGTGATTGCCTTGATTACCGATTTTAAGATTGATTTTGCTCATGTTTCTTTTCTAATCTACGTTCTGCATTTGTCTAATCTTAGAGGGAAAACCTATGAATAACTTTTAGTGTTATTCTAGCAAGACATTTGTACCACTGGCTAGAGTAACAAGAGCCATCTTAATTCTCTGCTCTGACTCGCCGCTCACCATCATGTGCTTGTCTGTCGTGTACCGTGTCCTATTTTTATCCTTTGATTACATATTTTGATGAAATGCATTTCCCCCTCCTACATTCAAAATGATTTCCCAAAAGTCAATTCCAGTCTCTCTTATCGATTTGCGACATGCACCATATATTCTGTCCAATAATGGTTATTTACCTTTCCTATATTTCACTTGGGACTTTGATTTCTCTTCATCAAAATGGAATCACAAGAAGAAAAAAAAAAGATTTAAGTTTCTCAAAGGAATAATAATAATAATAAAAATAAATAAATAAATAAATAAAATAAAAATAAATCAGATTTCATTCTATATCAATGGCAGTCTTATACAACATGGTTTAAGGGCAATAATTTTACAATATTTTGAGCTAAAATGAAGAATGACTTAACCATGAAGCTGTGAAATTGAGAGTGAGATTAGTCATCTCTAATCAGCACCTACCACCTAACGCTAGAGTTCAAATTTTGGAGAAAGAAATTTGACTTTTTATGGTAATTTTTTTTCTAATAGGACAAAATGATCCATCAATATAGCCACGTTTCGACTGGCCCTGTTCCCTAAGAGTGCTTTTCTTGATATTGTTAATGGTGGTCTGGGTTTCCATGCACAGGTCCCGGCTCGCGGGGTCTAAACAATTCACAAAAAGGTGTTTAATAAGTCCAATTTATGATTATGTGAGACATGGTTTAAGTTAGAGTAAACAAACAACTTCCAATTTTTGTCAGCTTTTTCTGCATTTATTTAACTTCTCTGCGTGTTTGCATGTGTCTTTGACAGTTTTAGATTATTATTATTATGCTCGGGGGGCCGGCAGGAAACTGCTGATGTTAATGTGCTCTAGCATTATTTTTTCAAGTTTGTCAGCTCAACAAATAAAGTTATCGTCCCTGGAAATGCAGCAATTTATTTCAAGATCAAGTCAGCGTTTGGTGAGATCTGTTTTTCCCCGTATCGTTTCACCAGAGTGTGCCTATTCTCTTATCCAATCAGCTCGTGTTCCGGGAGCCGAAAGCGAGCCAGCACGCTCTGACGGAAAGCACCACTCATGTCCCCTTTCAGACACCCTTAAAAAAGGCCTGTACGGTTCACTTAGTGGAGACATTTTCAGATTGACCTGATCTGCTGTAAAGTGAATGAATGTAAATGAGCCTTATGAGGGGAAAAACCGGATTCATTCTTTGCCAATTGCCAACTTTAGATCAATCTTACCAACCACAAAAATGGAGGTTGTGACTCACTTGATATTGCTCTGCTTTATTAATAAAAGGAGTGGCATAACGGGGATTGAATCGATAAGCCAGCAGAAAGGGAAATTAAACATGCAAGAAAGGGGCAGTGGGAATGACATGATGCGGTACCGACAGCATTATAAGTTGCACTTTAATGAGTGTTATTTCACTGGGCTAAATAATGGCAGGAGTGGGCGGCCTCCACAAAATCAAAAGACTGATCCGGGGCCTGCAACAAAGAACAGAAAAGTCAGACAAAATTCCTTTTATGTGCAACAATAGATGAAATATGAATGTGACAGAACAGGGAAAGGAAGCGAGCAGAAACCTCCTTACCTTTTAGATATTTGTCGTTAGATTCACTTTGATCCTCATTATATCTCTGCACTTCCTGGTCTTTTCCTTGGTCTTTGTTTTCCATGGCACTTATAGAAGATTCATTCACCATGATAAAGGAGCAAGGAGGCAGTTTATAGGATAGCAATGTTCTAAATTTTGAACAATGACCTTTTTTTGTCCTGGTTTTGTGTTTTATTATTTAAGTCAGTTAAGTATTTTGATATTGGAGACAAAGTGCCAAAGCGGTAAGCACTCTAACATCAAAGAAAGACGGTCTCGAGTTGCGTACATTTCACTTTTTTGGTTGTCTTGCACAGCCAAGTAGTACCCTGTCTCTTCTCCCACATTTAGAGATGTTACACAAAACATGGTGTTTTTTTGGGGGTGTATTGGCTTTCAGTGTTTTAATATGTTGGCACCAATCTTTGTGCGCAATACGATTGACAAAAACAAAACAATCATATTATGCTATTGAAGTTATTATCTATGAGCTTAAATTACCCCTTGTTTTTCCCTCCATGCCCCGCCTTGAGTCTACAATTTTTGCTGGTCGCCCTAATTTCATTGTGAATTTCCCCTGTGTCTGATTGGATATTCTCAGGCAAATTATTCTAGTTCTACCTTCCAGAACTCCTGATGAACATTCTGGTTTACATTCTGGAAAACTGTGGACAAGGACAAAGTTGCTTAGGGGAATAAGCTTCTACCTTAACTTCAAATTACTTTTTGAGCCAAGTAATGTTGTACTTACTGCTGAACTAGAGTCTTGCCATGGTCCCAGTACTATCAAAATTGTTAAATGGATATTACCTTGAGGTTTGAGCACTTTGTTCCTCACGTTTTAAGATTGGCCTTCGCCATACTTGTTTCTTAACTTTGCAATACTAACAACTTAGTGTTAATTGCCTTTCCCAGTGTCTCTATCTATCCCTGTTGTCGTCACTTACCCTTTCTTTGTCTTCTTTCCTTGATCCCTTTCTCTCTCCAGTCCAACATAGTAGCTACAAATGCATTCATCGCAGTAAAGGGACAAGTGAATCATACAGTAGACTGTCGCAGTGCATTTAAAAGCGTCCCACGGGCTTTGGGAGTGGCATTACACACACCTAATGTCTCTATTCAAAGGAGGCGGCTTCATATTCTTTGCATCACTGCCCAGCCCTCCACAGCACATCAAGGCTCTGTTGATAGAACATTGTTTTTCATCGTCCAGAGAAATCTACTCCTGCCTGCTGCGCAAACACATTCACAACCAAATACGACAGGAAACTCTGGCATTTTAGGCAATCAAATATGTTTACGTTTAGCAATTGTCTGGATGGCAGTGATAGTTGTTCAATTATGAGATGTGGCTTGTTTGTGTGAAGACAGTGTGTGCACAGTGGTGTGATGTAATAAATACAGTATGTCTGGAGGCTGGTGACAGAGATGGATAGTGCAATGCATGCAGTCACTCAGCTTCATCTGCATGGTGTTAGAACAACATAGGTTATCTCTTACCTCATATTTCCACTGTGTATCTTCTCCTTCCTCTCGGCGAGGCAATAAATCAATGCAAAAGTATAGCCTGGGGCATTCTCTTAAAGGTAAAGGTATAACAAATGATCTGTAAGGGTTATATGATGTCAACTTTGTGTCACTCCACCTTCAAAGGCATTTCTGGATTGCTTTGTCAGACTAATCGAGCTTCTCCTCAATATTGCGGCTGTAAGCAGAAGTTGTTAATTGTCTTGAGTTGTTTACCAAATACAATCCATAAACCTCATTGTGAAGCCTACCAATCTTGGAAAAAATATTTTACGTTTACAGTGAGATACTAACTCAAAGTCTGTGTATTTATTGAACATGGGGCTGGGCGATTAGGGAACAATACAAGTAACACATAATATTGAAGATGAGAGTTCAGTCAATTGGATTCAAACATTACATTACCTCACTCTTGTAATGTAAATTTGCAAAGACTTTATTGTAAAAGCATGATTTTGTGAGAAAAACGTCACTACACACTGCCTGCATGTAATAATAAAGTATTTTATTTCTCGTCAAGCTGGAAGTACAAGCCCAAAGCAGCGCTCTGATTGGCTGCCCTTAGGTGGTTCACCCCACCCCTCAACATCTGAAAAAGCTCATCTAAAACTGTGCACATGCCCAAAATATGTTTCTATGGATATTAATGATGTGCCAAAGGGTTTGTGATAGCGAGGATCTAAACTGATTGAAATACCTGCTTCGTTCTTCGTCCTTTCACTGAGTCAAAACCAGATATCCCAGCTTCAAGGGTGCAATTCCTCTTCCTCTTTCTCAAAAACATACCATGTGATGAATGACAGGACAAACATCAGCTTCTGTGTGCGATAATTAATTGTGTAAGTTACAGCTCATTTCTGCCAACAGCTTCAAAGTGGTGAATAAACCCAAGATATATTCCAGAAAACCGGGATATATTGATCCCGGTTTTCTGATGCACGCAAAAATATATATTATTTCCCCAACCACTTTTGGTTCCTTTTGGAGCTAGCCACATGTCCAATAACTGTGGCCGTTGCATTCTTTAGACCATTTATTTCCATTCCCTTTGCTTTTCCACGAGAAGAGGTACAAAATGATAGATGTAACGGAAATGTGATTTAAAGTAAAACCAAATTAAAAAAATACATAGAAATACTGGTTGCATATATTTCTGGACTCTATATACATTTACTTTCACTTTAGCTTTACTTTTACTTTTCACCTTTTTTTGTTTTTTTTGTTCTAATCTAACTTCCAACCAAATGCCATTGCCTTCGTGAAACAATGAGCGTAAAGCAGGCACAATGCAAAATCTCTCTCCAAACAGTCTGTGAATTGAATGTAGTATTTTAATAGCCTTTTCCTCTTCTGCGCAGCCTGTGTTAAACATTGTCAGATTTTATTGTTCTGCTTCCCATTTAGAAAGCACATAGAGCTAACACAAAATTGGCTGTTGGATGGAAAGGCACACTTGCTTGAACACAAAAGCAAAAGTGAAAGTTCTTTTGCAGAAGTACAGCCGACTATGAAGTTCTATAATGAGTGTAACCTGCAGAATTGTTGGGTTCAGGAAGTGCAACAATGGAAACTGTGGGATTTGCTGAATTGGATAGCTATGGAGAGGGGAGGGAGAATAAAATCACAGCTAGGTGCAAGAGTTAATGTCATGAAAGAATGGTCTGGTGATGGCTAGAGTTAAAGGTTGAATGGATGATTCTTTTGGCCCAAATCTGAGTCTTATTTCCTCGTGGCGTGCACGGCCGATTAGTCCTGCCACGTATCAATCATAAAACGCACCTATCGCTCACCTGCAGCCTCGTGCGGCTCCTCCCCATGAGCAGCAGTTTCCACATGTCTAAGCGCATTGATCTATCATAATATAGTTCCCTCAGTGTACGGGACAAAATGAAGACGGAGAAAGACTGTTCGAGCTAACTCCGAAGAAGACGGAAATCTACGGGAGACGAGAGATGTGATGCAATCCATCGCGCTATTAAACAAACGCACGTGTGTGTTGTATCAGTCCGCACGGGGGAGTGCGCATGCGCACTTCCACCTGAGTTCTCAAATCGCCGAAAAATCGTCCATTGCGCCTTTAAGCGCAGCGGTTACAATGTACAATGCTGCGGCAGGGCTGAATAAAACATCTCTGTGGTATCATTTTCCTGTCCCTCTGAAACTTTGTATAACTTGTTTTACAAAGGTAAAATATCAGCACATTGCATAAAGCAAATAAACACCGAATTTGTTTCTCCATGTGGTTCCACAATGGTTTTCATGGTACAATTATTGTGCAGGGATTTGCTTATCAGTAAATGACACGCTCAACTCTGCTCATGGTCAGACATTCTAATATGATGAAATAGTCCCCCAGATGGTGTGAGTGAATGCAATAGATAATTCTAGAATTGTCCAACACTTTTGCCCCCTAGAAACAGATTAGAGCGTAGACCTCAACTAAGGCCTTGGGTTTAACTAGCATTTGGATGGAAAATGTGACCAAAATCTGTAGTGATCTTGCAGTTCAGGGAAAAATGTATACTATTCTATTTGCAAAGAATCCAGTAAACCAATATATTAACGGCCTCGGAGCAACTGCCTAAATCTGTTTTTGGCAATATTTTTGTCTCTTTCAACTCTCCAGACCCAGTTGCGTCTATATGTGTCTTTAGTTCCATCTCTGGCTAATCAGAAAGATGTTTTTACAGCAAAAAAACACAAAACGCCTCAATCATCTTTTTGACTTAAAGTAGAACTAAGTAACTCTGGCAATAGAGCTCCCCCTGCAGATCACTTGTGAAAATACAGTGTCAGAGAATAGACACAAAAGCTTTTGTTCTTTTTTTTTTTTTTTTTTAATTCTTTGTCAAAGTAAGACCATATAATCTCATACAAAACATTTAACAAAAAAGAGCCAGGATTTCTCAGAGTTGTTTTCAGGTCGATGTCAGCAAATGTTGCCGGGGGAAACCACAGACATTTCCAACACCCCAAAAATACATATTTAACCATCACGGCTTAAAAATATGTAGCAATATCATTTTTACTTACTTCCTTTAATGTCTTTCTACAAACTGCATGCTATTCCTGTAACCTGTGTTCTTCAGTCACCACTTCCTCCTTTACATTTACCCCCCTGCTCACACGCAGCATTGTCCATTAATTAGCCAGACCTTGTTACCAGTCCAGCACTAATCACTCAGGTTATATTCCCCATAAGATAGTCCCCCCCAGACACAACCTGGGTGACTTCAGTAGGTCACAGGGTAAACAGCCCTGAAGAAGTCCAACACCTTTCATCATAGTTTCTGAAAATGCATGTAATGCATTTCCTTATACTCTGTTTGCTGGCTTGAGGCTAGTTTATATTAGCGTAATATATATATATATATATATATATATATAATCACACCCTCCTCAAGCAAAAGCCACCTTTTTTTCACATTAACTTACTTTTTATCACAGAAAATGTCCCTCCCAGCACCCACAACGTCCGCTGCGGGTAGCTGTCATGCACACGATTTTGACCCAAGGCTTAATGAGCACATTTGCCAAGCCCACCGGAGAGCTTGTTTACTCAGAAAGCAGCGCTTTACTCATCTCCTGCTCTCTAAGTGTGCACGTCCATTTGCACAAGTCCTCTCTGTCAGCCGTGATGTATCCAGCCTGCAGGTGTCTTCAGGTATGTAAGACGTGGGCAAGGAGGGGGGGCTGTAAATTATGCCGACATTAAAAGCCTGGGAGAGCGTGGGAATCTGCATAGACAAGCTGACAGGATTATTAACCTATGTGTACAAAATGTTATGGGAAATGTAACTCAAGGACAAAACAGACTAATGCCGTTTTCAGACAATTATCGACAAAATGGATGTCAACAAATTCCTGTTTGACCTGTTTGACTCCAAGCAGAGGCTTTAATCTCACCTGGCAGCACTTTTCTTTTGATAACGCCATATTCATTTTAAATTCAACCCCACAACCTGCATATGCACAGTGGTTAATTAGATTTATGTGCTCGTTCCCATGTTCATCTGTCGGCTTAAATCATGTAAAACAAGCTTCATGGTCTAATGTTGGTACTGTGTATGTACTGTGTGCTGTGTGATACGTTGGGAAGAGTGGGCCTGTGGATAAAACGTCGCCCTCAAGCACAAATCCATGACTTTGATCCGGTCTTTTATTTTGTAACAGTTCAGAGTCAAAGCAGCCTTTGAAAAATGCAGTATAAAAGCATGCATTCAACTTATCACATTTCATCAAATTGCTCAGTTGTGTAAGAGGAAATAGCCGGTGATATTTGGAAATATTATTATATTGAAGGCCTATTATTAATATTAGTTGTGGCTGAATTTAATCACAATCTTTCAACAATCGCATGTATGAGTTTAAAGATTCTGCAAAATACTTATCATGAGCATAGGCGAGTAGTAAACAGTTTTACTTTTTTAATATAAAATATAGCCATTTCAAGCAACCAAACACACAATCTCGTCAAATGTATACAATAGTGATTACTTCTTGTGCATAAATTTCACTTTCACAACAAATGTTTGAACGGAATTTAGTTGTTTTTATGGAATCCCTCTTCGTATGCCATCAATATTGTTAGATTGATGTAAAACGGATTAGTTTTGCATCAATCAAGACTGAATCATTCAGATTTTTTAAATATTGAATCTACTCAACATTTTTCCCTTCAAAGTCCCAAGTAATCTTTATAACTTTACTCCGACTTTACCTTTTATCACACATTTCAAATCCATCTCATTTCGACATATCCTGATCTCCTCGTTGCTCGTTTATGTGCTTTCAAACAATCACTCAGCGGGGGGCAGCGCCGGCGGGCCTTGGCTGTGAGGGGGTGACCTATTTTATCTGATGCCAACACCTCAGTTAGCGCCCCAAATTGTGAATCCGTTGGCTTTGTGCACCTGAAACGCCTAAATGAGATTAGAAGATTTATTTTTGTCCTTTTTACTTTTGTGAAATGTTTGTGTTGGTGGATCTCTATACCTGTGGTGCATTCACTTGCCTGGTCTTGATGTTGTTATTTCCAAGGGCGCAATAGTGGGTGTTGAACTTTATGTGCTACGAACGTCTCTGATGAAAAGACGAGCGCAAAGAAATAAAGATGGTTAATTAAAAGCATAGAGAACGAGGGGTGGGGATTTTCGAGATAAAGCAATGAGATGGAAAGGTATATTTACTACCTCGCACGCAGACACAAATGCGTAGCAAAAAAAAAAAAGATTTGAACTTTCAAGAGATAGGGATGGAGGTATAAATTGAGCGAGTTAGTGGTGTGGAAAGAGAGGAGGAAGAGGAGGAGGCAGTGGGAATAAGGGATTAATTGAATGTGTTTTTTAATCCGCTGCTGAATCTTGTGTTGTGTGTATGTTTAATGCTCATAAGAGCACAGAGTAGGGAGAGTGGAGAGCTTATTTAGAAGGTTAAGCAAGGGTAAAAAGTTGGGAAAGTTATAGAAGGAAAGAATGTGAAGAGAAGAGATCAGATGAAGGAGTTAGGAGAGGAACTTTTATAGACAAGTATGTACGCTACTAACTTTTTAAATAATCAGTATGACAATAAAATCTTCACGGAGACCAGCGGTGAATGATCTTAGAAGATAAATAGGTCGAATGACACATTTTGGAACATTCTATCATCATACTGACTAGCAGCTAGTGGACCCTTACAACAGGCATATTGTATATTTAAGGGTTGTGCAGAAAAAAAAATCTAAAACATGTTGTTGTGAGTCAGAGGTTCAGTTGCGATCTTGTTTGGGATGCACCGCCCCAGCTTTTTCAGTTCCTGTACCAAAATTGATATCAGCGGGGCAGTATACATCCCCCCCATGTTATAAAGTAAAATCGGTTTTGCCCCACTACAGATATATTGTAAAAGCATCCAATCGGGTCAACCTGGGACCACTTTGTTTCTCTGCATCTGATTTACAGAATGTTTTATTCTCCGCATAGCAGGAAGTGCACTGTTAGCATGCTGATGTGTGTTAGCTTTACCCATGAATCTATTTAAATATCTGGATGGGGTATTGCTAGCTTACCCTGTTGTGAGTTTGACTAGTGGCCAGTCCATTGGAACTGCGTTTAAAAAAATCCTCCAGTCCAGAAAGCCTTTTTCCCGTAGAGCACAATGTAAATACAAACTGCTCATGTTCAGCTGACAGGCCACATAGGTCATAGCTTTAACAATGGTAGGATTTTTTTTTTTCCTTTTGTCAGATCAAGCACTTCTTCTTCAGTTTTCTTAAAATGACTCTTCTTGGACGCTTGCAATGCATTAGGAAGTTGAGAAATGCAAGGGGACTGCTGCAAGGAGTTTCAGAGGAACTAGTTCTGTTTTTCACAGTTTAAGTCAGGTACAGTGCCTTTAAGGGTCATACAAATGCAGGGGACAGCAAATACAATGCATTTATTTACACTACAGTACACTCATCAACACTCAACAAAACTGATTAAATTGTGTTTCATAACCACATTGTATAAATAAAAGTTGAAACATTATTAGACGTTCTGGAACATTATTAACTACAAAAGAGTACCGGTAAATACAGTAAATCTTATAGTATCAGTTTATTGGCCCAAACCTGTCATTGGCTGAAGTTTTTATCCATTTCTGGATGGCCGCCAATATCTGACTTTTATCTGAAATAAACACTGCCATTGTGTCATTGTGCAAGACAGTGTTGGATAAAAAATAAACTAACATCTTTAGCTGTTGAAAATATAGCCATTTTTGTGTCAAATCATGGCTCTCAGTATATTTTATCATCCCTCGTATTTTCTTGACTTTATTATGTTGCACAATGACATTTACGGCATCACTGGGGTAGCATCAGCGTTATGCCAAAATCAGCTTTACAATAGCCTAAAAACTAATTCCTGTTATGAATATTTTCACAGAAATGTGTTAAATTACGCTGCCACTTTGAAGCATGAAAGGCTGTATTGAAATATGAATAGTTATTAAGATAAAGAAGCTAGGAAGACATGCATGATTCCAACACAGTACACATAATGAAGGTTTGTATAGGTCTTAAATTGAGATGTAGGGAAAGGCGAGTAAAGTTGCTGAGGTGGAAAGACCTGAAGAGAAGGCAAATAAGGCAGAGAGCTGAAGGGATTAATGAAAAGAGATTTGAATCCCGCTGGTCATATTAGGCAGAGTTATATTTGGGGTGCCATGGGGGTGGGACAGAGGCGCAGAGGTGAGGGAGACTGTGTGAGGAAGAGGAGGGGATTACATCTGTAAATCATTTTAATGACGTCTCGGCTCTGCATTAGGGCACAGCCAGCAGGCCAAACAAACAGTGTGTAATTAGAGAGGGCGACTGGGAAATGGGGCCGGGCAAAGTCATTCAATATGAGGGTTGGAACAGGAGACTTTAGGTTAGTATAATGGTTATGGTCCTCATTATGAAACATGGCAGGACCGCGGAAAGCACACAGGGTGCAGAGCAGGGGAAAGGTGTTGGTGCCACCATTATGCACATTAAATATTGTAAATTTGGAAAACTAAAGATTTTAAATCATTAAATACTCAGTTTGAAATGTTTTCTTTTCAGCAAATATAAACTCAAGTACCATTTAAGAATATAATAATCATTAAAGTTGCTCTAAGTAACTTTTCTAGTGGGAGTTTTACCACCTCCTTGTCTCAATGAAAAAGTTATTGTTATATAATCCACAGGATGGCATTAAAAGTATCCATCTATAGGATTTATTTCATTATGGCTGTTTTTAATGCTAAAAAAATACCTGTAAAATGTGCATTTTTATGGTGAAGCCTCTCAACAGATCTGGCCAGGAGATATATATTAATGTCATACTGCGAGACATTCTTAGAAAAGCAATACCATCTCTATAGGGAGTCAAGCAAGTGACAGACCCTCCATCCAAAAAGTTACATAGTGTGGCTTTAAGCAGGAATTCACTGTTTGTACAAAGTCTTTAATCCCTTTTAGTAACAACAACAACAAAAACATTTAGTTTCATACATCTGAAGTCTGAATTTTCTGACATTGACTGTTCATTGTCTAACATTTCACTGTAAACTGACATTGACAAAAAATATCTCAATGTTTTTGCATCACCTCGATAATGAAATTCAGACAATATTTTCACAAAGCATCAAGAATGAACTAAACTGGGCCTGTAAATGTCTTGGTTGAGGTTCAAGAGTCATACAAAATGTGAATAGACCATACAATTAAAACACAAAAGGGCAGAGATATCACTTTATACACTTGCTTGGGAGATTACACTAGAGGTTTTTTGTCTATTTTAGGTTTTCATTTAAAAATAGTTTAAGGATATTCTACATTTTTCAATACATTGCCCACCTCTAACTGATTTTGGCCCAAAAATGACAAGTCCTGGAAAAGGTTGTTTACCAACAGTGGATTTCCCCTTTATAAAAAACTAATATGATATTTTTCAGTCAGGTTTTAGACCTCATCACAGTACTGCATCCGCCTGAACACTGACACTGTCGTTCATGGGGTCCTCTTACAGAGACTAGAGGGCTGGGTGGGCATCACTGACACTGCCCTAAATTGGTTAAGGTCCTATCTGGATGACAGGACCAATGGATTCACTCTGTCACTGCATCCAACAGTCCAGTGTGTGGATGCAAAACAACTTTCTCCAGCTGAACTCAGAATCAGAAAAGGTTTATTGCCATTGTCCATGAACAAAATTCACAAACATAGGGACTTGTCTTGATGATTCGATAAAACGGACAAAACTTTAATCATCATCTTTGACCCACAGAAACAAAAAGTGTTTGTAGTCACCTCCAGAGTCTCGCTCTAAGACCAAGTTAGAAATCTGGGGGTAATAATGGACTTTAATTTTAACAGCCACGTCAAATCAATAACATCAGCAGCTTTTTACATCCAGAAAACATTGCCCAAAATCTAAAGTATAGCATCTAAACCAGACTTGGAGGGACTTATCCAATAAAAAATAAATTGAATTGAATTGAATAAAGCAGCTCTGCTTGTGTACAATCTTTCCATGGCCTCGCACCAAAGTACTGTCGCTCCGGGGTATAAATCGCATTTTTGGGGGAAATGTATTTGATAAAATCCAAGACCAAGAACATCTTGAAATGAAATTTAAAATAATAACAGATTAGAGAATGGACAACATGGTGTACGTATGCTAACATAACACACTCGGCTACATGACACACAGACGGACACAGACGGACACAGACGGACACAGACGGACACAGACGGACACAGACGGACACAGACGGACACAGACGGACACAGACGGACACAGACGGACACAGACGGACACAGACGGACACAGACGGACACAGACGGACACAGACGGACACAGACGGACACAGACGGACACAGACAGACACAGACAGACACAGACAGACACAGACAGACACAGACACAGACACAGACACAGACACAGACACAGACACAGACACAGACACAGACAGACAGACGCAGACAGACATTAACAGTGGCACATTACCTACACCGGACCGGCAGCTCCACGCTCAGTCAGTACCACCGACGACAAGAGTTACACAAAGCATGAACCATCAATACTGAAGAAAGACTGGGTTACGCCAAGTATGAACCATCAATACTGGAGCACAACATGGTGAATAGGTGTACGTATGCTAACGCAACGCATTCTACATGACGCACAGACACCGAACGTCTGGTGTCTATGCTGTTAATACGTTTTACGTTAACATACCAAAGATCATGCTAACAATGCTTTACCAAAGCATCAGTATTACCTCTAATCACTAAATCCATTGAATTCTTCTTCCTCCGTGTCACTTCAAAACGCAGTCTGTTCTTCAACACCAGACAATAGGCACCGCACGGCAAAAGCACATGCATCGACCAAGTTCAGTTTAGTTGTGCGTTGAAGAGAAGGCTGCGTTCATAAGCAGCGTTCATACCTCATACATCGTCCTTGTTGAAGACTTTGGTTTGGTCCTGTTCTATTCCTGGTTTAGTCCTGGGTAGGGTTAGTCCAGTCCAGGTTTATTTCCAGGGCTAGCCTCGGTTTAGTCCCAATTTTGATGCAGTGTTTGCGAAAGTGTGAACGTAGTTTTGATTAGTTCCGATTTTACTTTCACATACATTTCTGCACGTCTTACTCTGCACAATTAATCACAAACTCTGTGTCACTACAAAACAACTCCCCAAACTCCGGAGGTAGAGGAAGTGCCGGTTCTTCTTCTGCGTCGCTTAGAGCTTTGCTGCGTAGCTTTGGAGGCTTCTTGTGGTTTTCATGTGAAATGCGGTTGCCAGTGTGAAAATAACGAATAATATAACAAATAAGTCGCTCCGGAGAATACGGTACATCTCGGACATGTTGGTGCCATATGAACCATGTCAAACTCTGAGGACCTCAGGGACCGGCCTCCTGCTGGTGCCAGAGTCGGGACTAAACCTGGACCGGCCTCCTGCTGGTGCCCAGAGTCGGGACTAAACATGGACCGGCCTCCTGCTGGTGCCAGAGTCAGGACTAAACATGGACCTGCCTCCTGCTGGTGCCAGAGTCAGGACTAAACATGGACCGGCCTCCTGCTGGTGCCAGAGTCAGGACTAAACATTGACCAGCCTCCTGCTGGTGCCCAGAGTCGGGACTAAACATGGACCTGCCTCCTGCTGGTGCCAGAGTCAGGACTAAACATGGACCTGCCTCCTGCTGGTGCCAGAGTCAGGACTAAACATGGACCGGCCTCCTGCTGGTGCCAGAGTCAGGACTAAAGATCGACCGGCCTCCTGCTGGTGCCCAGAGTCAGGACTAAACATGGGCCGGCCTCTTGCTGGTGCCCAGAGTCAGGACTAAACATGGACCGGCCTCCTGCTGGTGCCAGAGTCAGGACTAAACATGGACCGGCCTCCTGCTGGTGCCCAGAGTCAGGACTAAACATGGACCGGCCTCCTGCTGGTGCCAGAGTCAGGACTAAACATGGACCTGCCTCCTGCTGGTGCCCAGAGTCAGGACTAAACATGGACCTGCCTCCTGCTGGTGCCAGAGTCAGGACTAAACATGGACCGGCCTCCTGCTGGTGCCCAGAGTCAGGACTAAACATGGACCGGCCTCCTGCTGGTGCCAGAGTCAGGACTAAACATGGACCTGCCTCCTGCTGGTGCCCAGAGTCAGGACTAAACATGGACCTGCCTCTTGCTGGTGCCAGAGTCAGGACTAAACATGGACCTGCCTCCTGCTGGTGCCAGAGTCAGGACTAAACATGGACCTGCCTCCTGCTGGTGCCAGAGTCAGGACTAAACATGGACCTGCCTCCTGCTGGTGCCAGAGTCAGGACTAAACATGGACCTGCCTCCTGCTGGTGCCAGAGTCAGGACTAAACATGGACCTGCCTCCTGCTGGTGCCAGAGTCAGGACTAAACATGGGGACTCTGCGTTTCAGTTTTATGCAGCTAAAATTTGGAACAGTCTTCCTCAAGATGTGAGACAGGCCACTACTCTGAAAATGTTCAAATACAAGCTAAAAATATAGCTGTGCATATGAGGGAAATTATTTAATTTGCTCTCTTCTCTTTTGGATTTTAATAAATTTGTTCCTGTTGTTTGAGCACTTTGAATTGCCTTGTGCACGAATAGTGCTCTACAAATAAACTTGCCTTGCCTCTATAAGCCGTTAGTATGTAAGTACTTCTCCTGGTACATTTAATTCAAACGATTACTCAAGTATATCTAACAGAGTCAATGTAACTCCTCACTAGCCTTTGTGGTTAGCATGTCAGCGTAATGTGATTGCTGAATTGAGATAGATGAATGATCTGTTGAGGACACTGGTAGTGATCACAGTAATGGAGATGATGATGGATGAGTCAACACTGGCATGGCTGTCAATTCTGCTAATTCTTAATCAATCCCCTTTGCCTATTGAGTGTGAGGTCACAGAGGGGGCAATCCATTAATGCAATCCCAGCACAGGCCATATGTGTACAATGTAATGTAAATTTGCATGCATTTGACTAAAAAAGGCCATTGTTACCATAAACCTTAATAAAACCATTTCCTCACTGAGTTCTTACCTGTATATGATTTGTATTGTTTATGCTCCACAGGTGAAGCAGGAAAACAGACCATCCTCATGTGCATAATAGCATAAATAAACACAAATGCTATATTTTCTGCACACATTTACTGCCATGTACATAATTTGAAGCTATGAAACTATGTCAGTCCTTTATGTTGTCTCTGTTACTGCCTTCTGTAGGGCAATTTAAATATTAATCAGTAAGGCCAATTACGACTAAAATATTTTGCATGTTAAAATAGGTCAACTACTATGATTAGCAATCCCCATATTTCCTTGATATGCAAATGTCGGGTGGCTTTCACACACTAAGACAGCTAGCAGGCCAATTCAATATTAAGCACATTTCAATTGAAATAGAGTGAAACGCCTTTGTTGGGGTATCAAAACGTTCAGGCTCGTCAGCACTGACAATGAAATGTTTGCAGCCCCAGTTTGTAAGCCCAATGTAGCATCGTCTTGTTTTCTGTTTAACAAAGTGCCACACACTGTTGAAATGTGTAGCTTTTTAATATGTAAATGTATAAATGTACACTGTAAGGAGATATATATATATATATATATATATATATATATATTTATTAATTAGTTATTATTATTATTATTATTTTTACAGGACTAATAATTAGGTTATGTATTTTCTATGAGACAAATGTCTGTAAATACTTACTAACTGATGTTGGATCAGAGAGTGGATTTGTGAATTGTCCTTTTTGATGATTGGGTGTTATTGCATTGTAGAACTTATTCCTATAAATCAGGGACTGCAGACTTTTAATATAGCTATAATCTGGTGCAGAACAGCTCTGTTTATTAGCCTAATCTCTCTGTACATTGTCCCTTCAAATAGAGACTAAACTGAAATGTAATTGGAAAACAGATCGAGAAGCTATTCATTTGGATTGCGTTTTCTTTGGGCAGTGTGACCACGTCAAATAATTTATACAAATAAAAAATAATTGAGAACGTGCTTATACAACAGCCATTGACTCTGCTGTTTCACCCAAATTCACCCAAAGTTTATGACTAGTCAATAGCATTGATATCATTCATTACTTCCCTTACATAATCTATTCAACCTTATAATTTTAAATTACAAGCTTGAGTTCAACAATAAACCACTATAAATCATGCAAATGTATGAATATAGAAGAACATATAAAGTTTGTGTTGCATAAAAATGAATTAGGAATGCTGGTCAGACAGCAGTATGTGAGTCAGCAGTGTTGAACACAGCCAGATCTTCTTTGTGAACAAGAAAAAACCTAATATTTTATCGACCTTGATAATTTACATTTTATATTCTCTAACTTTATCTGGTCTGGCAGTCATTGTTGGACCCTATGTGACCCTTCATCACTGTCAGAAGGCTCATGAAACTGCAGTACTATACTTTTAACGTGTAGTACTTTTGCACTCCCCACTGTACCCAGTGTACTTGTACTTCAGTGACGTTTGCAGTACACAGGAGGTCTTGAAGCTGAGGCTGCACTTTTCAGCCCTACTCAACTCCTGGAAAGTTTTTTTTTACGCACTGATAACTTCTGTGCTGGTCTTAAACTTTGTGGTATTTTCTCCATAGAAGCAGGATTCCACAAATGCTGCCGTCAGTCACCCTGACTGTCAGACACTTTACAGTCAAATGATTCTTGTAAAGAACTCGCTTTTACCGACAAAGTCCTGCCATTTGGAGATTAGCTTTTTGACACCTGCGCCCAGACCAAATTCTTCCTTCGGGTTTATATTCTAATAAAGTTGCCCTCTTTGATTTCTTATTCATCATTCATTCACACACAAAACCAAAAAACTTCTCCAAGTAGGAAGACGGCACCAAATTCGGTTTAAACCAGCTGACCAGACACGTCAGTGTTCCACAGAAAATCATCAAATACACTTAAAATGTATCATACATTGATTCCTAGTGGACATAATTTTTACTTTTTGAACAAGATTAATTACATCCACAAGCCTATTATTGACACTGATTCTGCCATTGTGCTGACGACTATGAGCCTCTAACTAAAAATACAATTCTATTTCTAAGAGTTGAAAGGTCAGCCTCTCGCCTCCTCACCTGGGAGCTACAACGCTTTTCTCATTACCGCCAAGATAACAATGGTAATGATGAAAATGAGAAGTTGCATTGTGGCGCATGACGTCAGCCGTGTCGCCCCCTGTGAGCGACCTTGGTCATCGCAATGTGACCTCCTCCTTGTGCTTACATCATGCATAATTCATGCTTTGAGTAGAGGCTGCTGCATGGTGATACTGAGATGCGATCAGCTTTACAGTGTTGTTTGTTTTGCCGGCGAGCTGCATAAAAAATGAGCAGCGGGTTTATCAGAGGTGCACTGCCCACTGGTTTAGGAGAGTGGCTGAGGGATGGCATGGATGAAATGGAGGATGTGTAATATCATGAGGCTAATATGGATAATTTATTTTACAACCAGCCAACTCAGAATGTCATAAGCCTGCATCCCAGAGACTAAAGAGGTTTCACTCATCAGAAATATTAGTGTTTGGAGAGACGCAATATAACTTCCACACCTCAGCCATTCTGCCACTGGACAATTGTAACTACGGTATGTGGGACTGTCCACTAATGAATATAGAACTCTAGATCTTGTTATGAAAGCCCACAACACAATATCATGATATGGCGATATGTGGTGATAATATTGAACATCATAGGGCAAGCTTTAGTGTTTGCACAGGTGCAAAACGGTAGGGTGAGCTAAACTGGAGAATAAAGCATGTGCAGTGGAAATGTCTGTGACCAGAAGAATTTGCAAAACTGAGCTCTTTTGCTCCAGCGGGCAAAATTTGAAGTTTGTGTGCAGAGGCTGATTTATCAAGACTGTGAGGAGCAACACTGTGTGAAAATGTAGCTGGTCCGTTAAGCAGGTTTTCAATTAAAGAATAGACTTCTGCAGTTTACATATCATTGTGGCGTTAAAAAGGATATAAAAACAATTGTCATCTACAAATATAAAATAATGTGTTGTTTTGACACTTCTTGCGACTTTGAATTTTCATCTGTATCGCATTGAACTGGAACAGTTGATAGAAGCCATCCCTCAAATGGATTTCAGGAGTCTGTCCCATGTAATTTTCAAACTTTGCTTTCGAAAAAGCGGTAACAAAATCCTTGCAATCCTTTGTCCCTGATTCATTTTTTTGGCAGAGCCAATTCTGCAACATGTCCCTGTCCCCATGCTTAGAACTCTGGATAAACACATGGCATATTCCTTTGCCTACATTCACAATCTGCACAATAGGTTCAAATATTTGAAGACTGAAACTAATCCCATACAATCTTTCCCTACTTTAAATCTCATTAAAACAATGTGTTATATAATTAAAATAATGTCTTTCATTTTATTTAAGTTGTTGGCCCAACTATGAGGCTCATTAATAATATGCAGTTTCTCAACAAAGAGCAATACGCCCACAAAATAGCACATGGCAATTTTAAATAGTACTTGTTGAGAAAGATTTTACCCCATAGTGTATTTTAAACGAAGCAAACAATGTTTTTACTTTTTTTTTTTTTTTTATAAAAAAGAAAGATTATATTGAAGTTCCTCCGATCTGTTTTTCTATTGTTTAAATTGTGTCTGCCCGGATCTGGATTTCATGATGAGCACCTAATTTTACAAATCCAGGGTGTACCCTGCCTAAGGCCCAAAGTCACTGGGATACCCATGACCCCGAACGGGAAAAAGCAGTAGAAAATGTATGAATAAATAAAAAGCACCTAATTTTACAAAAATATAAAAGTCCAAGTTTAAATAAACGGCATTGCTGTGCTTCAACATGGTTTTGAGAAATATACTGAAAATATTGCTGGTAATAGATCAATACAACCCTTCATAACAATACTGGGATAAATAAGATTAAGATAAGAAGACAAACCGAGACTACAGCGCATTGTGCGCTCTGCTAAGTAGGTGATCGGATGCAGACTTCCATCTCTGCAGGACCTGTACGTCTCCAGGGCTCTGGGACGAGCAGGTCGGATCACAGCTGACCCTTCTCACCCTGGACATGGACTATTTGAGCCACTCCCCTCAAGCAGGAGGCCACTCCCCTCAGGTAAGAGGGTAGTCCATCCGGACCTTTCCCTCTGCTGTTGGACTCATGAACACTTCTTAAAACACCTGTCACTTTAATTTAATCAATCACTCACGGCACTGTTCACTTTCTGCACTACATCTGTAAATTAAACCGTACATTTTATGCACATAGTAAGCTTATTTTTATTTTTATCTTATAATAGATTTTAATTGTTTTTCTTTAATGCATACCCTTTTTGATTTTATACATGTTGTTTTAGTATTCATTGTTTTATGTTGCACTGAATCACCAAAGCAAGTTATTTGTTTGATTTTTTTCATTGGCAATGGCAATAAACCTTTTCTGATTCTGATTCAGATTCTGACTGCATCACTGAATTAAAGTATCCAAAAGTATAGATATTCTGACATTTTGGCACACCCCTAGATAAGCCCAGATTGTATTGAAACCTGTCATATATTATTTCAAATGAGGTGCTGTCGCTTTTCAAGGTGCCAATATTTTAAAACTAAATTATTGTTGATTTTGTCATCAGATAAACAGTACGTGAACTGTAAACGTAAACAAACGGTACATAAATATTTTGTGTTTTTGACCATTGATCTTTCTGTTCTTATTCTTCCTCGTCTTGTTCTTCTTCGTCCTGTGCTTCTTCATTGTGTCCTTCGTCTTGTTCTTCCTCGTCTTGTTCTTGTTCTCCATCTTCTTGTTCTCCGTCTTCTTGTTCTCCGTCTTCTTGTTCTCCGTCTTCTTGTTCTTCGTCTTCTTGTTCTTCGTCTTCTTGTTCTTCGTCTTGTTCTTCTTCGTCCTGTGCTTCTTCATTGTGTCCTTCGTCTTGTTCTTCCTCATCTTGTTCTTGTTCTGTCTTCTTGTTCTCATCTTCTTGTTCTTCTTCGTCTTGTTCTTCCTCGTCTTGTTCTTGTTCTCAGTCTTCTTGTTCTTCGTCTTCTTGTTCTTCTTTGTCTTGTTCTTCTTCATCATGTTCTTCTTTGTCTCGTTCTTGTTCTTCTTCTCTTTCTTTCATGTTTTTTGGTGGTTTGTATCCAAATGTTACATTACTGCCACCCACTGTAGTTTTACGTCTTAGACTTTAGACTTTATTCTTTAGACTTTTACACTTTAGACTTTATTCTTTAGACTTCTCCCCCCATCTCGCAAAAAAAAACATCTTAAGATTTCCACCCTTACAGGACAAGCATGCATGACATCATAAAATGTGGCGGTTTTCCACATTGATGGTCCTTGAACAACAAGTGAGATGTTCCTAGAATGTCTGTTTAAGTGGCAAGTGTTGAGTGTTGTTGTAACTTTTTAATGGCGGTATGCAGCCAACTGAAAAGGTGCATTTATCGCCACCTACTGTAGTTGTACGTCTTCAAAGTATGTGTTTTATGCTATACTGTGAAAAAAAAGAGAGAAGGAGAGAGAGGAGAAAGAGAGGGGAAAAAAAGAGAGGGATAGACTGAAAGAAGTCAGCCTACATAATCTAAGAATGGGCCTTCAAAGTCCTCCTTCTATACTTCTTCCATCCAATCCTAGAATCATCAACATCTGACAGGCATTTCTAATGGATTCGCTGCAAAGTAACACACACATTTACTTAATTGACCAAATGCACACCAATCTGAATTAAGGCCAAGCAATAGAGATTAGAACGGAGTACCTGTCAACAACTTCTCCCTTCCTCTCATGTGAAATCATGTCCAGTAAAGTTTGCTGAAGATGGTTTTGAATGCAGCCATAGCGCACGACCTGATCTCTGAATATGATCAAACCCAGGTTGTACACATTGACCACATTATTTTGTTGAACATAGACTTGGTCCTGAATTAAAGAAAATAAAAAAGTTAGAAGCGACATTATCTAGTAGACATAATAACACCAATACCCTTCTTAAGAAAATAATAGATCTATTTGTTATACTTTATAAACTTTATACAGGAGTACAATTACAATTACAAACTTTCAAGCTAAAATATTTTTACACACCTATTTCAACTATTTATTTCCTGAGTATTTTAAGAATAATCTCTTTCAGCAGTACAATATATCTAAAATATTTAGTGAATGGTGTTAGTTACCATATACATAAGGATGTCTCTTATCATAGCCATTGCAGTTTGATGGTCATTCCAGGCTCGGTTCAATGTTTGCAGAAAATTATTATTTAAGGAATTAAGCACATCCACTCGAACCTAAAGAATATGTTGCAGAATGCATTGTTAAGCCCAAATCAAAACTTGTATTACAACTAATATAATTATTATTAAGGTCTACATACTTTGTTGGTGAGATGTTCTGTGATGACCTCCCGTAGACCATTGTAGAGCTTTTCCCCATGTTTGTGGAAAACCATGACGTAGGCGTTCCTGTACAGTTCCTCAAAATTCAGTCCACTGTCGTTCTTCCTCTGGATCTTCTGGATGGCGTTTTTAAGAAGGTCCCATATGTTGTTCACATACTTCTCATCCATGGTCATCTAGAGAATAGAAGATTTAAACGTATAGTTTGTACTGCTGATAAATATGATACAATCATGCTATAATTATAATAACTAACTACAGAAATGTTGCAAGAAAAAGAAAAAAACTGTTGTCTGTGCAGGTATAAATTGTACAAAAAAGCCACAGGTCCCTCCATATACTGACCTAACCTAATACTGATGTGCAATTCTGTCGTATGTGCAATTGCTGTTGGAATTCATGTGCAATTCATGTGCAATTACTGTGAAATTCATGTGCAATCTATGTGCTGTCGTGACACATATTCATGTGCAATTACTGTCGGGATCACATGCAATGGTATTTATGTATGTATTTGTCTATGGGAGTTTTTATTTATTTATAGGAGATCTTCTACTGAAAGTGTTTATCAGACTTCCTATAAGTGATCTGTTCTTCTGTATCTACCTCTGGATCTACCTGCGTTGCACCAATGAAATTTCCCCATGTGGGACAATAAAGGAATATCTTATCTTATCTTATCTTATCTTATATTAAAGGAGGCCTACACACCTACTGATTTACAGTCATGATTTACAGCAATGTCACAAATAAAACCAGGGTATATGTGTTATATCGTTTTGTATTGTGTATGTTGACTTTTCTATTACTCTTCATAATGTCCTAATAATTTTACTCTACCACACAGAGAATAACAGTAACGCTTTTTCTGGCGCTGCCCCCTTGGGAGATTAAAATGATACACGTCCCCCCACAGCCTCTGGGACAGTGCAGAATTGATCCCACACAGATTTCTTGGTTGTTGTTCTTGTTGTGGCAGCCTGCTGAAAAGCTGCATTTTCCCGCCACCTACTGTAGTTCAGACTGCGTAGTGCTGACCCTTCTTTGGTGTTTTATGGTTGGTATTCAAGTTTTACATTCCCGCCATCCACTGTATTGTAAGACTACAGTCTTCTGCGTTTATATGTCGTCTTCTTCAAAGCCCATGAGATCAAAGCGGAAGGAATAGAATGCACATAGAAGTGCAATTAGTGTGAAGGTTCCAAGTGTGGAGATTCCAGAATTATTGAGGAAAGTAATGGAAGAAGAACTTCTAAAGAATACAAGAGGAGGAGGAGGAGGAGGAGGAGGAGGAGGAGGAGGAGGAGGAGGAGGAGGAGGAGGAGGAGGAGGAGGAGGAGGAGGAGGAGGAGGAGGAGGAGGAGGAGGAGGAGGAGATGGTCGGCACTAGATCATACACTCATAACTCACGGAAGTCCGAATTTGGAAGTTGCAGAATCCAATATGGCGGCCCTCGCCTTGGGTTAGACTCCCGCTTCGACCTTTAATTTTTTTCGTTTAGCTTCGCTAAACACACACTGGCATATCAACCACATATTCGCAGCCAGGGGAACGTGCTGATATCCTGGGAACGTGCCTGCAGGTGTGCAGTAACACGCAGGGAATGATTGACATGTGGGAGAACTATTAAGCTGTCCACGCCACGAGGAAATGAGACTCTGATTGGTGGCAAAAATCCTCTATTCAACCTTTTAAGAATAAAGTCTTAAGGATAAAATCTTTGGAATAAAGTCTACAGAATAAAGTCTAAAGTCAAAGACGTACAACCACAGTAGGTCACGATAATGTAACACTTGGATACCAACCGTCATAAAACACCAAAGAAGAAGAAGAATGAACATTGTAGAGCTGATTGCCTCATCTGTCTCATGACCAAAGGTATGCCTGCTTATGATTACTCTCTCAACTGCCGCTGCCGGCAACCTGTCTAAATAGACCCTCTCACCACACAAACACACGCACTTTGAAAAAACAGTGCGTAAATTAAGCCAATAACCACAGGGCTGGCAGGAGCAGCACCTGAAAGACTCGCAATCCATCCTTCTTTTTACTGTCTCGTCCCTCTTCACTCGCAATCTCCATATTCATACCCAGATGGAGGACTCTTAAAGAAACGGCCGCTATCTGAAATGACTTTCCAGCATTGTTTTGTTTGTGGCCTTCCAAATGGAGAAAATCCATTTCTTGTGCCTGTCAAGCATGGAGGTACACTACTAGCTTTGGCGCGTATGTCTTTTGGCGCACACTTGAAGTGTACGGCGATGTCAGGAGGTTTTCGGAGTCTTATGGGTTGAGAGTCGGCCAAGTGATGGAGTTAAGGTTCGCTCTCACAATCACACTTCTCATAAAAGCGCTGGAATGCAGCAGGTCTTGGTTCAGGGGGGAGCAGTACAGTGGAAAAGTGAGATCACAAGCACAATCAGAACAGCCAAAAAAAAAAAAAAAAAGTAGAGCTTAGACTGTGGCAGAGAGCTTTGTTAATCCTTGCCTTTCACTCCCATCCATATGAATGATGGTGTTAATATAAAAGTTTGAAATTGTGAAAGTTTCAGGGCTGAGACCGAGTGAGAGAGTGAGTGGCAAGCTGTTCACTGATGCAGTATGTGGAGGGGATGTTGTTAAAGTGTGCTCTCTCTGCTGTTTCGATATAATTGGAGGAGAATGACAGCACCGCCTTATCTTTGTTTGGAATGAAGCCATCAAACATTCTGAGACAGAGGGTTGTAGGTGCTCTTATGCCGTTGTGGGCAAGACTTACAAAGAGCAATTCACTACAAAGCATGTGCTCTTTGGACACATATAGACAATTCACTTCTTTGAGCTTTCAACCATGTTATAACATTGTTCCCTCATCAAAAATATATCCAAAGTTGTATTCATTCACATTCACCTGTTTTATTTAGCCTGTTAATTGTCTTTTCTGCTCCTCTGAGCCACATAAAACTCACGTCTCAGATTTGTGCCATCATGGGTAGCAATAAGGAGGTATTTTGCCCTCTTTATGAGTCCATATATCATTGCCAGACACTTTCTGAACATTTCTGCATCTAATATAACACATATTCTACATTACATTGCATACTGCTCACATTGCATGTCGGGGGGTCAGCATTTTCTCCCCATGTAATGCCAACACCAATCCCGATGAGGGAATGCCTTACTGGTAGAAAGTCTACTGTGGTTTTCAACACATCTTTTAAGTTCTAAAACATGAGATGCCATTGTAAAGGTGCTCAAGAGCATTTTTAAAGACTAAAAAGGATTACAAAAAGCAAACTTTTACTGGAACATCCAATTCTTAATCTGGTGGTGTTGTGGCAGAGCGCTTAAATTACATTCCTGCCCCTATTAACCTAAACTTTGAAAAACAGTCTAATTATTATCTAGATACTCCTGATCACAAAACCTTCCCCAAGATCTGTTGATGGGTCCTAGGCAGCTGCAATGTGTTCGCCCACTCCCCATGAAAGGTTCCCTCGTGAAGTGGCATTGAAGCTACAGGTGGACCGATGTGGGTTTTTCTATGGCCAAAGTTTAATCAGCCGATGGCCGATTTTCAAGGCCGATTTTTGTATGAATAAAATACATGGCAGTAATGCAACTCTTAAATAATATTTTTTTTAATATTTATGAAATATTATATTTCTTATAATAACTTATTACAAGTATACAACACGCTGAGGAAGTCAACTTTATAATGACATAATGAAACATCTTTTTCACTAGAAAACCTCAGGAGAAACTTGTGGAAAGCACTATATCATAGACAGGTGCCACTCTATGAAAATAACATGGAGCATAACACAAAATCTGTGGATAAGTGTGCTACAAAGAAGTGATTAATTTTGTGTTCCCCATTGTCTATTAGTAAGTAAGTACATTTTATTTAAATAACACCTTTCACAGAACGACGTCACAAAGTGCTTCACAAAAACACAGAATAAATCAATAAAAACACATAGAACTTACAGTGTACACATACAACAATATACAGTCAAATCAGTCAGTAAAGCAACTGTAATTAAAAGGCCTGACTGAATAAAAAGGTTTTGAGCTGACCCTTAAAAGCAACATGACCACAGGGAGAGCGGAAGATCATTCCAGAGTCTGGGCGCAACGGCTTGGAAGGATCTGTGTCCTCTGGTCCGAAAACGAGTGTGAGGAACCAACAGCAGTTTCTGATCCAAAGACCTCAGTGAGCGAGGGGGAGTGTACAGTTTGATATTATTCATGTCATCCTCGCAGCCAGGGTAAGTAAGAGGTTTAACATTTACAGCAAGTGGATTATGAAAAAGAAATGCCCCTCTTGTCATTTTGTACGTCACTACTTGTACATTGGGAACTGTTCAACTGACTTTTAACAAATCGGCGCCACTAGTAGAAGTAGATTAGACATTACTTTAGTTTTACAATGACGCGTATTAGTACACGTCATTGTAAACGTTGGCTGTAAGCGTTGGCTAAGAGTAACGGGGAGAAAGGAATATTACCGTCAAAACATGTACATCGAGCCCAGTCATCTCCAGCACCCCTGCCGCTCTACTGCGCTGTGCGGAGGTCAAGCATGGATCTGAAAACTGAGACGGAGGGGTCCTTCCAAGTAGTGCATGATCAAAAATCGGCTGATATTCAACATGTTTCATATATTAGCCGGCCAATATATCGGTCGATCTCTAATTGAAACAGGGGTCAGATTAAGAGGGTTAATGTCCCTATAGGTGCAATAAAGTTTACCTTCACTTAACCCTTATCTGTGCTTTCCTCAGCACATTCTGCTATTGTGTCTTCCAAGGACACTGCTCTTTTCTTGGTTAATGAATGAATGAATGAAATGACGTGAATGGTTTGGTGGTGATCAGAGAGGCAACAATGAGAATAATTTTTCTTCTTTTGACTACTTGCAAGTTGGGCCTATAAACATTTTGTGTAGACAGTTAAAATACATTTTTATTTTTGTCTATAGAGCAGCCCCCTAATTCAACACTGTTACTTATGCGATGAGTTTATTAGTTCTCCTCGCTATGTTTCATCTAAAGTTGTTGCCACCGTGAGCACACTTTAATACACTTTACAGCAGCTTGCATCTAATAAAGTTTTATTTACTGACCCTATGTTTGCAGTAGATTTGTTTTGGTGGAGTACTACCCTTGGAGTAGGAGGCAGTCATTTTATAGAAAGCTCCTCACCCACTCTAACATTGTGTATGTATATTATTATTTGCAGCAATATACTAATTAACTGTAACCTGTTAAGAATGAATAATGTGTTTCTGTGAGTAATTTGTAATGATGATACTTTATCACACAACTTCATTACTGCATTCCTTGGGGACATAAGCAGTGCAAGTCAAAATGAATAAATAAAGGTACTGTATAGCATTATGAAATCAGTCTTTAAATGTATCAAATCACATCAAATCAATTTATTTTTGTAAGGCCCAAAATCACAACAACAGTTGCCTCTGAGGGCCACAGGGAGAAATGAATCAACAATGTCTGTGGTGGCGAGGGAGTCAGACAATGTCTGTGGTGGCGAGGGACGATGTCCCAGGGTCCTCTGTCCTTAGACCCTCATTCTCGACCAGGAAAAACTACAAAAAAACCTCTTTGGGAAAAAAGCGTAGAAACCTGGAGGAGTTCCAGTGAAGGAGAGATCCGACTCTCACAGACGGACAGACGGACGCGAGGGAGACTGGAGCTGGACCCACTCTTCAGGCAGATGAGGAACCGACTGAGGCGAACTGGACCCACTCTTCAGGCAGATGAGGGACCGACTGAGGCGAACTGGACCCACTCTTCAGGCAGATAAGGGACCGACTGAGGCGAACTGGACCCACTCTTCTGGCAGATGAGGGACCGACTGAGGCGAACTGGACCCACTCTTCAGGCAGATGAGGGACCGTCGGAGGCGAACTGGAGCCACTCTTCAGGCAGATGAGGGACCGTCTGAGGCGAACTGGACCCACTCTTCAGGCAGATGAGGGACCGACTGAGGCGAACTGGACCCACTCTTCAGGCAGATGAGGGACCGACTGAGGCGAACTGGACCCACTCTTCAGGCAGATAAGGGACCGACTGAGGCGAACTGGACCCACTCTTCAGGCAGATGAGGGACCGACTGAGGCGAACTGGACCCACTCTTCAGGCAGATGAGGGACCGTCGGAGGCGAACTGGAGCCACTCTTCAGGCAGATGAGGGACCGTCTGAGGCGAACTGGACCCACTCTTCAGGCAGATGAGGGACCGACTGAGGCGAACTGGACCCACTCTTCAGGCAGATGAGGGACCGTCGGAGGCGAACTGGAGCCACTCTTCAGGCAGATGAGGGACCGACTGAGGCGAACTGGACCCACTCTTCAGGCAGATGAGGGACCGTCGGAGGCGAACTGGAGCCACTCTTCAGGCAGATGAGGGACCGACTGAGGCGAACTGGACCCACTATTCAGGCAGATGAGGGACCGTCGGAGGCGAACTGGAGCCACTCTTCAGGCAGATGAGGGACCGTCTGAGGCGAACTGGACCCACTCTTCAGGCAGATGAGGGACCGACTGAGGCGAACTGGACCCACTCTTCAGGCAGATGAGGGACCGACTGAGGCGAACTGGACCCACTCTTCAGGCAGATGAGGGACCGACTGAGGCGAACTGGACCCACTCTTCAGGCAGATGAGGGACCGTCTGAGGCGAACTGGACCCACTCTTCAGGCAGATGAGGGACCGTCGGAGGCGAACTGGAGCCACTCTTCAGGCAGATGAGGGACCGACTGAGGCGAACTGGACCCACTCTTCAGGCAGATGAGGGACCGTCGGAGGCGAACTGGAGCCACTCTTCAGGCAGATGAGGGACCGTCTGAGGCGAACTGGACCCACTCTTCAGGCAGATGAGGGACCGGCTGAGGCGAACTGGACCCACTCTTCAGGCAGATGAGGGACCGACTGAGGCGAACTGGACCCACTCCTCAGGCAGATGAGGGACCGTCGGAGTCGAGCTGGACCCACTCTTCAGGCAGATGAGGGACCGTCGGAGGCGAGCTGGACCCACTCTTCAGGCAGATGAGGGACCGTCGGAGTCGAGCTGCACCCACTTTTCAGGCAGATGAGGGACCGTCCACACAGGGCAGGGACCACTTCACCAGGAGAGGGACATCTGGGTCCACAGGTCCTCAGGAGTGAGAGAAAGAAAAAGAAGGCGGTGAACAGTTTGCAAGTGGAATTAAAAAATAAATATTGTTTGTTTGATCAACAATATTTGTTGTTAGCATAAGTAGTCAGAAGAAGAGGATAGTGCTCAAGCTGTCATACTTCCCCCAGCATAGTTACTCCTAGGGCAGCGTAGCTAAAGCTGTGGGTTTATGTTTCTGTTCCTAACTACTCTGACCATAAGCGATTTCGAAGAGGAACGTTTTAAGCCTGGACTTAAATGAAGAGACTGTGTCAGCATATTTAACATGGGTCGGGAGCTGATTCCATAACACAGGAGCTTGGTAGCTAAACGCTCTACCTCCTACAGTACTTTTAGAGACTCTTGGGACCACCAGAAGGCCAGCATTCTGAGAGCGAAGAGCTCTCTTTGGATGATATGGTTCTATAGCATCTTTGAGGTAGGATGGGGTCATGTCATTTATGGCTTTGTAGGTCAAGAGTAGAATTTTAAATTTGATTCTAAACTCGACGGGGAGCCAGTGAAGAGACTTCAGCACCGGCCTAATGTGCTCTCTTCTTTTTGTTCCTGTTAGTAATCTTGCTGCTGCATTTTGAACCAGTTGAAAGCTTTTTATGGAGCTTTTAGGACACGCTGCAAGCAGGGAGTTACAGTAGTCTAATCTAGTCGTTACAAATGCATGGATAAGTTTTTCAGCATCGCTTTTAGGCAGGATTCTTCTGATTTTGGCTATGTTGCGCAAATGGAAATAGGCTGTTTTACAAGCTTGATTTATATGAGCTTTAAATGAGAGCTCCTGGTCAAATAAGACTCCAAGATTTCTTACAGTAGAACTAGAGGCTACACTGACATTGTCCAGTGTGGCTATCTGCTCAGATAGAGCGTCTCGTAGATTCTTAGGGCCAAGCATAATGACCTCGGTTTTTTCAGGGTTAAGAAGCAGCTAGTTAACTGTCATCCAGGTTTTTATCTCCTTCACACAAGTACTAAGTCTGTCTACTTGATCGCTCTGATCAGGTTTCATTGATAAATACAGCTGAGTGTCGTCTGCATAGCAGTGGAAGTTAATGCCATGCTTTCTGATAATGTTGCCTAATGGCAGCATATAAAGAGTAAACAGAATTGGACCGAGTACCGAACCCTGTGGCACACTGTAAATTACTTTAGAGCTTGGTGAGGAGCTCTTGTTTACATTAACAAATTGGTACCTATCAAATAAATAGGATTTAAACCAGCTGAGGGCTGTTCCTCCGACACCTACATCACATTCTAACCTCTGCAGTAAAATGTTGTGGTCGATAGTGTCAAACGCTGCGCTGAGGTCCAACAGAACCAGGATTGAGACCAGTCCATCGTCAGCAGCTAATAACAAATCATTTGTGACTTTAACTAGTGCAGTTTCAGGCTCTGAACCCTGACTGGAAAACTTCAAATAAGTTATTGTCCTGCAGGTGGCGACAAAGCTGCTGCTATAAATGTATAGATCGTGCTTTTAATCCAGGCTTCTGTCTGTAGCTAGTAGTCAACAAATCACCATTCTAGCCTCAAATTAGTGTGCGAGAGGCTGAATAAATTAGGCCGTGGCTGCAGAGCCGCGGCGCGGTCAAATGGCCCAGCAGTCTCAGGAACCGCGGCACTGCCATATAGCCTCATGGCTAACCCTGACCCTGACCCTGACCCTAACCTTAACTCTAACCTTAAGCTTAACCCGGCGCGCTCTAAAACGGTGCGGTCAAATAGCGCAGCAGTTTCAGGAGCCGCGGCACAAAATATCATGGCAGTTTCGGCCGCGCGCCGCGGCTCTGTAGACACTCCCAATAAATTAAGGCTATTGGATTAAAGCCGACAGTTGTAAGGATGTTGCAGTTTTGTTTGTCTGTTTAAGGGTGTTTTCACACACGTTACCGTGCTCCCTGGGGCAGTTCCAGTGCACATAACATTTTGTTCTATTTACTTCATTTCTGGGTCTGTCCTGTCCACAATGCACCGCTCTCATTCACCCCAAACGCCACAACACTTGCCATGTGAGAGGTACCGGCACACCGGAGAGCGGCTTCAAAGTAAAATCCAAATGGACATGCACGCACACTATCACTACTGTATGAGCAGCACACAGAGGCTCATTTGGCAGCATAACGGCAGGAGAAGTGTCTTGCTGATAAAAGAAAAGGTTGATACAATTTGTCTTAACAGCTCTGCAGCGGCCATTCATACAAAAATCAAATTCCAAGCACTTTTGCTCTCACCTCGGACCACAGTTTGATAGGTCGGCCCTGCATCAAAATGCGAGAGGAGCTGCCCCGAGACCACTTGGTGGTTTTATGTTTTTTCTTTTGAAGGTTGAATAGAGGATTAAAAAAAAAAAAAAGCTCATGTGCACACTCACCCCCACCCTCCTGTTCTTTCTGAGAAGCCGCCTGCCATCAAACCTTGTGCATGAGCACGCTACAGATCCGCTACTACACGTGCGTTTGTTTATTTGGGCGGTCGGATCACATCTCTTGTCTCCGCAGATTTCCGTCTCTTCTGAGCAGCTTGAGCACAGTCTTTCTCTGTCGTCTCTCAGCCATTTTTGTACTTCGCGGTCTGAAGTGTGGAGTTACACTGAAGGAACTTGCTGCTAGCTTTGCTAAACACACACCGGCATATCAACCACGCATGCGCAGCCAGGGGAACGCGCACGAGCCAGAACGTGCCTGCAGGTGTGCAGTAGCACGCAGGGAATGGTTTACATGTGGGTCATCCTGAGACCCCTTCTGTTCAACCTCTACATGCTACCGTTAGGACATATTTTTGCTGCGTATCAACTGACCTATCACAATTATGCAGACGATACTCAGATCTATGTTTCACTGACGGCAGGTGAATATGGACCAGTGTTTTTACTCTGTCACTGCATCCAACAGATCAGTGTGTGGATTTTTTCCACAGAAAAAAAGAGAAAGTGTTAGTAGTCACCTCCAGAGTCTCGCTCTAAAACCTACAAACCAAATTAGAAATCTGGGGGTAATAATGGACTCAGACTTGAACTTTAATAGCCACGTCAAATCAATAACATCAGCAGCATTTTACCATCTAAAAAACATTGCCAAAATCAAAAATACAGTGTCAAAACCAGATTTCGAGAGACTTATCCATGCGTTTGTCTCCAGTAGATTAGACTACTGTAACGGCCTGCTCACTGGCCTCTCCAAACGAGCTGTAAAACAGCTGCAGTTCATCCAGAACGCTGCTGCTCGGGTCCTGACTAGAACCAGGAAGTATGATCACATTAGTCCTGTTCTCAGGTCTCTGCACTGGCTCCCTGTGGCTCAGAGAATAGACTTTAAAGCAGCTCTGCTTGTGTACAAGTCTCTCCATGGCCTAGCACCAAAGTACATCTCGGTCATGTTAGTGCCATATGAACCATCTCGGACTCTGAGGACCTCAGGGACCGGCCTCCTGCTGGTGCCCAGAGTCAGGACTAAACATGGGGAATCTGCGTTTCAGTTTTATGCAGCTAAAATCTGGAACAGTCTTCCTGAAGATGTGAGACAGGCTTCTACTCTGACAATGTTCAAATCTAAGCTAAAAACAGTTTTGTTTAGCTGTGCATATGACTGAAACATTTTTTTCTTTGCACTCTTCTCTTTTGTTTGTGATTTATTAGTTTAGACAATCAGTTGGATTGATAATTTTTAATTTAGTTAATTTTATTGTATTTCTGTTTCTGTAATTTCTTTGTGATTTGAATGCATTTTCCCTGCTGTCTGAAACACTTTGAATTGCCTTGTGTATGAAATGTGCTCTACAAATAAACTTGCCTTGCCTTGCCTTGCCTTCTTTTATTTCTGTTTTGTGTTTTTTTCTTTGTGATTTGAATGCATTTTTTTCCATTCTGTGAAGCACTTTGAATTGCCTTGTAAGAGAAATTATGGTAGTGCTTTCACTGTAAAAGTCGGGTTGAAGTTTTTACATTTAATTCTTCAGTCAATATATTCCAACTATAATGAAGAGGGTGGTGTGATCCCTCGTCGCCCAAGATTACTCCATTGTATAAAAAGATTCAGCACTCTAAATTTGTATTTGTATACTGTTGTTGAGTTCTTGAGGAAGCAGATTGGCAGCCACACTTCATTCACAGAGACAAAGGCCTAGGCCAAGCTGCAATTTAGATATTGGATTGGCTTCTTTGCGACAGAAGGCCGTTCTGAGCTCATATATACTGGACAAAGCGTTTTTGGAGGAATGAGAGCGCAGCCCTGGTCTGTACAGTGAATGGCTGTCAGCAGGTAGCATGTAGTTGAGTGGGATCGCAAAATACAACACTTTGATGCTAGTAAAATATTATGCACAATTACTTACTTTTACTTTAGAGTACACCAGCAATGCCCCAGAAAAGCACATGGTCGAAAAGTTGACTTCAAGTTGTAAACAAGACTGTGCGTCAATTAGTAACACAAAAGCCTTTGGTCGACGAACTGCAGCTTTTTACGCCTAAAACAAGTTTCTCTTCACACTTCATTGTTTTCATTTATATACAGATGACATTGTATATGAGTGGTACATTTTCCTGATAACAGTTGTCAAAAACAAAGATTTGAGCATTAACATAAGCACAATGTACGTCAACAATTATGAATAAACCCTTCTGGAATACATCCAAACCCTACCTTTTCTCAACACAGTATTGATGACACCCTGATGAAATGAGACTGCCTTTTAATACCTCACATTCAGAATAAAAACGTCTTTGCAATTAAGCCCATTCAAACGAGGGCTGTGCAAGACAGCGACACAAAACAGCAAGCAGAATACATAATGTTTTACATTGAATAAAGCAATTCTTTCACCTTCTCCTCCCCCTGGGGTTTTCTCATCTTTGAATTACCCATGATGCAATTCAAGGCAACGACTCTTACTTGGATATTTATTTAATCATCAGAAGAGAAAAAATGGCTGATAAAGGGAGGTGGCAACATTCATTCTTGTTTTTCCCTCTCACCTAGTCCTCCGCACGGATTGATCTCAACACTCTAAGATCAAATAGGTGCTCTGTTGCATTTATAACACATCGCATTGCTGTAATATTGTGTCTAGCCAGCCTAGAAAAACAGTTGCGTGTGGGGCTCAGAGAGGGAAACGCTTCGGGGAGTCAAATGTTTGGAGCTTTTGTCTCTAAAGTCGAAAATCTCCTAAAGCTTTTGCTGCAATATGTTTTTTTGCCCAGGGCTGCGATGAGGCTACAGAAGACGCTAGCTGCAGTTACTTTACTTTTTTATCTTGCCCTTAATCCAATACAAATCATTCAAATAAAAGTTCTAAAATACAGTGTTTACGTAAGGCGGATCAGACGAGGTAAAAGTAGGAAAAGAGAACAATTTCGATTATACAACGATTCTTGCCACTAAACTAGATGTCTTCTTCTGAGAGTTCCCACTTTAGTAGGATTGGTTAGATTTGCCTGTCACTCACTCACAGCATGATTTAGACTGACCAATAGGAGAGGTAGTTGAGGAAAAGCGTTTGTTGAGCATAAAGCTGCATTAAACAAATAATTATCCCCAAACGGCACGTCGTCAAAGGGATCGGATCACAATTTTATTTTTATTGCCATGTCACGCAGCCATACTTTTTAACTGGAACACTTAAATACTAAATAATGCAAAGTCTTGTTTTATGTTTTTTGAAATGTTAAACGCACACATAAATGTCTTGTTTTCTAAAATGTCAATGCAACCACTCAGACATGCAAATTGTCTACTAGCACTTAGCCTAAGAGGTACTTTCTGTAAGCTTTCCAGGTGCAGGAATAGCTTGTCTACCTTTTTGAGTTCAACGTATTTATTTGAGAAAGCAGTAGTTGCAAATGTTGAGAAAATGTTATGTAGAAGTTGACCTTTGTCAACAGATGGTGATAATGGATCATTTAAAACCCACCCAAGACAGTACCGGATCAGAAAGCCTGATCTCTTTAAATCGATTTTCTGGTGAACATGTGACTGTGGATATACGACCGCTCCGTTACACACGGTGGTCCACACTAGTGCGAGTCAACTGCGCGAGCTACAGTCAGCACAAGTACAGCTATGTCGCACCGTTTATGGCTTTTATCGGAGTTCAAAGCAGGTGGGGAAATGAAAGGGCAGTTGGGATGCACCGTCACATTCTGTGTGAATTCTAAACAACTCCCCAAACTCCGGAGGTAGAGGAAGTGCCGATTCTTCTTCTGCATCACTTGCAGCGCAGCCCTCTTGCGGTTGTCATGTGAAATGTGGTTGCCTGTGTGAAAATACGAATGATATCAAGTCTCACCCCGGCCAAGATTATGTAAAGTGCAACTTATTGTCCGGAAAATAAGGTATTTAAAAGAGCTACAAAGAGTTGCCAATAAGCATGCATTGACATTATTTAATCCATTTGTGGCTATTATATTTTATTTTCAAATTAATCTGCTGTATTAAGAGGCAACCCTAACCCTAACCCTAACCCTAGGAGTAAAAAGAAAAAATATTAGAGTACTATTAGAGTCAAATGCAGTGATCTCGATAAAGAATTGTGGTACTGTATCGACTGAATCTTATTTAACATGTAATTTTTATTCATATTTTTGTTTTCTCAAAGTTGGGAGTTGAACTCAGGTTGTCACATACAAAAACATAAACCTCGAACCATATGAAAAGAATTTCAGCCCAGTTAAAATAATTTGTACAGTAGAAGATACAGATACCTGCTCTCAAATGTATTTAAGTAAAATAAACAAAATATCCACTGTAAAAAATACAGTACATAAGTACAGATACCAAAACACAATACAAACTGACATGGAAATGAGTGGTCCAGTCTTTGTGGTTTTCAGAGATGAGAAGATCTGTGCTTGAAGAGATAAAATGTAGATGGTGTTTTGTGAGGTTTGTGTTTTTACCAGGCACACTTTTAGTAAGAATTCTCTGTAAAGTGTGATAAATATAATGAAAATAACACTGTGTAGAGGAGAGCCGGTTCACATTAAAAATGCATGTATTGTATTACAGCTTTGGTATAGTTCAAAACCACCTTAAAAAGTATGCAAGACAGAGCAATCAATCAATCAATCAATCAATCACTGGATTTATATAGTGCCTTTCATGACACTCCAAGCTCGTCACAGTCCATTATTCATTCACTCCACACCTGGAGTTATAAGCCACTATTGTAGCCACAGCTGTCCTGGAGCAGACTGACACAATTGAGGCTTCCAATCTGCCCCTCCGACCATCACCAATCATTCTCGTCCTCACCACATTCATACTGGGCAATGTGGGGGAAATGGACATAATGACAGATGGTTAATGCCATACTGTGGAACATCCCAGGCAATGCAGTTAACATCTTTATGACGAGCATGTAGCGGACCCCTGCCTAAAGTTACATAGTGCACCTTTAGGACTTTATTTGAAATGTCCTTTTAACATAATGGGCAGTAAAAATCTGAAACCAATATTTAGATGGGATTTCTGGCACATGTTTACAAAATCTGATCATCAAAAATACAAAAATGTGAGAACAAAGTGCAAGGAATTTGAAAATAATTCATTTTTTCTTTCATGCTTTGTCCTCCCCCCTCATAACATCAGATTACTCATCAGATGTAACTGTTTATCTGATTTCTAGAGTTATCAGATTATTAAAAAAAAATGTAATACATGTAAACATAGCCATTGATTATCAGAGTCCACTTTGTTGTAAATAGTTTTATTTACCACTGAAAGAATATTGCTTTTTTTAGTTAGTTGATTCGAAGCCACAGAAAATTACTTCTCAAACCGCAATGACCGGAAGCAAAACATTTTCTTGGTACTAATTATCCTTTAAAATATTCAAATTTCTTCCACATAATTTCTCCTCTTAATGGTCAAACTGTTGATCGCGTGATGACTGCTTCTCTTAATTTGATACTTCCCCGTTTTAGCCCAAAATGCCTGGTGCGGAATTTGACAGGACATTCCTCGTAGCGGCTCAGGACAACATAATGAGAGAGTTATTCATCAGTATTGCTGCCGCTCAAACTGCTCCGATACGCCGCACCGAGAGTGACTGGCAAACACAAAGCACTAATGACATACATGCCACTCCGTCTCCAGGGCCAATCGCTGCTCACGTTGAACATGAAAAGGCTTCCGACGATTGTGGCTACTATTTCAAGCTTTTGTCTTTGACTTTTGAGGTGATGCGTACGTCTTAGCGAGCCAGATCAACCTGTTATGTCGGGGATTAAAGACACACCTTTTGCAAAGTACCGGTAGTTCAGTAAATTTTATTCACAAAGGTTTAAAATGCACATTTGAGGTAAAAGTCAAGTCTAATATAGACATTTTAACAGCGTGCCATATATTTGGGATTCAGAATTGGACAAACTTTATTGCTTTTCAGTGAACCAATCAAAATCACAAACATTTGGTGGGAAGAGCATGAAAACTCCACACTGAAAGACCAGTCTGGGAATCAAAACCACAACCGTTTTAACCACTGTGCCTCTATTTCTCTTCATACATTGGAACCGTTTAGTGTATTGAGAAGAGCAGCCTTCAAAATAGTTTGTTTGTTTGTTTGTTAGTTAAGGGAGAAAGTTGGTCAGCTGACACACATTTCTCACTTGGAGCCTATCCTGTAAAACTTACAATACAATTTGAGTTATTCCTTAGTAGTAAGTAGTTCAATGAAAAATATCTACATTCAACAAACTCAACAGATTTACATATTTAATGTTTTTTTGTTTCACTTTAAAAAAAATGAATTGTTAATAATTATTTTTGGAACAATTTTAACCCTGTGTGTCACAATATACATTTTTTTGTTGTATGATTATTGTGAGAATGGCAGATTTAGGATTATTCACTATTACTCACCAGAGTCACCAGACCGTTTTTACTGGGCCCAGTATAAAAAGATTCAGCCGAGCTCTGCGCTGGAGGGCATGAGGAGCACCCTGTGTACAGCAGCTCACAGAAGACTATATTCTACTGCACATACAGACTACTATGTGGTGTTATAGTTTACAGACCAGGGGCAGGTCAGATCACAGGTCAGTTACAGCGGTGTGAGTGGGTCGGGTCAGATCCAAATGCTCGGATTCTGCTTTATAAACTTTGCCCACTCAACACTGTAAGACTCACCTAAAGCTTTGGAGGCCTTTTTAATGTAATAAACTAAACCTATAGACACTTGACTTTTGCATCTGCATGTGTTTAGCTGCGCAAAGAGGACAAACCACATGTGACTTTGATTAACAGAGAGAAAAAGCGCCTGGTGTTTAGTGGACACGGAGCAGCCACGTTATCAAGTCTATACACACTGTTTTAAACACATCGTCAGAATCAGAATCAGAAAGGGTTTATTGCTATCGTCACAGAAATCACAAACATAGGAACTTGTCTTGGGGATTCGATGCAACATAAAACAATGGACAATGAATAAGTCAACACAAATGATGATCCAGCGCCTGCAGGATCAAGACTGATTTAGTTCCAAACTGTACACTTTCAGTGCCGTTTGGTATTTCAAATGGGACCTAAAAAGCTAACCCGAGCATCACTATTACAGCACAAAGCAGGAAGACGCTGGGAGAGTACAGACGAGACCCGTGAGAGCGCTGGCTGGTTCTTAGGGACTCAGCGGCTGAATGGGCCTGATGCTTAACAACATATAGCGAGAAAACAAGTGCGCTAGATGCGTAAACATTAGTGTTAGCACATCACATTTCTGTCAATATTTCACCTGTATTATTAATGAAAAGCAACATAACATGTGAGGAGAGGCGTCCTAACTAAAATGTGAGGCTTTAGTGTCGTCTGGACTCTGCAGGCTCTATCCCACAGTCCACAGTGTGAGGCTGCAAGCTCAGTTTGTCTGCACTCAAGCTCAACAATAGTGTAAATGTGCAGACTGCACTCTTATGACCCGCACTCAGGCCCCTCTTCTTTGAAGGAGCGAAGGGAGGCAGAAGAGGGCAGGGGCTCCACTTGGAACCGCTGACACAGGTATCAGTGATAAGTTGTATGTGTAAAATACTGTAATAGACTGAAAGTAAAAGCCTATTACTCTAGGCCATATGGGGGCATTTGGATTAACAAATTTAAAATCCACCAGATTACATCTGATTTGTGCACATTTTCTAGCGATGCACTACTTGAATAAATTCCTAAATTTTGTTGTAAAAGTCTGAAGGAACCTGTGCCCCTGTAAAGATGAAGGTCTAGTGACATTCCAGCTCAGAACAGGACCAAGCAGTGAGAGCGTTCATTCTTTCATTCCCATTGTCTAACAAGTTACTATTCCTCAAATGTGTGCCCAGTTTTACGAAATTACTTTACTTTCTTACTGGCAAAATATAGTTAGTGTGACACTAAAGCCCTCATTAAAAAGTACTTACAATTTAGGCATATTTTTTGGACTATAGATTCAATTAAAACTTAATTTTGCGTCTACAATTCTCACAATTATTATTATTTTTGGTTCTTAAGATTATATCGTGACATGGTTTTGGAGAAGATGTCTGTGTGTTTGAGAAGGGTCAAATCATTGGCATCAGAAAACATGTAAGGAGAAGCAGAAACTAATGTACTACAGATGTGAACCCCAGTGAGAGTGTTTGGGACGAGCTGGAGAAGACTTTGTGCAGTGGTCACTCTCTCCATCATCAACACAAGATCTTGATGAAAAATAATTGCAACACAGGAATGAAATGTAATCTTTTGACTTTGGAGAAGCTTATTGACACAAAGCCATATAAAATATAGAGCGTGTGACTTTTTTTCTGTACAGGCAGTGTGCTGTATACAACTAGATTTTTCAGAAATCTATTTTGTTTCACAGCCTCACATTTCAAGTTCCAAGTTATCAAAATGTAAACATATTTAATCGATTTTTGTGAGTACTGGCAACAGATATTTAACATGCAAATATCTAGGCTGGATACAAAGGATGCCGCAACAGAAGTAGGGGACACACTATTGACCAAACTCTGGAATATAACACCTTGGGAGTTCTCCAAAAGTGCCCTGGCCCACACAGACACAGTGCCCTTCTCCTCGTCGTACATTCATCCTCATTTAGTGTGTGTGGCATGCTCACTAATCCCTCTGCACTCCTGTGTTCTCCACGGACCCATTCCTCAGCTCATCCATCCTCGCTCCTCCTTTTACCCCAACACTTTTCATTTTTCACTCTGTTGTTGTTTATTTCCCTCTGCCTGTTTGGCTTTTCTCGCCCATCCCTTCTCCATCATGGTTCCACCTGCTCTCTCTCACACTCTCTCCCCCCTCCTTGTGTATCGCAGCTCTTGTAGTCAATTATCCCCTCTGTTAATGAGCAGATAAATCTAATTGCGCGCTCCTCCAGTGCCTGATGGCGTCTCCCTCTGCTGCCTTTTCTGCCGAGCCCCTGGGACGAACATAGTTTTGCGCCGTCGAGTCGTTTTTCAAACCTTCTCACTTCAGGCAGCTTCCTTGTACTTCAACTTGACGAGTCCAGTTGTAGTTTCAGATTGTGATGCGGATGAGACCAGGGCTCCCTCTGACCCCACTAAACCATGTGACCATATTTGTAAAGTGCTTTTCATTTACATGTTTTATCAATGAAAAATGGCTATGTGACATTTCTGAAACCTCCATATTTGACCCGTAGGTTGCTTTTTTTTTTTTTTTTAACATTGCCAGTAAATACAGGGATGTGGGCGGGGATAGGGGATAGGTGATAGGTGAAAATAGGAATTTTCAGAGCTCTCAATACAAGATTACGCAAACATGCATGAATGAATCAATCAATCAAATCATTTCAGTAAACTAATGATGAGGAAACTCCATTGTAACGAGGTTAAAAGCTCATTAAAGTTGACTTTGCATAACATGTCCCCTTTAAGTCTCATTTCCTTGTAGTCTCTAGCTTACACTATGTAGGAATCATATTGTAAACACGGTGTAATTGCTACTGTTTTACAATTAAAGTAAAATGTCACTATTTGAAACTACTCTGCTGTTCCGTGCACTTTTTATGTAACACACGCACACTGCCCCTATTCCAGTTGCATCACAAAACCCATGTCCATATATTTATTAATTTCCTCAGCTGCGACCTTTAGCTTCACCTCCACCCCTCTACGGCTTCACTCCTCATCTCATCCACTCCTCTGCCCACTGCACGCGGCTCTCGTTCTAGCCGCTACATTGTGGGGCCAGTAGTTTAAGCAGAGAAATGATAGGCTTATAGAGAGGCTGCTGGGCCCTAAGAATTGATGGGGGCCGAGGCTATGGGTGGTTTGTCTTCCACGCTCAGGTGACTGGATCTTTTGCTCATAATCTACCCCGCTATCCACAGATTTTTATAGCCTTTCTTCACCAAAGCCCACACAGAAGTCTCGGTCAAAACAGACACAGAAGAGCAAGAGATATGATGCAAGTGCCAGAGGTATTGCGAAGTATTGATTCTGGAGATTAATTTATGTATGCAGAATGTAGTTTTTTACCATTGTGCTAAAATAAATTGATTATTGACAGCACCGCAAGCCCTATTTATGTGTTAATACTAAACAAGCCTAAAACAGCTGCATAGTTAAGGTCTCTGCAAAGGCCACCCACATCTCCTCCAATAAGAAGATATTGTGTCCATAACTGCATCGCAAGAACGTGTAATCTTACTTCTAGTTAAATGTACTGCATTTTCTTCTGATCTTTTGCTCTACTTGGAAACGAGTTAAACTATAGCTAATACTGGCTAATTTACAGAAATCTTAATTAATATGTTCAAATAAATAAAGAATCATAATCATGATAAAATATCCATTAATAATATAATAATAATAGGTCAGCATGTCACGCAAGCACATTTTGAATTGTGATATACTGCAACATCAAAATATCACAATAAACTCTAAAGCCACAGAATCCCTTCTCTAAAAAAAAGTTAAATGCTGTTTTTCTCAGTTTCACCGAGGCCGACATGGTCCGACAATTGCCGTGGCGAGTCACAAATGTATAATATCTTTGAAAAACATGAGTTGCAATAAATACAAAGCTGAATGAATCACTTTAGTCAATAATTATTATCAAAAATTTGTCATGATGTCATTTGGATTTGAAAATGATTCCAAGTGGAGGGCCACAGACCAGTGGTTGATACAGTGAGTCATTCAGGTGAATGCCTTTAAGACTTTAACACAGCTTTGACAGAGCCACCATAACTTTATGAAGGCTTGGAACATTCATTTTAGCTCTGTATCTCAATGCAGTTTGATGTTATTGAGGTTGTAGGGGTAGAGCTACTTAAATTGGCAGTATAAAAGTACTTCTTACACGATTTGGGCCAATTCACCTATCTGAGGGTCAATTAAATAGGTCTTAGGGCCGCATTTGGCCCCCGGTTAATAGTTTGGACACCCCTGCTCTAAAGCACAGATCTTATTGTGCAACATAAACTTGGACTTGTTTTTTTATGTTTTAGATCAATATTACGATTTAAAATGTAACATAATGATCCCCAAGTGTTGTAACTATATAGCAGACCAAAGCACAATGTCATCTTTAACTAGATCAGTCTATCTATGGTGCATGTTTTGGGTTAATGGGGAAAACCGGAACGCCCAAACCAACCCAGACAAGGAAAAATGGGAAAAAGTCCACTCAGAAGACACAACAGGTGAATACGATTTTTTCTTTTTTAAAGATATCAATGTTAAACTTCTTCCTTTAGTTCACTTGCATAAATGTATACCATCACCATATAAAAATATGGAATTTTATGTGTAAAAAGGGCAAAAAATGCACATATTTATACCATTTCAGGTTCACATTTCTTGTTTAATTTTGTTGACATATTTTATACAAAAACATTTACTGATATAATTTTTTTATATCTGATTTAGTTAAGTAAACTAGATTTGACCAGAAATTGGTATAAACATTTAAAATTCGCCTCATTTCTTTCAATTCAATTTATTTTTGTAATGCCCAAAATCACAACAGTCGTTGCCTCGAGGGGCGACAGTGAAAACGCAGATTATGTTGAATGTTTTTAAACTTAAAACTTTAATAAATTGTGTTAAGTACCAGACTGTGAATTTTGGTGTGTGTGTGAAGGTACTACTGGTACTTTGTTCAAATAAAAACAAATCACTACAATCAAGAGGCTGCTGCTGGCTGAAGTTGAAAATATACTGTATTTTTTCATCATCTTTTCTCATTTTCAAATCAACAATCCTGACCCAACAAAAGTAGAACCCCCATTGCACTGGCCCACAACCAAAATGAGGCATCCCACCACTTTGAACTATAAAAATGCTTACTACAGGCACAAAGGACTTTCTGCCAAATCGTCCCTGTAATGCACACTTTTTAATGGCTGCCAGCGCTACTTGAACTCCAATTGAAATGCAGTTAGCTTTTCTGGCATTGTTAGCTTAAATAATGACACCACTTAAACTTATTGTTAAACTGTTTAGTCATTCCATATATGGCCTGTGAAAATATAAATTACGCTCTTTAAAAATGCTGCCAATTAATTGAAGAAGTGCGAAGTTATGCAGCTCTTCTAACGACTTCTCTGAGACGTGCCAAGGCTTTACCGTGGCCTGAGAGTACCCGGCAGCTAATGACCTTGTGTTTAATTATTTTTTTTTTAAACCAAATATAATAAAAATAAATAAAACCACATGGAACACTGATCTAGCTGTTTGATTTAATGATCTTGACAGTCCATTGAGTGGCCTTACGGGCTTAGCAGAGTCCACAAAAAGGTGTAAAGTGATACATGAACGCTTCATAACGCGCGTGGGCGGGTTGGCAGTGGAGGCCATCTTATTGACATAATTGATATCAGGGGATGACAGGGTGACAGTAATGACAAACATTACACAGCAGTAGTAAGCGCTATGGAGATGGACCATGAATCAGCTCGTTCGGCGGCAGAAGCGGCAGGCTGAGTTATATGAAGAGCCTGTCACTGTGTTTGAGACAAAGTTGCCGATAGAGTGAGAATTTGGAAGACTGAGAATGAAGGGAAGATAATTGGAAGCTATACATCACAGGATATATAGTTGTCAAAAAGGTGTTGGCGACCATTAAACAAAAACTTGATGAAAGTTAAGTTGATCCTGGAGTCAAATGTACTGGAGTCAAATTGCTGTGTCATTACCTCCAGCAGTTATCGATTAAGCTTGGATTAGATATATTATACCTGTAGGAAAAGGTTTCCTCTGCATTTGATCCATTCTTCAATACTGCAGGGGAAACCTCTTAGAAAAAGCGAGCTCCACAGGGCAGTCATTTCCAGATATTGAGCTAGGACCAGTTGGTGGATGACGTGATTGCACCTGCTTTAGGCTGCACAATGTGCTAATCGTTCAGTTTAGGGCTGCATTTCCGCCATTGAATGAAAATCGCCCTCTGAGTTGGTGTGATTATCAAATTACAATGTTTAGATGATAAAAAACAAAATGTTCTGTATTTTTAGAAAATCGTCTTGTACCTAAAGTTTAGAACTCTGCAAACAGAAATTCATGGGATTCTTGTATTAGTTTATCTGTTCATATTTCAGTCTTTTTGAATGTTAGTGCTCCTGTTTTCAATGTACATTCTGAACACAATCCCACTTTTTAAAAATGTATCGCAAATTGTTAGAAAAATCGCAAATATATACTGTACTTTTGGGACTTTAAGCTGCTACTTTTTCCTCACACTTTGAATCCTGCGGTCATTGCACCTAATTTATAGATTTTTACTGGCTAACGGCCACCAGGGGGCAATCGAGCAGGAAGTGCAAGAGTTTGACACACTGTGGAAGGAGACGTCAGTGAACAGTAGTCACCGTATTTTAAGCTGATGTGTGTTTTATTACAATCAGACTTATATTCACGGAGAAATTAGTCTAATGAGGAAGTGACTCTAGACGCAGCTGAACGCAAAGACAAACGCGGAGCGCGGACATGCGATATACGGCGGTCTGCAGTTTAGAACCTGCCGCATCGAAATGAGACTTTCTTGGCCCAACCTGACTCACAAGTCAAAAGAGAATCCTGCATCACTTCCGCGGACGCTTTATTTGTGTAAATCAACATCTCATGTTACAAGGACAACTCAGGAGCAGATGAACCAGATGTGAAGACACAAGACACAGGTAAATCAGCTCTTACAGAGTAACCAAGGACTAAGGGGACAAAAGGGACAGCTGCGATGTGTTTTTTGTTTAAGCTTTAAAATGCAGTTTTATTACAATCCAACTCATAATAATATGAGACTGAAACATTGTCATTATTTTTTTCTTTTTTTTATTTCATTTTGCCTAGCTCTGTGCAAGCATTTATTTGATAGAATTGTGTTTTTGTATTCCAACCTTTGAGTACCTTTGAGTATGAGACTGGTAAACTCAAGCTTATCACCAGTAAAAAATAAAAACCTGGTATGTGCTAATGAAATTGAAAGCCAATGTTTTTGTTCAATTTTCAAATCCATCATGCGAAACTAATTCTTATCCCATTTGATGTTGCATATGGGGGCATATGTGCCTGTATTTAAACCACAGTGAATATTATTCACTGAGAAATGAGTCTAATTACGCACTTCGCCGCAGACCGCGGGTGCACCGCGAGACCCCCAGTTCAAAAGATAACCTGAAAAATACGCTATACAGCTGGACTAAGGCTGCATGATTTTAGAAAAAAATAAAAAGAGGTAAAAGCTGGTTTTACATGTTGCTGTTTTTTATAAATGGAAAAGTTGGTATCTAATGGTTCACATGACAAAAAAAGCAGCAAAGAAGGGGAAAATTGGCAAGTCTACATGTAGACAAGATTTTTGGCCAAAGATAATAATTCGGACCATAAATCAAAACTTTGTTTTATTTGTATCCTCTTGTGTATGAAATAATTACAGAAATGTCTTGAATTATTATTTCTACGGCACACAAAGCATTCAGAGCTCACTTAAATATACATTCAGAGGGACAGACAGGGTGTCTCGTCCAAGGACACATTATAAAATCCAGTGTTGGTAGTGAGCGAATGTCTGTCCTTTTTATTGCACATATTAAACATTTTTTAGCCGAAAAACCTTGTGCTTATGCTATCTCACAATCTTCAAATATCAGAAATAATAACGTATCTGAAAATTATTCTCAGACTCAAAATGTCTAGGTTGGACACATTCTTATGTATTTCCACTTGATATTCTTAACTGTTAGATGCATGAAAGTCTTCTTGTTTGGCTGATGAGAAAACTATTGTGCCAGCAGAGTAACCAGAAGAAAGCATAACAACCATCTCTCAAGACTGTCATACCCAAGAATCCTCTGATCTGCAATTGAATAAAAGTACACAACAAGTAAACTCACTTTATTTCATGTTGGGACTCATAATGAGTTTCAATCGAAAAATAGACCTAAAAATAAAAATGACTAGCGTAGCATAACCAGCCTGTCAAAACAATGTATGTGTTTCATTACCCAGTGTGCCATGGCGGTTTGTGTGTTGGCCAAAATGCAACAGATCTAGATTATTCCCTTCTCTTCCTGGCGAGGAGTCGCATCTTTGAAATAAGTGATATACATTCTCAAAGGCAGTGGGCTAAAAATAATCAGTGCTGGAAGACGTTCAAAAAGCCACACGCATTCATGCCGAGGTAGAAATCCGAAACCCACCACACCAATACATGGGAGTATACATTAATTTCTTGTCGCACGGAAAAACAAAAATGTTCCTGTAGTGTAGTAGCCAAAACCCCCAGTTGCATAAAATGGGACTTTGTGCACTGGGGAATGGCGAGATAAAACATTTTTCACACATGGAGGCAGAGAATCTAAAAGGAACGTGACCTGCTGTATGCTCGCGCAGGATGTAGGAAATTAATAAAACAATGAAAAATATCACACACATGCCCATAGGGAAAGCAGCAAGTGATGAGGCGTCATATGGTGCCATGTATACATGAATGGGTTTCATCAGGTTCGTGTTATCAATTGAAAATGAGGCTTTGAATCTGCAGTGCTTTTGTTTGCCATAGTTGTAATGTTCTATCATTGCCGCCACATTGATTTTGTCCTTAAAAGTAGGCTCTGCAGGATATTGGAATGTTTGGCAATATGCGACATGACTGGGGTAGCAAATTTTCAAACAGCCAAACCGGAAATAGGTATTTAATTGTAACTAACTATTTCTTAGCTCACACAAACTTTTGTCAATCCACAAGCATTCATTTTCAGGCTGCTTTTTTTCCAACAATGAAGTCAAACTCTTGCGTCCGTCCCAAGCACAGCCAATCAGAGTCCTGCTTTCAGCTCCTATTTCCAAGCTGACGAGACATTAACTACTTTATTATTAGATGCAGACAACGTGCAGCTGTCACTTTTTTGTCACAATGTTTTGTTTTTACACTATACTCTTTGGGGGAAAAGTTACTGCAATAACTTTATCAATATTATTGATAAATACGGTATCACTATTATTGTGATATTTGAATATATTTTTAACACAAAGTTTAAAAAATTTGTCCATTAATGTATTACCGTGGACTAAATTGAGGATAATTTAGACTCATTCAGGAAAATTATTAATAAAATTAGCCTTTCAAGGGCTCATTTTAAAAATAGTACAGTTTGTTAACAATTCTAGGGAAAACGTATACCCCTCTTTTTGCAATCATAAATGTTACCATCCACTTTGTCTCACTCTCACACACTAATATTATGTTTTCTTGTTTTAATGATTCGGATGCTCCACAATGTTCTAATGCAGAGTTTTGAATGTGTACAATTACACATCATTATAATTCATTTATAGTGTTGTAATATGCTAGTATAGAAAAGCCCAACTGGGGATGGGAGTTGAAAATTAGCACTTGGGAGTTGAAAATTAGCACTTGCCCATAGCTTCTATAAACTCTTTATGCGTCACATTGGCTGCAAACTTTGCTTTATAATTATGTCTGACAGCATTTTCCCTGCCAAATAAACACATAAGTAAAATAAATAAACATTGAGTCCGGCATGCATGCTCTCTACTTGGCCCCCAGCGGTACCAACAGAACATTTGTTGTCTTGGTATTCAATTTCACCTTCTTTTAAAGCAAAACTAAATGACTTTGACAATATTGCTCCCTTGTGAAAATACATTGTCAGATCTTTCTCTGTTTCTTTCTTTCTCAAAATAAGACACAATAAAAAATATTTAACATTGCCAAATATAAAATAGACCCAGGGTTTCTCAGGAGAGTTTTCGGCTCAGAGACAGCAGGGGGGGCGTCGACGCTCCCAAAATACACATTAACCATCACAGGGACTTACAAATGCATTTAATAAGATATCATTTTACTTCGTTCTCCTTTTAAATCGGAAAATATTTCAAGTTCAGGCCTCGTACCCCTGGTTGGGAAATACTGCTTAGGTGATAGAGTGGTCGTCTTGTATGCTTGGCGTGCGTGCGAGAGTGAGAAATATTGGTGGTGGTCAGCGAGACCTTTTGCTCAGATCTTTAACTATATAACTGACACTTTGACATGGGAAAATATGGCTATTGGCTCTGAGCGAGAAGAGTGAAAGAATAATGCAACATAAGCATCTTTGAGAGCATTTGTCATTTATCTACAGAAAGAGCAGCATAGCACATCTGCAGTGGTTTTATCTGTAAGAGTAGTGAAAAACAAAGGCAAGCGTACCCACACATGGGCCATCCGGTTACATGTTCTTTTTTGGGGGGTTCATTTGCACTTCATCCACCCCAAGCTTGCCGTTCCCCCACTGAACCAATCAGTGTCCTCCGAGACGAACTATATCTCCAGCAGTGCCCGGAGAAGCAAGAACGGTGATGAACGGGCTACACAGGAGATGCACACCGGAATACATTTGAATACATACACACACACACACACAGGGCCGTAGAAAGAGACAATAGGGAGGTGTTTTTCAGTTTTCCAGTCGGCTGGGTGCTTTTTCGCCTCACAGTGGAGGTCTGAGTGAGGTGTGAGAAGGATAGGGATGGATGGCTAATGATAAAAGTGCTATTTGAGGGGTCGTTTAAAGCTGCACCCTTTCAGCAGGTAGTGCTGTGTGCTGCTGTCAAATGTACTGCAGGGGAGTTCACCGTACAGTTACCACTTACTGCCAGATAGGGTGATCGCTGTACTTTCTGTTGTGGTTTGTTGGTTGTTTTTGCCATCAGAAAGTGACTTATAGTATGGAAAATATAGTTAACATTATATTTAAGATATAAAAAAAATGATGATGAAGAAATTATTTTATCCCTGGTTGGACATGGACAGCAGATGTGGCAACCAAAGATACTTCCGCACCTAGCAACAATATTACCGTAAACGTCAGACTGTAGAGCGCTCCTGAATATAAGCCGCAAATTTACATTTAAAAAAGTGTACTTGAGCCGCACCTGTCATAAGCTGCAGGTGTCCACTTTGTAACATGAAATATTTACACAGAAAGATGGTGCACGGTAGTGATGTGCGGGTTGTCTTTTGACCCGCGGCCCGGGTTGGGGCGGGTTGTAAAATGCTGACTGCCGTATATTGCAAGTTCGCTCTCCACATGTAACTTTACCTAAATTCAGTTCATTAGACTCATTTCTCAGAGAATATGAGTCGGATTGTAATAAAACATTTTGAAGCTTGATTTCTCTGTGTGAGCCGAGTCGGTCTTCCTCCACATCTGGCTCTGCCCCCGTGCTTCCACTGAAGTATTTTTCTACTGTGTGTCAAACTCTTGCAGTTCCTGCTAGAGCACCCCTAGAAGCTGAAAATATGTGCAGTCTCTTGGGGTGCATGGTTGTAAGCGTGTGCAAAAAGTAGAGGCTTATTGCCTGAATTTTATGCTATAAACAAGAGCCAAAGTGCTTGTCTAATTTATAGTTTTTATATCTAAATATATGACATATATAAATATATGTTTAAGCTGTCAGAAAAACATTTCCCTTTTGCATAAATTGTCCCTGCATTTTGGATATAATTTTGTGTATTCGGGTTTCACTTTTTCCCAAAGAAGTTTGGTAGTTTTTCCTGGCCGAGAAGGAGGATCTAAGGACAGGGGATGTTGGGACTTTGCCAAGTCCATATGAACATTGTTTAATCTTTTTTTTAACTGTGGCTCCTCGAGGCAACTGCTGTTGTGATTTTGGGCGTTGCAAATTTTTTATTTTAAATTAGTTTTTCACAAAACTAATATATATATATATATGTATATATATATATATATATATATATATATATATATATATATATATATATTCTGCTGGAGTGTCTGCCATTTGCTTGTGTCCAGAGATTCACTTTACCTGGAATGTTCCACAGCATGGCATTAGCATTGTCTGTCTCCATGGAGACAAGCAGGTGACACTAGCAGGCCAAATTACAGGTCAGATCTATGGAGAAAAGATCCCACTCATTGTAAGGAAGCATTTTTTTCAACGTAGGTTTATTGCATGACATTCTGTGGAACTTTCAAGGCAAAGCAATAACATCTCCATGGAGACTAGCAGGCAACATATCCTCAACCAGAAAAGAAGAAAAGTTACATAGTTCACCTTATAAATGTTTTTTTTTTTTTAAGGTCAGAGCCACACATTGATATCACAGGTTTAAGCCTCACTTAGCACCCGACATAGCTGCTGTGCGGGGGATAGTTCACATGAAGCCCAGAGCTCTGCGGCGCTCTTGTGGTCACAGGCTTTGATCGCGCACTTGTTAGACCCTGTGCTCACATGATAACTAATTATGAAAAAAAGGCTTGCAGAGGGCTCCAGCGTCCTGCGACAATTTTATCCAATGCAAAGAATCCTGAGCGCCACAGCACTTCCACTGGCACCACTGCTCTGTACGGCGTGCGACCTGAGCTCTTCTCATTACTTTTAATTATACGTAATCCCTGCGGCCACTAACCATTTTGAAATGAATTCTTCTGTCAGAAAGTTTGACTGAACAAATACAACTTATATTGAACTAACTTTAAATGGTCAACAAGCTCCCTTCAAGGTGGGTGGCGGTATCAGGATTAATGGTGATAATACAAGTGCATTCTGAGCTAACCCTAACCCTTATTTAAATCTGCACCCCTTTAGTGTCCATTGCCGTCATCAAAAGCACTGCCTTGAAATGCCCGTAATGGCCTGTGCACAAACCGCACAGGTCGATGAGGCCACCCCTGACCATTCTTTGAGTGTGGGTGGGCATTCTGGTCGCTCTTCTGTCCAGGCCTTTCAGACTCATGTGCCACCTGCTGCCGTATTAAATGCCAAATTAAGAGCCCTGTTGTTTTATCACAAGACCTGGACGCCAAATGTGAAGCCTGTGGGTATTTCTGCTCAAGACATGAAGGAACAGTTAGATCTTAAATGATACGGATCTGCTTCTGGTGCCAGGAGTTATTTATTGAACACTGTGCACAATGTTGGCTTTGGGTGTTTAGAGTAAGATACGTACGCCCGTGTTATGGTTGCCTTATGTTCTTCTTATATCAGCACCTCTGAGGATATGGGAGAAAAATCTGGTACAAACCACCATTTGAAAACTATAAATGGATGAATACAAATTATTTGAGTTGCTCCAATTATTACTGAGGTGACACTCATTATTCAACAGTTAATCATACCATATAATACTCTATATAAATAATAATTCTGTTGCCTCAAAAGTAGAAGGAGCAACTCAAAGGAGAGATGGATAAGTTTAATGCCATACTGTGGAACATTCCAGTCAAATTAATAACATCTTTGTAGAGACGAGCAGGAGGCAGACCCTCTACAAGAAAGGTTACATAAGATGTTTTGCACATAACAGTACCCATAACCCCCCAGTCCCTATAGTTAGAGTAACCAACCAGTCACCTTTCCTCACATTCACATGACAATGGCTGAAAATGGGTCTAAGTGGTTTTACAATTAGCATCTGTATCTTGTGGAACATTTCATTATTTCATTTATCTTGTGCATCAATTGAAACATATTTCCCAACAAAGTCTGTGGAACCTAATAAAGAATAATCAATCATTGTCCATAACTGTCCTCACTTCATCCAGTATTCCCAGCCCTCTCCTCCGCCTACAGCACTAAACGTGTCCACATTAGCGACCGCCGAGGCTCTCATCACTTCCTCACATTTGGACGGGCACATTTCATTTCTGCTTTTCTATCGGAAAGCCGTCACTGGTGATTGATTCTATTGGAAGATACACCTTGATAATATTGATTCCTCGCCTCGCTATGGGCAACATTCCCTTCCACCAACAGTGAGATGAAATCTGCTGCAAACAGCTCTGAGCCAATTTGATCTATGCCAAGTCCTGTTTGTCTTGTGAGGAACAAGAGGCAGCTGACTTGACAGCACAGCCCTTCCAAGGACGAAAAACAAAAGGAATTTTGATTTTTACCTTCTCGACTAAAACTTGTACCTTGTTCAAACATATGCTGTAACTGCTGTTTCTTCATTGTCATTATTCTAACACATAAGTGGAAAACTACAAATAATTGTTTTTAATTTTGAAATGCTCCTGCACCTATCAAACCACTCCCATTGGGTTGAGTGCTCCAAGCGATCTCAAGAATCCGCACTGACGAGATAAGAAAACGCTTATGACTAAGACAAAATTGCAGAATTTTAGTCCAATGCACTTCATCGCTATGTCGTTGGGTGAGGCACTTTACCAACCTCACCACCAGAGTCTGAACCCACTAAAGCGATGAATGAATAATGAATGACTGGTTCCTGTAGACTATAATGAAATTGAATTACCATATCACGTGACTGATGTGTCTTTTTTTGTTTGTCCCTTTTAGGTAAGTTCCTGTTTTTTCTTCTTCAAACTCACTTCTCACCTGGAGCCACACACTGGAGATACACTGTTCATCTACAGCAGGACTGGGTAACACAATATCTGCTGATGCTGGTGGTCTGGTCTTCAGATTCTTTTGACTATCGAGTCAATGTGAATTGGCCTTTTTTGTAGATCTGCCTTCGGCTAAGTGCTAACCTGTTGCTAAGGAAACGTTGGGTTCTTATCATGCTCTTATTATGTTCCTGAAGTTGAAATAGTATGTGCACATGGACAAAAGCATAACATTTTTGAGTGCAATTGAGGGTTTCAGTAGTGAACTTTTCCAACACAGCTTTTCACTTCTGATTTTCTTCCATCATTGCAATATTTGAATGTGCCAGCATTAACATGTCAACTCATTTACCTATTATCATACGTTATTAAACGTTATTGATCTGTTGCATTCATGTGTGCATGACCGTCACTTGACTAAACGGAGAATTGTCTGCTTGTGTTTAAAAAGATCATACTGTTAGATTGTGCGTGAAGAGATCATTCCGTTGTTGCTTAGATGCTATTATCGGTGTGAATGAGGGAAACTCTTTATTATGCATAGGATGAGCGCCCTGCTGGACATTCATGCAAATGTGATTTATAAATAGTAGCAGCTGAGGGAAAAGACTGTGCACAGTTCAAAGTCAGTCATTTCAGGTTTAGTCTGCCATTTTCCAAAGATCCTTCAAGATCTTTTTGATTTAAGACATTTCTTCAGCTACTACCAACCAAAAAAAGATTCATTATATTGCCAGTGTTGAAATATAGCAGATCACAAGGTGAGGTGGGTAAAAGGGAAGAGAGATTTTGCTGAAATGAACTGTAAAAGTGGAATATGAGGCACTTGAGAAAGGCAGAATAGTTGAGTAATGGTAGGGAAAAAATGTGATTGATTATACCATCAAGCTAATATTTTATTTCCATTCTCATTTTATCATTTTTCGCTTGGGGCCCCTGCTTTTGTCCACACATCGTACTTAATGTAGCAGCTGTCAAATCGCTCTTCAAAAATGTCTATATTTATGTATTCTAGAGGTGCTTAAGGACTTCCTTTTAGGTAAATACCCTCTTCTGAATGCCTGACCTCGTCTGCTGTTGGAAGCTAAGCATTGTTGGTTGTGGTTATGCTGTGGTGTGGGACCACGGGAATACCAGGTGGCAGCAGTAGAACAGCATTTAATGGGCTCGGCCACCAGTTCAGCTTGGACCAGTTGTTATGGCCTTGGGCAAAACACTTGACGAGGGATGTTATGACTATTGTGAGAAGAAACAACCTGATTTGACAAGAATTTATGATTCCTGAGAGAACATGACAAAACAACAGACAATGGGAATTCAAGAAAATTAAACATGTTACCATCTCTCCAGCCGCTGTCCAAGTATCATTTTGTGTTAACAGTGTTTTTATATATCATGACCCTGACCTTTTACCATCTAGTCCTCACTACAGCATCCGTGCTCATGCATGTGTTTGAAGCACTTGTGATTATCGCAGCTCGCTGCTCTCCAAATCAGACTTATGAGCTCTCTCCGCGTAGCGCTGACAGATTGGCACCACGACACACAGCTGTGTTGCCTCCTCATCCCTCAAATCAGTCTTTTTCCCATTACGCCCCCGAAACCAGACAGGGAAAAGTGGGCCGTTTGCTCTTCATTTATCTAAGAGAATGTCTCATCTTTTTACCTAGCATAAGAAACTACAGAGTTGTTCCTATCGATCAACAATCCAATTAAAACCATTGTGAAGTAAATATGTGTGCATTTATTTGAATGGTAAATAATCCTTACAAACTCTAGCTTCACTTACATTGTATTGAATTGCAATATTCGGTACAAAATAAAATAACAGTTTGGATAATTTGATCAAATTCAGCTCTGGAAATGCACCATCTGCACTGAGAGCGGCTTCGGCTGGAAATGTATATTTTTATATCCATATCTAATCACAGCATATTGTAGCTGTCCAATCTTTTCTATTATTATTGATATAGATTCACAGTCGCTGCAAAAAACACAACACAGCCACATATGTAATATTAAATTATATAATATATATATATAGAGGAAAAGATCAATCAAGCCACCGTGAATTTTTTCTGGTCTTGTTCTGGTAATGTATGGTAAGTTGAAGTTGAGCAGTTTACACATAGATTTTTGGGTGGATTGGGCATATATCATTTACTTAAAACACAAACAAAGCAGTATGACATCAGACTGAAATGTTACATTTAAATTGTAGCTGTGCAAACTAGGAATTATCGCAGCCTTGCCATGCCTATGTACAGTATATCCATTTGACCAGTTTTTAATGTGTTTCGTTTGACGCTTTTGTGCAGCGTAAACACATTACTTTTACTGACCTCAATCATTTTGACAGCTTATAGGAGAGTGTTTTAGTACTGCACAAACACAGCCAATTCAGTTTTTAGATGGTCTGAACAAAATACAAAATGAACTGAAACAACACATTTCCAGGAGCATTCACTATTCACGTTTCACTATTTTCACGGTTATTAAAAAAAAAAAAAAAAAAACTCTAATACAAACAAACAGAACAAGAACAAAACAAGAAAAAGGGAAACGGAGTAGCCCAAAGAATAAACCCAGAAATAACAATAATGTCAGTCAGGCATACAGTACACATCAGTATCAGTCCTCTCTGTCCCAGTGACAAATTTGTCAATTTTAAGGTCAATGTAAAAGTCGTTTTTTTCCCTTTTGTAATTTTGCCCTCATCACCTTTTTTGCTGTTGCCAAAAGTAAATTTCACAAGTATCCGTCTATTGTTTCTATTGCTGGAGTTTTACACCTGAGACACAGAACATCATTGATTGTCATTGAAGACAATCCACAGTGCCTCATTGATCTCTGTCCAATATTTATGCGTAATATGGCATGGTTTAGGTGCTTGATTTTCAACAGAAAGATGACTTCTGTTACAAATAACATCTGACCTTTTTATTGACAATGCTGTGCTAATTCATGCTGTTGTTCAATCTTCAGCGTGTCTCAACAATGACTGCATCAAGACACGATTTTGCCTCAAGTTTTATTTTCGTGGCAGGTCCAACAGGGAAATCAGCACTATATGATCACTGCACATGCAGTTTGATTATGTTGCAATCAATAAGCTGGAAGTCGGGCATCATGCACGTTTGGACCGTTCAAATCTATGTCGAGTTACCAGTGGAATCACCCTAAGAAGGAACATGAGAAACACAAAAAATTACAATTTAAAAAGGAAATATTATGTTGAATCCCCTCTTCTTTTGTTTTTCTGTGCATTCTTTCTGGCATTCTGCATTACCACCCATGACCAACCCACCAGAACCAAATATAAATCAAGGGTGAATAAATACTTTGGGCTCTCAGGCGCAATCACTGGAAATCATTTGTCCCTGATGTGCGCTCATTTGCATATTCATTTGCCATCATTTGTTGTTGCAGATTGACTTCCTGACACAATGGCCTCTATTTTTTTCGAACTAGTAGGAATGATTGCACTTGACTGGCATTCATTTGTCAAAATAGTCCACAGTAGTTTATTCATTTACTTTAAATATTTTTTTAAGAATTCTCCTACTAATACAATACAATTTCTACATTTCTACATCTGTGACGGCTTCTGATAATTTTTTTGTAATCAGTAAATTTAGTGTTTTTCCCCCCTAAGAGTTTAATAGAAAAGCAGTACTGTTACAAAGAAGAGACTCGTGCACGCTGCATGTAACAATAAAGTAGGGCTGCAATGTATTGCGATTTAATCGAAATTGCAATTTGAATTGTTGCAACATATAGTAATTACCTTTTCAAATAACAAAATATAATTTTCATTCATGTCTAAAACTTGCTAAATCTCTACATTATACCTCAACAAACATGTTCTGAAATGCATGGGATTCTCAGGCTGCATTCACAATATAAATTGAAGCGACACGGTTTGATGAGGGCCAAAGTTGCTGGTCCGGTGTGCATTTACAATACACTTTTATCAATCGAATCAGATGCCTCCTCACCTGTAGAGGTGCTGTGTATAATATCAGCCCAAGAATGAGGCGAGAGAGAGAGACCCAGACTTCTGCCTGATCCGTGCCACACAAATAAAAGGTTTGGCGTTATCACATTTACCTGTACAGCTCATTACTGGATGTAGAGCTGGGTTGAAATAATCGATTTTCTGATTTTTAATTGATTCGCATATTAATGACCGATTATCGATTCGTACGTCCAAAGATCGATTTTTATTTATTTATTTATTTTTTTTTTAAATTAAAAAATATTTTCTACATTTCCCTCAGTGAACTTCAATCTACCTTCAAGAAAGATAATTCAGGACTCCTGGATTATCTTTCTTGAAGGTAGATTGACCCTTAACCTTTTCATCAGTCTTCCATCAGTAACTACCAATACTTGTAAGATTTGCTGTTTAATGTTGATATAATACTAGTTTTAATATGTTGCTTCTCTACACAGACATGAAGTGAAGGAAACGGTTCTAATACATTTTTCATTTTTAATAACATTAACCCCCGGATCGAATCGAAATCGGATCGAATCGGAAATCAGATCGAAATCGGAGCGAATCGGATGGGATCTGAGAAATCAGAAAAAATCGATTTTGAAACGTAAAAATCGGAATCGAATAGATTCTGGAAATTTGAATCGAAACCCAGCTCTATCTGGATGAAAAATTAGCAACTTTTTTTTCCAAATTAAAGCGTTGTTTTGTATGTTTTGTTTGGTTTAGCTTTATAACATTGTCATTCCTGTAATGAATCACTGAAAACGGTGCTTTATTTTCAGTAATTATAATTGAATCATTCTTTGACCTGCTCCTGTTACTTTCACATCTTTCTGCCTGTCATTTGTCCCGTTGTCGAGCTCACACAGGAGTTTGTTTTGATCCTGAGCCTCACACATGTCTCAGCGTGACTCACTTCACGGTCACTTTTTGTTCCCCTCTGGTTCGTTTGCGTTCACAATCCAGACGACTCGCACTGAGTTTGATTCAATTGAGATGTGAGATTATGGAAGACTGAGACCGACCTTTCCAACTAGATCAGAGTTTACGCATTCACAATTATCCAAACAAACCGAACCAGTCAGGCGAACGAATCCCGATTTGAATCAAAAGTGTATCGTGAATGCACCCTCGGATTAGTTTAGCAATTCAATCTCTTTCGTTTGAACGGTCAAAAGTCCACAAAAGGGCTTCTAAAACAGAAATAAATGTGACTGAGACCCGTGATTTCAGATTTGCCATGGGAGAACACTGTCCAGGTTGAAATAAACTGCATGAATCTTTGCCCATCTGCCGTTCATGTTTTGGCACAGCACAGAGCAGACGGGCTACAGCACCTGTCAAGAAGAGAAGGATGACGAGTTGTTGCCCAGACAGCAGACATTGATTGGTTGTTATGGAAGCAGTCAGACTTGGAGAGAGACCCTGATGTGAAAAAGTAATAGTGTATATGGATGGACTTACTGGGACACCCAATGCACCTCCAGACGCCCAACCTGCAGACAAAACACTGTACTTTGACTCCATCGCCCTGACAGCTCTGCTCCCCCTCGCGCATCTCTCATAGATCATGACGACTTGCCTCCTCCCGCGCGCCGTCTCTGCTGCGTGTTACATTGTGTTTTATGGCAGCCCCAGTCTCGAGTCAAAGGAGAGCTGCCGACTTGCATCACGGCAGCCCGTCTTCTCGTCTCGGAACGCTCCAGGATTGTTGCGAGCGCTCCCCAGCTAGGTGTATTCCCCTAACTAACTATGACAAAGCGCAGTAGAGCAGTGAGAAACTGTAAGTGGCAATAAAAGGAGAAATAAATCCAAAAAGGAGCTACTGGGCAAAAATCTAAATTAAAAGAGAAGAGCAAAAGAGGAACAAACTTAACCAAAAGCAGCTAGCAGGAGTGTATTTTTGAGCATATTTGCACAATAAAAGAACAAATTAAATATCTGTGTGAATAGTGGCGGTTCATTTTCAATTTTAATATATTCTGTTAGTCCTGTTGAGAATTGTAAGATTAGAGTCAACTGCATATTCAAAAAGGTCTCATGCTTCAGGTGTTTTGGTAACGCACAAAGAAATGGAATATGAATAAAACATTTTCCGTTTTCAAGACGGCAACTACTGTATCAAAGAAAGGCTAGTAACTCTAAGACCAATGCAGACCTTTATACACACGGTAAAGGACCATTTTCATTTATGCGGTAAAATGAAGTTATGCCAAATAGACCATTAAATAAATACACAAAATGGTCAGAGCAGCAACGGAAACGCACATTTGCTTACATTCAAAACAGTCAACCAAAAATCTCGAACCTTTCGTGGAAATTGGTCAGGTAAACCTCATTATACATCCAGTGTTGCCGCATTGTGTAAAATCCCCAATTAAAACTTTGCTGGAGTCATTAATGCCGTCACAATATTGTACCATGCCACTTAAGAAGGAAAGAAAATAACTGTTTTTAATGAAACCAGGAGCTCTTTCCAACAAACTTTGGCCTTTGGGGATTTTGTCGACCAATTATCTGACCAAAAGGCAACTAACTTATTAAAGCAAAAGGTGAAACGCATAATAGCCGACCTTTAAAACCACACAGTCAGCCAAAGAGATACCCAAGACCTCTCATCCAATTGTTCCGAGGTTTGGAGGTGGAAAATGTATTTACTTTCAAGCTTTTTTATGTATTGTTTTATTGATCAGCTTGGATCTTCTGCTATCTGAAAAACATCTTGAAACAAATACGAATTGTACATTATCGTTGGGGTCGTATTTGATATCGCCAATTGAAAAACGCCTCTTTGAACTATAAATGACTTAAAGATGTCAGTTTTCTAGTTCTGAGCTTTACCTGCTGTAAACAATGGATGATCTTTAATTTTTCATCACCAGCGGTTCATCCTACGTCCCAATCCTACCTTCTTCCGCGCAGCTGCTTCGGTCGAAACAATTTTTGCAAGACGTCAGCGGCAGGGCAAATGGTGGCTCTTTGGCTGTCATTCCATATGTTATTTTTCCATTTTAGAATAGTTTTGCTTTGATTCTTTGTCTTCTTTCTGATGGTGGATTAAAGTGCGCTGCTCAGAAGTGTGGTGTTGACTGCCACGTCAACGAGACACTGGCTGACACCACATGATGAGAGCGCTGAACCTCTGGACATTTTGTAGAGTTTCGAATAGTTGCATAATTCTTTTTTCACTCTAAATAACTGGCCTGCCTTTTATTATCATTCTGAATCAAAGTATAGAGAGTGTCTCAAAGTGTCAACTAAGGAGACAAAGTTTGTTTTTCTTCTCCAGACTTGGACAGATATAAATTGCAAAGGTGTCCTGCTCGTAACATTGTTTTTTAACAACAGTCGTTTGGAAGCTCCGCGCAAATCATCAATGTCAGTAAGCAGTAGAGGAGAAGCCGCCCTTTCCTCGTTGAAGAAAACGCTGCATTTTCATGATGGGTCCTTCCGCTGGATTGACAACTTTGTCTGTCAGCGAGATATCTGCTCTCAATTCCGTTCCATTCCCAAGGGGAGTTGAACCACTACTCGAGGAGTTCAAATTTGCACAACAATGAAGAGGGTTTGTGAGTCTCGTCGGAAGCGTTCACAAGACACAAGAGACAAACAAATAAAGTGTTTTGTGAGTCTTTTACGATGCAACTTTGTCTGACTGAGCGTTTGTCAGACCAGTTCCAGACATCGGAAAGCAACTGCTGGAGGCTGAAGTGGAATTGTTAAGAAGTGAAAAGTCTTTAGTGAAAAGTTAGTATTTGTATTAAAATACTGTAACCTGAACCATCAGAGTTAAAGATGTTGGCCTCCCTATCTAGACACTGTAAATATAATTCTCAAAAATAAACATGTTTAATATAGTTCAATTTAAGATTCCTGCATTATCTTTTCCTCATTTAAAATACAAAACGGCACAAACGTGAAACGAGGCAATGTAATTTAAACATCTAAAGGTCTTTATTTTAATATAATATAACTGTTATGCTGCTATAGGTCTTTAGCTTTATGCTTTGGACATTTATTTATTCATGGCTTATACCTGAATGGACTTGACTGGTGTTTTCCGTTAAGAGTGTTAGTTTGCAGTTTTGACTTGGATTGATTCTTCGAAGCTGAAACCGTGCAATGACAGGTAATCACTATTATGCCCGGCTTTCCATTCAGGTTTACTGATCACAGGCTACCTAAAAGCCCCATAGCCGTGATTTGTGTGCGCCATAAAACCCTGGAAGACCAAATAGGAAGTGGAGTCTAGGAACGGCGTGATAGATATAAGTGTTTGCAAGGGTGTGATAATGGAATGTCGGGGAATGGAACTCGTGGAAAAGTATTCTTATGGAGATGTTGGGAGATTAGACAAGGGGAGTGTGCGGGAGAAGAATGCCAGAATGACAAGTGTGTGGGCCAATCGATAAGCTCCTGTCAGGAAGATGGCAAATTGGGAAGAGCGTTGACACTGAGACAAATGGACACAATCAGATCCAGGAAGATGAACAGGCGTTTGAGTGTGAGTGGGTGTGACTGCGATTGCATGTTAGCGGAGGGGACGTGCGCAAGACGGATAAGCCAATCACAACCGCGTATGTGGAGTGGGAAATGAGGGGACGCGGTGGGAGGAAGTGAGAAATGAAAAGGAACAAAAGTGTAAAGACAAAAGATTGAGATGGGATATAGATCATCGCAGTCACATGTCAGTCAGTAAAATGTCAGCGGCAGTATGCTCATTTTTTCTTACTGGGGAAAAAGGGATGAAAATGACCATGATCAGGCTAGGATGAAAACATTTTTCTTTGCTGGTCGTAGGTTTGTCACAATATACCAATATACCATATATATATATTTATTTGACTGACGACATATTGCCTCTGAAAGTATCTAGATAAGCATTATTATTGAGCATGGCGTTTTATACTGCTAGTACAATAATTCAATGCAATGTTCTTTTCTTCTATCTAAAACTATGTTATCGGTGCAGCAATTACAGGACTTTTGAACTTTAATAAATTGCTGTAATGACTGTGTACAGTAAACTTTCGCTAAGGAGAAAATTTTCTTAAGTCATTGCCCAGAAATTCACTGGGTCTATTTTATATTTGCAATGAAATAGTGTTATAATTGTTATTTTCCACAATGTAGTCAACCAATTAATTGTATATCTGATATAGAATAATCATGGCTTTGAAATTAATTGAAATATTCTATTGCTTTATTAACAGCCATGTGCTGAGAAGGAAAATTATTTATATATATATTTTTGCACTGTTCAGAGCATCACTCTCATCTGACTAAAACCGATGTGACGATGTGATTGACTGGTTGCCGTTACAGGCAGAAACCCTTTCCACCTTTTCGCTGAGGAGGAAAAGCTGTTGCTAACAATCAGCAGCATGTAGTGCTCTAAACACACATAAAGTCACACGTGTGCAAAAGGGAGCTGCTCTAAATGAGCGGAAATAGTCTGTGTGGCTAAACTTTTCTACAGCTGCCAGGACGCACGAGGAGGGCAGCACCGGGGCAACGCGGTAAAGTCCAAAATTTTGTGTCAGTCTCGGGTTCAGATGCGACGGTGCTTGGATCGTGGCATAAATGGTAGTCTTATGCTGTCTCGCTGCTGTCTCTTCCGCACAGTGAGCCGTGCATGTCTCAAAATGCATTTTGTTTTACCCACTGAATGATAGGTCGATATAGTTATTATTGCAACAGGCGTTGCTGTTAAAGGTGGTATGGACGATTTTTTTCAGCAAATTTTTTATCATATTTCCTCGTGGCGTGGATAAATCATTTGTCCTGCCACGTATCAATCATAAAACGCACCTATTGCTCACCTGCAGCCGCGTCAGGCTCGTCCTCACGTTTCCGCCTGCCTAAGCGCATGGATCTATCATAATATAGTTCCCTCAGTGTACGGGGCAAAATGAAGACGGAGAAAGACAGTTCGAGCTGACTCAGAAGTGGACAGAAATCTACGGGAGACGAGAGATGCGATGCGCTCCGTTGCGCTAATAAATAAACGCACGTGTGTGTTGTATCAGTCCGCACGGGGGAGTGCGCATGCGCACTTCCGCCTGCGTTCTCAAATCGCCGAAAAATCGTCCATACCGCCTTTAAGCAGAAGGACAGAAACATACACAGCAAAAGCAGGCCGTACAGCACAGTATACAGTACACAGTAAATCGTGTACTCAAAAAGTATTCCTTTATGAAATGAGTACAATTGAGTTGTATTTTTTATCCATCTTCTTCCGTGAACAAAGTGGTTTGTTCCAGGTCCAGCCTTAACTGTGTGCTAGTGTCTATAAGTCAAGGGCAAACACTCTAACTCTAAATACTGACCGGGAACCAGGTTCAAGATTCCATCTGGATAAGGTGAAGTTGACGCTTTAAAGGATGAGGCTAAAGGGACAAGGGATCTGCCAAATGAAGATAATACATATTTCTAAGTACAAAACATCTTTTATAATTCTCCTTATACAAAATGGGTTAATTATATTTTGGATTAATTAGCTTATTGTAACATATATCTGACCGGCCTGTGAAAACCAAATTGGCAGTGTATTAATCCAGTTGAAAAAAAATAGTAACTCTAAATGTCACTCTTCATACCTTTTTTACTTGTCGCTTTCATTCAGGTGCATCGTTTACCAAATGAGCGCCTTTCCCGTCAGCATACGTTTTTTAAGTGAGACTCCAACTCTGAATAGAAGATGTAATTTTAAGAAACTAACGTTTAATAAAGTCAGTGTTTTTTGCATATAGTTTGGCTCATTTGCAAAGCAGTCATGAATCTAAAACCAAATTAGGTCCTTCCCAATCAAATATTGACTGGTTGAGGGGCTGCCTTCGGCTTCATTGAAACATCATGAAATGTCAAACCTGCAGGTATTGGATTGAAAGCGTTTTACCAATCTCTAATCTTGCACCAGACAAGCAATTTGCCAATCCTCTATCTCTCTTCTGACGGTTTATTTGCCTTCAAAATACCCTCTATCAAGCTTTAATATGTCAAGGACCACTATTGTCTAATAAAAAACACTAAGTTCAGACATAAAACTGATTTTCTTGGTCATCTCTTGCATCATCATTCTCACTGGCTGTGAATGAGCATTGAGACAGCGGTGGGGCTGCAGGCGCGGAGCATAACCTTAAATCTGTCAGCGTGTGCGCCCAATATCCTCCTGCCTTGCCCGCGCGTCACTCACACACTCCCCCCCATCCACCGCAGTCCCGTCCCGCTCTGCAATTGCGCATTAATTTTTTAGTGTCAATCTGCCGGCTGCCCTTAGCCCTCCTATATCTTCTCTATATCTTCCTCATTTCTCCACATTTTTTTATTATTGTTTTGTTGCTGTTGCCACGTGTATACAAACTTGGAGGGGCAAGTGTCCCTGTTCAAGTTTAGTTTATTTTTTTCCAGCCAACACCATTTGTCTTTTGTGTTTATTTGCTGAGCGGCACAGATAAATACAATTAGACAAATGAAATAGCGTCCTTCCGGTTTTATCTCGCGGTTGGCCATAATCCATCTGCAGACCCACCTCCCATCGTCCTTTTCTGTCAACACCTCATCCTCCCTCATCTTCCTCCCCACAGTGTTTTCGGCCTGAACGCATTTTCATTTTAGGGCTGTGAAAGTTGATGTTTGAATAGGCATATTTGTCCTGCTTAATAGCATACCTCCTCGCTCGCTATGTGATTTAGCTCCTTGGTCTTATCTGCTCAAAACACAACCACTTCTCGCTATGTCTAGAGGCTTCTCGCGCACACTTCTGCCTATTTTGTTTTGTCTTTCTGACTTTGCACACCTTTGGCCATTGCGGTGCCACATAGCTTTATCGAGGCACCACAAAAAAGGACGGTAACCTTGCTTTATGAGAGGTATATTAGCGGCAGCGTTTTGGGATGACACTGGTTCAGCGACTGTTAACCATAACAAAGCAAACTAGAAAATCTGCAATGGCTGAAGCTATTGCTGGAGTGTCTGCGTCTCTCCCCCCCTCTCCCTCCCTCCCACTCCCTCCCTCTCCCCCTCTCTCTCTCTCCCTCTCTCTCTCTCTCCCTCTCTCTCTCTCTCTCGCTCGAATGGCTCCGTCAAAAAATTCTAAAGAATAAAGTCTAAAGAATTCCGCAGACACTCAGAATGCCCAAATTCATTTAAATGGGGAAAAAGTACTTACACTTTTAAAAATTCTGCAAAAAGTGCAAGTTGTTCAAATGTCAAAAATAAAAGCACACGTACTACTGCGAAAGCGATCGTAATGAGGTATAACATGTTGAAATTGGTTGAAGCGTTAAGGAGTTGAAACTGGCTAAATGAAAATCATGGAAAATATAATAATAATAAAAAAAATCACAATACAAGAACATATAGTACCTGCGTGACATCACGCAGACACTCAATGAAAACTCTTGGAATTTTTTAGGCATTGTATTGGACCAAAGCTTACCCTATTGTGCTTGGTGGAGCAAGCGGTTTTGGGACGTGCTATCATTATATATCATTTTGTACTAATAACACCATGCCGGTTTATTAGATATACTAGATTCCTTTCGTTGCAATGACACTTACAATAAATACAATGTACCTCAAGGAAAATAAACTCTCTGTTGATACTTCAGCAAAGTGGTTCTTGGACATATATTATAACACAATAAAAACACTATAACACAATGCACCATTTGAGGGCATGCTTACTGGCAACCTCACTGACTTTCACACCCATTACATTGTATTTGGCAACGAAGGCAATGGCACTAGGTTTATTACAATCAGTTTTAAAGTTGTTAAGCGATCTGCAACTTTGCTTTCAGTTGCATCTGATGACATTTTGTATCAATCATTATAATTCTTAAAGCTTGCAAAAACCTTCAAAAGTTGTGATACGAAAACCCAAGCCAAAACATTCTTTTTCTTGTTTGTTTTCTTCCAACAAGTGGTTTAAACCTTTTCATTATTATTCACTTTGAAACACATAATGGCTCTTTGGAGATGTCTCTTATCCGGCCTCATTTGAAATTACAGCTCCTCTTTCTAAAACAACAAATGAATGCCAAGTCAGAAGTGCAAAATCCTCATTGAACTTATCACCAAGGTTGCATACTTCCTTCTCTGCTCCAGAGACGCCGCTGGCTGTTCTGACCACACAGCTGCTGTGGCATTGGAAAGTTCCCTGGTGAGGAGCATGGGATTGTGAATGCGAATGAAGCCAATGTCTTATGGAAATACTAACAATACCCAGGCGTTTACTACCCAGGAGGAACAGAAAAAAGACTGTTGGACATGATGGCCTTAAACGCAAAGGCATCACTCTTTAAACCCCAACACTGAAGAGTATTGATGTCCTACAATGATTGAGACTGTGTAAAACCCTTGGCCATAAATGGGAGTAGATTCGATTAGCCTTTATTGTCTCCTTATTCCGAAATTGTTCACGCACCAAAACAGTCGACAGACATTCCACATTACTCCACAAGACTAAACATTCACAACCCAGCAGTGGCAGTTACTATGCAAACTTGACTAAATTCCATAAAGTATGATTCTCTTTTACACATTCATCCATAGTTGCAAGTCTGAGGCACATAAAAACTGCACCCAGCCCTGATGATAAAAACACACAATGCACAGAACATGTCTAAAAAACATTTTGCACAATGAATGACCTAAAACATACAAATATATTAGCTGAAATAATTGCTTGTAGTATCTTGTGTTTCTGGAAGTTGTTTATTTTTAAAAAAAACTTTTTTTAACTTTAGTCCCTGATTAAAACGTTTTGTTTTTTTAAAGTCACGCCACAAACTTTCAATTACATAATGTCTTTTTGTGAATTGTTTAGATCAGCCTTTTGAAGAAAAAGTATAATTCAGGTATGATTTAGATTGTGTTTCTTAAGAAAACATTAGTCATGTTTGGGTGCTTACGTAGCAGACCTCTGTGAGCCAGGACCAGAGCATGGAAACACAGACTCCCATTAACAGGAGCGGTCTCCCATCACCGTGTGGTACGCTGGAGCCACAGCCAGGGACAAACAGAGACTACAGCGCATTGTGCGCTCTACTGAGAAGGTGATCGGCTGCAAACTTCCATCTCTGCAGGACCTGTACGTCTCCAGGGCTCTGGGACGAGCAGGTCGGATCACAGCCGAACCTTCTCACCCTGGACATGGACTCTTCGAGCCACTCCCCTCAGGCAGGAGGCCACTCCCCTTAGGCAGGAGGCTACGGTCCATCCGGACCAGAACCTCCCATCACAAGAACAGTTTCTTTCCCTCTGCCGTTGAACTCATGAACACTGCCCAAGCACCTTGTACTCACTGCACTGTCACTTCTTATGTCACTACATAACTTTATATTTCATTATGTACATATCATGCCGTTTTGTATTCATTGTTCAATGATTTGTTGTTTGTGTTGCATCAAATCACCAGGACAAGTTCCTATGTTTGTGAATTTTGATCATTGACAAATGACCATAAACTCTATTCTGATTCCGATTCTGATTCTGAGATACTCCAAAGTGAAACTGGTCTGACGGACCAGTCAAAACATTGCTCAATTGTTCCTAAAAACAGGTCCAAAATATTTGTAATTGCGAATGTGTTTGATAAGATATTGACTATTTGAATAGAAAGCAGATAAGATACACACACACCATTTTGAACATGTAAAGCTGCTGGGCCAATGAAATTGGCAAGCTGGTGTAATGGTGTCTTTCATGCATTTGAGAACACTTTTAGAATTGGCTTTTCCTGTCCAGATATTCAACTTATTGGCATGAACTGCACTGTGCGTGTTTACATGATTCTTATGCTTTGAAAATAAACTTTCAATGTCTGTGATTAGACTAATGATAGCCTAGGGAGCAACAGTAGGAATAGCTGATTGGCCTGTTATTGTGAGGAAAGGAATTATATATTTGAGGATGAAATTGTACAGAAAAATGTATACAAAAATATTAAATATGTACATAATCAAAAATTGTTTTGTTTTCTATCTACTTATTTGCTAAAAGTGAACATTAGAACACGGTAGCTAACAACTGAAGGCCGCCCATGGACCACAGAATGTATTCAGTACAACCATTCGTATAATTTGAAAATAAACTTTAGATTTGTGTCATTAAAGCTGTCAATCACAGGTCAAATACACTCAACAGTTGTGTCTTGTTCCATTTTAAAAGAAACCAGGACTTGAATAATGTTGCTGTACTTTCAAAAAATAATCATGTTGATAATGGAAATTACTATTTAGAACAATATTGTGTACAACGTACAATACCACTCAAGTGTGGAACACTGACGCCACTCCCTTAATTTCTACTTTTACTTTTTTACTTGCCTCATGGTCTACCTGGTCCAGCACGTTCTTTGTGGGATTTTCTCTTTTTCCTTTCTGTTGTTGTTGTGTTGTTGTCCTGTTGCTTTGTTTTTGGTGATCTATGTTCTAATAGAATTAAAAAATAAAAGACAGTGTGCTTGAAGATGACCAATGACTGCCTGTTTTTGCAAATAGAACTAGAGTCTCTTCTTCCTCTTCTTTTTCCCCTGCTGCTTCTTCTTATTTTGTAATTTTGTCATATTGCGTTTTCCAAGATATAATTTAGCCAGTCACTTTCACACTGACTTTATTCATAGAATTAGATGCAAGTCTCTGCAGTGACATAATTATCCTCATGACAATGGTACATAATAGAAGGTGTAATTAGGTTGGTGTAGATCATTAATTTATTTCATGGTGATTATGCAGCCACACTTACAGCCGACTCAGAGCACTCGTCATACCTTTCCTTTGTGTCTGCACTGATTAGTCCAGGCGAAAGTATGTGTCCTTTGTGATCTTAAAGGTCAGTGGCTTTGCAAAAGGAAACTATTTCTGTCACAAATATCACAGTGGCAAAGACAGAGGCTACTCCCCGGAGAGAGGGGCTTCCAAAACCCAATTACGCTGTCCTTCCAAACCATCAGTCAGCCAGTGTGCCTCTGCAGCCTCTGGGCCGGCCAGCTGCTGCTGTCCCCTGCTTTGAGTGGACATGGTCGCTTTGTTGTACTCTCTGTTGTGTGATATACTACAGCCCCTAGTCTGACTAAGTTTGTATGCCATGCATTTATAGTAGTGATCATTTCAAATCAAACTGTTAAAGGCCGTCAAAGCGCACGCACGCACACTCACTCATTTTTTCATTTATTTTACAGCGTTCCATTTTCCAATTCTTTCCAAAATGTTGTTGTCTAAAGCTCATGAGTCTTGTGTGCTGCCTCCTTAACCACTCCGCCACCGGGCAGCGCTGGTGAATCTTTCTTGACTTGTTGTTCTACATTACATGTAGCGCCCCTTTGACCTTTACCGTCATAGCGCCTCTGGTGCTGCTCATGTTATTTATTGGATTGACATTTGAGGCATACATAACTATCAGTGTTTGAAGATTCTCTCCTCGTGAGCACAGCTTTGACCAAACAAAGCCAAACACGCACAAGAAGCCAGACAAAAGTGCATTCTTACTGAGCTTCACCGCACAGTGAGCTCCCTTATGTACCCATACACATACATTCACTGTTCTGGCCTGCACACAAGTCACTGATTATCTTTGTAAAGTCCTTATGTAAGAAGATTTACGCAACCAGTGCCTCAGGCCGTCTTTTGTGTCGCCTTTGGATGAAACCATGAGAATTGTAGCGCCATTGTGGGAGAGAACCGGCACCTTATCCCACTTGTGCCCACTTGACCTAGGTTTGTAGTTAATGCCAGTAGATTTGATTTGTGGGAACAAGGTGACTTTTTATTGCATTTTTGGCTCAGTCCATTGAAGAAGTGTACTGACAGATTTCCATCACATTGAGCCAGCTGAAATCATCAAGAAATGTAGAGCAATGGTGTTCGCAATTCTTAGACACAAATGGACTGAGTTTGGTTTATTGTAGTCATTTGCTATTAATATAGTGATTATCCATCCATCCATCCATCTTCTGCCGCTTTATCCGGGGCCGGGTCGCGGGGGCAGCAGTCTGAGCAGGGACTCCCAGACTTCCTTCTCCCCAGACACTTCCTCTAACTCCTCCGGGGGGATCCCGAGGCGTTCCCAGGCCAGCCGAGAGACATAGTCTCTCCAGCGTGTCCTGGGTCTTCCCTGGGGCCTCTTCCCGGTGGGACATGCCTGAAACACCTCCCGAGGGAGGCGCCCAGGAGGCATCCGGAACAGATGCCCGAGCCACCTCAGCTGGCTCCTCTCGACGTGGAGGAGCAGCGGCTCTACTCCGAGCTCCCCCCGTGTGGCCGAGCTCCTCACCCTATCTCTAAGGGAGCGCCCAGCCACACGGCGGAGGAAACTCATTTCGACCGCTTGTATCCGCGATCTTGTTCTTTCGGTCACTACCCAAAGCTCATGACCATTGGTGAGGGTAGGAACGTAGACCGACCGGTAAATAGAGAGCTTTGCCTTTCGGCTCAGCTCCCTCTTTACCACAACGGTCCGATGCAGCGACTGCATCACTGCAGCCGCTGCACCGATCCGCCTGTCGATCTCACGCTCCATCCTTCCCTCACTCGTGAACAAGACCCCGAGATACTTGAACTCCTCCACTTGGGGCAAGGACACCCCACCCACCTGGAGAGGGCAAGCCACCTTTTTCCAGTCGAGAACCATGGCCTCAGATTTGGAGGTGCTGATTCTCATCCCAGCCGCTTCACACTCGGCTGCAAACCGTCCCAGTGCATGTTGCAGGTCCGGGTTTGATGGAGCCATCAGGACAACATCGTCTGCAAACAGCAGAGATGAGATCCTGTGGTCTCCATAGTGATTATCATTTGGCTAATTTGAAATAACATCTATTCTCCACACAAACGGTACGTGTTGGAACATGTCTTTGCTTGAAACAAAATTAGAAATGAATTGACTTGCACATAAAAGACTATTGTGTTTTTGTTTAGTTCAATCGTCTATAATTGCACAATATAATTAAGTTGCGACTGCATTTTGTTTCGTTTCATTTTTATTTTGCTTACGCTTGAATGCTTGAAACACCAAACCACATACTTGTTTCAATTTTACTCATTCCTGCTTTTCAATTAAGCTCACAAGATCAGTTCAATTCCCGGGCGATCAATTGCGCAACTTTTTTTCCTGCATGTTTCCATATCCTTCTTTCCTCCAATAGGAAACGTTACCTTGTTTACTGCCATAACTGTGCGGTGCAGCTGTATTGTTGGAGATTTCATTCCACCATCAACTCAAAAATGCTTACAAATACAACAACTGAAGATGAAGAATGCTCGAGATCCCAGGATTTCCATGCTTTCAGACCTGCCTCTCTTTGATATTCTTTCCCCTATTCCGAGTGCTCAGCTAACCCTAACACTTGTCTGAATAGCAAAACCAGTATTTTCAGATGTTGTCGCTCGCTGTTATTCACCAGCTCCCGGGTTGAAAATGGCTTTGTTGTCACCTTCACAAAGGGATCAAAGTGAAGCTAATACAAGCAAGGATAAAAATGCTTGCAGCTGGACCCATTGGACATGCCCTTTGAGTAACAGGTTTAAAAAGAATCCACGGTCCAAGGGAAGACTCTTACTGTGCAATACTATGTAAACGTTGGGTTTAGCATAGAGGTCAGTTCTACCACAAGCATAAATTGTGTTTTATTTCAGTGGAATCATCTCTTAATTGTGTAAAACAAAATACAAATTGCATAAAATGTCAAATGTGTAAATTATGTAGTACTGAATTGGGATAAAATGGTGGAAACAAGAATAAAATCATCTACTATAAAACTACTTACAGATCACAAATTTAGCACCAAAAAACTAGACCGAAACAATTATTATTAATACATTAGACATTAAACCCTAAATGAACCCCAGATCCTTTCATGTCACATCTTGACAACACAGGAGCACCTTTGCAATGGAAGAACCAGTTTATCAGTGTCTTACGAGAAAAAGAATTGGGCCACAGCTTAGACGTGTTTAAACAGTGGGAACCAGAAGTCTTCGGTCACGTTTGATTTTGTGTTGTCAGATTGTGTTTACCCAATGTTCTTCACCGCTGAACATTCCATTTGCATGTTCGGTGGCACTGGGCGGCAGTTAGAGTCCGTGTTGGTGTTTTTTACCGTGTACGCCAGCTCTTCTGCGGGGGGTTTTCTCGGGTGCAAGGCTAGGTCATGTTTGTACTTGTTAGTTGTGGGAAACTGGCTGTGAGTGTGTGCCAAAGTGTGACTTCAGGTAATTTACTCTGCAAGCTTCTCCCTCATTCTGACAACACGTGTCAGTCTGTCACCCAAGTGTCGGCCTGTCCCAGTATCACTCTCTGCAATCTTATTTTAGCTGCTGCCAGTTTGAGCAAAACCGTTTTTTTGGCTTCTCTCGTAATAAGTTGGATAAATTATAGACCACTTCTCCATTTGGATGAGAGGCATTGTTGTTTTCATGCTTACCGCTGATTGGGAGCAATCAGCAAAACAATCTGTGATTTTTCAACAAGTTGTTATCCACATGTAACAAAGCGACATTCAGTGTTGGGCCAATCTCCACTCATTATTATGAAGCTTGTTGGTGTGCTATATGACATCTGATCTGCTGTGGACCTTTGCGTCAACCAGTGTTTCATTCGCCTTCATGTTCCAAAAAGATTCTAAAATTATGATACTTTTTTTTTCTTCCAGAAAATCAAAGCAGGATCTGTTCAAATGTACTCCTCCCACTTCCACCCACTACAGACACATAGCAACCAAGTTCAACAACTAACTCCTGTGACTGCTGTGCAAGAACGCCCTGAAGGTCCGCCATCTGCTTGTTTCCACGGAGATGTTAAGTCGTTGCCTGGAATCTTCCAATGAAACAAGCAGGTCTAGTTACAGCTCAGGTTTGTGGAAAGGCGCTCACAGTAATAATGCATATTTCTCAGCAATGTATTTGAATAAAAGAAAATTACATAGGTTTACTGTCTCATTGTGGAGCAGCCTAGGCAAAGCATCGACATCTCCATGGAGACGAGCAGGTATTGGACCCAGCAGAAATGTTACATAACGCCCTTTTAGGTTGAATTAGCTCTTGTTTTTGTATCATAAGATTGGATGAGAAGTGAAATCAAGAACATGTCAGTATTGATTATGGATCCTTGTAGACTTATGTAAATGTTTAGCTACTTTCACAAACTCAAATGCATTAGTCCATCCTCATTTTCCATGTGTGCTCAACATATCAGCAATTCAATTTCCATATTCAAACCACAGCGGAGCTAACCTGCATCTGATTTACCGAATCACTGCTGAACAACCTTTTTCAGAAAGAGGACATCCAGTTTGTTCTGTGCCTCATAACAAGGTATGGCAAAGTCATCATTCATGCTCATGTAGTGGAGCCAGAATTAATTGGAGTATTGGCCGCTCGAGGGCCAAGAACAAGCTGCAAACAAACTGGCATGTGATGACCTGATAGGGCTAGAAAACGCACCCACTGGACGCGAAGCAACACAGGCATTTATTTGGATCCACTTTTCTTACCATCTGCTAGTTGTACTTTTGTACACATACTGTCCTTGTTTTTCTCCTAATATACAGTAGATGTACATGCAAGTCCCTGAGAATATTTGGAACTATTGAACCCATGTTTAATTGGTTTTATATTATATCCGTGTACATGTGGCAATGGAAGACATAGAGGAAAAAATAAATAAATAAATATTGCCTGTTGCCTGTTTTGTAGGCTGATGTCCATAATGCAACGAGCGTACAGTATTACGTGTTCCAGTATTGACAACACTGATGACAGACGTCTTTACAATGATTGTTGCTCCCTTGTCTGCTTTAGCTGCTGATGTGTGAGGTCACTTGTATCACTTGTTGCTCTTGTTGCTGGTTTGCGTTGGCTTCTTTAAGAAACCGTGCTACAAGTGTTTAGTTGTCACTCTGTCGTCTCGCATCTTTCCCAGAGGGTGTCGCCGTGGCCTTCAGACGTTTCGTTGGACACATGTTTATTTTTATTGCTACGCAGTAGTGTCAAAATGCCAACCTGGATTAACGTCATAGGAGGGCTTAAGGCGGTGTGGGCCAAAAGTGTTGGGGGGCTTATGTGGCCTTGAGTGCAAGTGATATTTTACGTCAAAATGTCTGCTTGTATTTATGTCTTTATTGAGTTGTGTCATGAATGTGTGGCTACACTTTTATTTATGCCACTTCTAATGACTTTGCATGTGAAATGTGCTACATTTACATGTAAAAATTAACATTTGTATCATGGTGTTCCTATAAATTCTTATCTATCAATACAATCAATTGGAACAGTTGATATCATAAGTATCAATACTTGGAATCAATTTGCACATTCTTAATGCATACTGACAAATGACTAAATGTATTTTGGCAGTTTAGTTCAAAACATAAAACTCAGAGGCTTGGCTATACAATTGTTTTTCCCTGAGGGCCATGGAATTCAGGTGCACAACACATAATGACTTTTAACACACTTTTACACAGAATTAAACAAGGAGAAACCAGGACCAAACCAGATCTAAACAAGTGCTAATCCATAATCTATCTTGTATATAGTTGGAAGGTGGACAGTGGGCCGCGTCAGATTATTTGGACAGCTTGACATTTTTTAAAACTACGGTTATGGGTTTTATGCATATTGTGCTGTTGTTACCTGCCCTGCACTTCGTCTCTCACAGAAATCAAATGTTTAGTACTGTCTTTATGAGAGAACAGTAGGTCTGTTTATTACTTTTCTCAGTTTTTCTTTGCCATCTTCCTTCCGTCTGTAGATTTATAGATTTCTAATCACCTTGCATGTGAAATACGTAGGTGTAACTGTTAGCATGTCGGAAACATGAGAGCACACGCGGCCAACATTCGCTATTCCCTGCCAGTGTGGATCGTTACAAGACGGTGTTAGCGGGCTGTGAGCCATGTGTCCCGTTGCTGTTCATTAGCCGTTCTCTCCGTCTGGCTCTCTGTCTGTCTGCTTGGCTAATAGGCTCTATGACTTGTTGGCTGCGTGAATCACAGTCCCCCATACATTTAAATTTTTTTTCCCCGGAGTGCTTTCTTTATTCGGGAGAAGTAACGGGGATAAAGGCGATTAGCGGTGTAAAGATCTATAAGTTGTATCTCTGAACTTAAATCCCTTTAACAATCCCCAGTGCCTTTTGTGTGAATTGCTAATGCAGTATTCTCCATTTTTAATTTAGCTCTGTTACAACAAAGATACGCTTGCTTCCTTTGTATTGATTCAGATCTCCTAATTTAGTTTCTGAATGCGTAGCCACTTGTTTTTCTCTTGGGCCAATAAATGATAATGCCACCAATATTATTTTAAATGGCCTAATAGAAAGGCAGCGGAAGACGGCACTGGAAGACAGTGTCATTTAAGAAAGCATGTGTATACCCTATTGCCCTGGATCTCATTGCATATACTGCATGCTTACATTAGCATGTCGGGGGCAAGCTAGCTTTTTTCTTCTTCTGATGAGGGAATGCCTTGCAGATATGAAGTCATGCATACTTTCGGTCAAGGGTTGGTGATATTCAGACAATATTTAAATCAGGAATATTCTCAAATGGGCCTGTAAATGTCCTGGGTGAGGTTCAGGTATTGTACAAATGTGTAAAATGAACCACAAAAGTGCAGCTATATAACATTATACCCCAAGATTACCTTTGACATTTCTTTTCGTTTATATCTAATCAGCTCTTCATTTTTCACAGTTTATTAGAGACAAAATACTCAATATTGTTGTTTTCATCATTCATTCTGATTCTAATTGATAATATTTTGTTATACTGTATCTTCCACCTCTACTTTAAGTTCTTACACAGGAGAAACCAAACTAAAGGTTATCAAAAGCATGTTTAAAGGCCAAATGACATTACTAATAATGCACAGTAGTGATACGATTTGAACTTCTATCTATGCATTTTGAAATGTATGTATGCAGCGTATCGGATGAATAGGTCCACATTTACTTTTTTTACATTTACACATTTACCACAACTACTTCATACTTCTGAAAGTGCCTGTTACAGAACGGCTATCGCTGAGATTCAGAGCAATAATGAAAATATTGGCATTCTTGCCAGTATTACATTTCCAGTCCTTTGAATGAAAATCTTCCACCCACATCCAGAACAATAATACACTCCACTCCTATCTCTATCACTCTTTCGTTTTACATTCAATTCCTCAATGTGCGCACAGATAAATGTGAGATTAACCTACCCCACGGTCTTCTCTTGTCAAAACAGTTGAATTGAAGCCATCTATAGCGCTCTCTCTCGTCACTTCTGGCTTTGCCCCAGAAGCATTAGTCTTAGCCTTAGTTTCCTGTGTGAATATTTGATGATGCCGCTGCACATGTTAATCGCCCCCTGTGTAATTACCTCTCCAGTCGCTCCATCCCTCACTCCGCACCCGCCCGTTGCCATTTTGTTATTTTTAGATGGCAGTATGATGATAACTTTTTTCACATCCACAGCAGCGTCGATGATTAACAAAATAAGGCCCATAACCAAACACTTCTTCTCCCCCCCGTTTTATTGCTTCCATCTCGCTCCAACTCGTTCCTCTTCTTCTGCCCACTCGCTCCTAATCCCCTCTTTCTCTCTTTCATCTCAACTGTGGAGAATGGGATATCAACAAACATTCATATTGCCGTGGTTTCCCTCTTCTTTCCGGACTCTTTGAATTCTGCTTTCACTTTTGACTGCTTTACCTTTGCACACCTGAACTCGCCCCAACAGATCCCCCTCATTTTCATTTCATTCTCTGGTTCTTTCTGGTTTTGATGCCTTTGTGGAAGTGTCCGGCTGAATTATGACATTTCCTTCGTGGCATTATTTCTGCCTTTTTGCTGTGGATATGTGAACTTGAATTAATTGCAAAGTCTACAGTGTCCTTTTTTAAAAAACAAATTCCTTGCAGTACTTGGGTCGAGCTCGAACGTCGATAACTTTTAAAAGAAAATTACGTCTGGTGTTTAATCCTTAGACATGCCGGTCCAATAGGTCAATCTGGTACTTTTTATGTACAAATTTGCAGTTCTTAAGGTGCACTAAAAGATTGTGGAACTCTAGTAACAGCTCTTGCTTCATTCCAAACAGTAATTTAAAAGAAAATCATTTCACCCTGGAGAGACAAAGAGACCACGATAATGGACTGTTTAGCAAGCTTTATTCGTGAGTTATTTGGCGCTCAGACCCCGGCGGAAGACGTTGCAATCATGGGCACTCCATGATCTATTTGTATTAGATGTCTCCCCCCGGAGCCTGGAGACTGGTGGTGGTAGATGTGAAGAGGAGGTAGAGGATGAGGGGAATGTAGAGGAGGAGCTGGGGAGGTGGTGGGTCGCAGTACGGTTTGAGCGGCCGAGCCATCTGCCTGAGGGCTTAAATGCGACCGCCTGGTGCTGATTGGGAGCGGGGAGGAGTCACTGGGAGCGTTGATTGGGGATGAGGAGCAGGTGCGAGGGCCATGGTACAGACGCCCCCTGACCTTTCACCCTACTTCTTTGGCCAGGAAAAACTGCATAACCTCTTTGGGATAAGCCCAGAAACCTGGAAGAGTCCATGGTGAAGTGAGGCATCCGACTCTCACAGACGGACAGGCGAACGCCGCTTGAGTGCGATGATGGCGCTGGGGAGAGGGCTCCTTCCATGGAGGCCTTGACGTAGATGGGTGGAGTTAGGTCTTCCAGGCTGAATTTACGCAGGCTTCATTTCAAAATGGTGTAAGAATGTTTCTATCGTAGTTGACGGAATGAAACTTTGAACATACCTTTGCGTAAACATTCAAATATACCCTTACATTTTTTTTTGCGTGGTTACCTTTGGACTGGCTTAAACAATTCCCAAAAATGCATTTGAGTGAGGAAAAAGTTGTCAAAACTCTATTAATTGAATCAAGATGAGGACAATCTTGGCAGGAATGACTATGCCATTTATAAACTATAATACAACATTGTGTTACAAAGTGAAATGATTCTTTTTACTTTTCTGTGCGCGGCTGTCGGTATTGACCACAAAACTCATTATTTTTGGATAATAACAAATTGGACCAGTGCCGTTTGAGTGTTAGAATTATATTTTGCCATTTTTTTGCACACAATTCTATTTTTTGTAATATGTTTTTTAAAGATGAATCCTGAAACTGTATTTAGCGTTGTGCATCGCATATCTAGCTTTTTAATCTGTTTTAATTGACAAGTAAACTACTGACCTCCAGCATGGTCTCACTGTCTTTTCACATTTTGCAATTCACTTTTTCTTTTTTCCCCCTCTGTGTTGTTTTACCTCAGAACTGGGACATGGCAGTGCAAGCCGCTTGATTGGGCGTTTGGAGGTGTCTTAAATATGACATTTCGCAGCGTGCGACACCTCCATCTTTGATCCCGGCGCCGCAAATTCCTTCTTTCTTATCTGGACTTTTTTCTCTCTTTTCTCCCCTTGCTCGTGTCATTCCTCACCTCACCGCCTGGACGTCGGCATCCAGCCCGGCTTTATTAGGATGACATTCAGAGCTGCAGAGCCCTTTATCCCCGCTCTCTCCCCTGAACCCCTCACGCGCACATGGACAGACAAATACACCACTTCCAATCTGTGAGATGTTTTGATCCCGACTTTTCTCCCAGCCACAAACTGTCTGTCTGCTGCACCGCGCCACCTCGTTTTTTCTCTGGCCCTTTCCCAGTCCTGATGATGACAGTCAGTCCATGCGTTAAAACATTGAGTCTGTAAAGATAATCGCATACAGTAAGTGCACCCTGTACACTTTTTTATTTTTGACTCATTTTGTAGTATTTTTTGACTTTGCATATCTCCAAAACAAAATTCACAATATTATCAAAATGTCCATTTATTGCCCCAGCCTACCTTTTAGTATGTTTTTGTGTGAATGTATCCAGAAAAAGACAAAAGACAAGATCTCATAATGTGTGTGTACTTGCTTTGCTTTTTTCTACAAAATATTGTCAAAGCATTCACAAAATGAATAAAAAACAAAAGAAAATAGAACCTGTTCTGCTTAAAATTGTTGAATTTATGTATTCATTCATCAACATAATATCTGATGGCTTGAAAAAAGTGTCAGATTCAAACAAATATGTAAAAATCAAATCATATTGATGAAAGTCCATTTCTTGAGGGCAGCTCCTTACAATCAAGAATCTTGAAACACAAAGGAATATTTTAGTTTTGGTTCTTGTTTATCCAAGCAACAAAGTAAAATGTAATAACATTTGATAATGTGCTTGCGCCTCATTTCATCATTATATTTACAAAAGCAGCGATAAAAGAGATAAAAGCAAAAATCCAGCACCCTTCTACCAATTCTGAGCTACAATTCTTGATTAAACAACACTTCACAAGGCAAATAGCCATTACACTACCAAATACTGGTATTCCAATGGGATTTCCAAAGGCAGGCAACGCCACACAATTGGTACATGGAGAAAAGGGTTTGTGAGCTGAGTAGGTCAAAGCGGCTACTTCTTTATTATGTCCGCCCGCTGCTCTTTCTATCTGTCTACTTCTGTGTTTCTCAATTTCCTCTCTTTTTTTGCCTCTGCTCTGCTCACGTTATCCAAGGGCTCCAGAGGGACCCGCTTAAAATGGAGCCATGAAAATCAATCACTCCCTTCCATTCCATCTACCCCTGCTTTCATCTACATGTGACGCTTTTTTTTTCTGTCAACACAGAGGTAGTGCTTGGTATTTTTTGGATGTCCAATTGCATTTATTTCACCAAATAAATCTCCAAGGTGTTTGCTACTTGTAATAAATAAAAGTGCTTTGGCTTTTTTGTGCTCCCAATTTCCCTGACCTGCATAACGATCGGGCAAGAAAGGTTGCTCGGACTTTGGCGTCTTTTTGAGGTGTGTCCTTATTAATTCAAAAGAAAACGAGGCGGGACGGTCTGTCGGGATGGTAATCCAATCGCCTGTACTGTTTAAGAGAGTAAATTAACCCCCGTGCAACCTCTGCGCAGTCAGTTTGGGAGAGTCTAAGCCCTGCAGGCAAAGGGAGGGAGGCCAGCGAGGAAGTTGGAAGCCGAAAGTGTGTTATTGTGTCACTAATGTTTAAATGCAAATGAGAAGGCGGGTTTTGTGGGCAAGTGTTGAAGTAGAGTGGGGCCTCTGTCCTCAAGAGGCTCTTTGAACCCCGGAGTAGGGACACATTGTGTAACACAGCGTTGTATAGGGAAGTCACTGGTCAACTGCAAACATGCACAATTTTGCCGCTTCGTGTTAGCGCAAAAACATGATTTAAGCATGGGATGGGTGATATATCGTTTCCAGTATTGGTAACAGCTAATATGATAACAAAAATCATTAATGTCACTTCCCAATTCTGTACGTGCTCATGTGTCATTCCTTAATTCTCCTCAGTGCATTGGATTGTCTTATTGAACAGACTAATGAGAAAAAGGGAAATGTCGCAAAAAAATAGGTCTTTATGTTGACACGATATGATTTTTACACCCCAGAAAATATTCTTATTTTTATAAAAAGAAAACATTCATTTGTGGTCTTTGCTCCAAATTTAGGCCTTGCTATGGATTTCAAAATCTAAATATCGGTATCTGCTCATGTCAAGACTATATGACATGACATGTTTTTTATGTCCAAAAGTGGATATTTTACATTGACTGTATAAATACACATTTTTAAATACACATTTACAACTCAATTAAGTAAACAAACAAACTTAATTGCCACTTTTGGTAATGGTAATACTAGTAATTGGAGGCAGATGTGAGAAAATACACATCACACTTTATAAAATATCAGATTGTAAAGAGCAAAACAAAAATCTGAGTGATACTGTAATTTATAGTGTAGCAATTAGTATATTTAGAGAAAATAAAAAACACAAACAATTGTTTGTGCCTGTTTCATAGAACAGTACAGAACTAAGTGGCATTAGTTACCCTGAACTACATTGTATCGTGTAACATTTTACATTTTAATATTTAATCATCACAGACAACATTGCTATGGAAAGTTGTTCTTAAAGACATGTTATTCATAGCATTCTGTCATGGGTTTTCTAATAACCAAAGCAGGAGTTCAGCGATGCTTTCAGCGGTGGCATTAACCGGCGTAATAAACTTTAGAAAACGCTCCTGTTTGGTGTGTTTGCTGTCAAGGTAACGGAGCACAAGTGCTACACTGGTTCATCATTCGATTTCACTTCATTACGATGGTATACGATTTATAGTTTTTATTCACAGCCATCAAACGGTTCATTCTGAATCTTTTTGGACGTGCAATTTTATTGTTTTATATATATTTTGAGCTAATAATAACATAACATAATTCTGAAAGTGATACTGTTTTAGACAAACAAAAAGTTGATTATCATTTGACATAATTGGCTGATTGACAGGAGGGGCGTCGCCCCATCGCCCTTAATGGACCACTGATTGCTAACCTAAGCCAGTTTCAAACATATATTTTTCCCCCTGTCATTTTGCCACTCTGCTCTGACAAAATGTGAGAAATAAAGTCATCACCAGCTTAATGTCTGTGTAATCCCTCAAGTTGCAAGTGGAATCCATTTCAAAAGGTACAAATCTGTCAACAAGAGTTTTGTCTCCCATCCAGTGGTCTTACTTCAGAAATAATTCCACGTTACATTTCATAAATTTGTGCACAGACAAAACAGAAAATGTCTCAAACTCACAAACTTAGCTTTTTTTGACCCAACTCATTTAGATTAATTTTAGGTTAGGTTGTCTTTTTCAAAATCCCAAATCTAATGTGGAAAGTGACGTACGTAGCGTTTTTGTACGTACGCATGCTTTATAAATGAGGCCCCAGGACACTACGTTGTTGCTTTGATAACCAGGATTTCTCACTCTTTAAAAATACTAGTTACTACAGAGACACTATGGAGATTTATTGGTCCAAATTTTTTTTACAAGACCCTCATATAAAGTTAAGTTTCAGGTAAACGTGATTGTCAAGGGGACAATTGTTCTCTGCATTTGAGCGACGCCTCTGAGGGAACATGCTGCACCTGGGGACCCTTCTCCAGGTTTAAGCCAGGATCTTTGTGAGGACTACTTGACAGAACATTAACCTACAGCACATGTAAAGGTCTGTCTGCTTTGGGCATAAGAAATCCAGTTTGAAGAAGATATTGTGCACTTTGAAATCAAAGTTAAGCCAAACAAAGACCACAGACTCTTGTCCCATTGCAGTTAAAGGAGCAGAATTGTGGGCCAGTAGTAAATAACTGTAAACTTGATGTGCATTGTTTATTTAGCGAGGTGATGGTGCTGACTGTGGAGGTTAGTGCCTTGGCTGTCCTGTCTGAGGCTAACAGTTCCAAGATGTGATGGCTCAGCTCCAAACAGAAAATACACTGGGGCGTCACACTTGTTTACCTGCCAGAATAGATATATATATATATATATATATATATATATATATATATATATATATATATATATATATATATATATATTTAATCTGCAAAGACACCATTTTGTCATGATTTGATTTTTGTTTTGATACATGGGACAATATGTGTGCTTCCTTTTGTAGTTAATTGCTAAATAAAACAGAACATAACTTTTCAATAAATTACAATATTAATTAATGCAGTCCATAGGCATTTAATTCAGTAGATTGTCTTTTTTTTATGTATTTTAATAATGAGACTATAATTGTAATTATTATTATTTTCATCATGGAGCATGTGTGTTTATTGGGGGCTGTTTATGATAGATATAGACATAGAATCACCATTAGACTTTTCTATTTTATGCATTTTACTTTGCGTTTTATTTATTCAGAGCATTTATTTGACTCTTTCATGTATGCACTTATTTGCCAGCAGCAGCTCCTCACTCACTGCCACTGATAAAAAAAAAACCACTATAATATACTAATATACTACAATATTATCAAGTAAATGTGTCAAAACGTGTTGTTTTCTGAGCAAAAGTTGGAAGGTTTTTTGAGACCTTTGTTTTCTGGCACGTAAAGCCAAAAGCGGTTTTAGAGTCTTTAAAAGTTCATATTGTAGTCATTTCTGGGTTGATTTATGTAAAATAAAAAGTGACAGAAAGATAAAACCCATTTCTGTTAGAATATAGCTCCAGTAAATCTGCTGTTTACTTCCTCTGTCTGCGACACCCACCAGTATCAAACGATTCTATACTATTTTGAGAATCTTCACATTCCTGTTGTGCTTTTTTTTTTTTAGCTTAAACAATAAATACAATACAACACTGACACAAATACATCAAATATTTACTCCAATGAGATTAATTTTGTCTTCTAATAATTTATGTGACGCGTCTTATCAGCTCTTTAACCGATGAAATGCAGAAATGTGTCCACGGGACTACAAACCAACATGATGGTGGCGTTTTTACTCTCACACACCTGAATACTGTCCTGAAGATGTCGGACTGCAGGTGGCGCTGTCGTTCTGCTTCTACCAATAGGAAAACGACGCCAAAATGAAGAAACTCTTATCTAAAAAAAATAACCTTTGCAGACCTGGAATGGCAATCCGTATTTTCCTTTCTCAAACTTCAAAATGGCAAAGAGTTTTAACATCGCAATTTAGTTTTGAACTCGTTTGTTATAATAAGAGCTGATATTTACTCTGAACACTAAGCTGTTTATCAGTATTTTATGCATGAAGGCGATGAATAGATTTCAGAAGTCCAATTCTTATCCATATTGAGTCACAGCTATAATGAAATGAGACTGAGTTTTTAGATCATCCTATAAAATGGACATGAAGCTAATACAAAGACGAAGCTACTCAAAATGACACTGCTTTTTTATGTCTAAATAAAAACAACGTTGCCATTCGTTTGACACATTATCTTTGACTCACATGTTCAATGGTGGCATAAACAAGAATAGACACATCTAAAAATAATGTTGTGTTTTAAATCTGACGCCTTGAAATGGCCAGTCGAGGTAAACAGTCCAATAAAAATAGCAGCAATAAAAGGTTCATTTTATACAGTAAATGAAAAAAAAAAAAAAAACACACAGCAGTCCTTTGTTTGTTTGCAGAAATAATTGCATTGCTTAGGTACTTGGATTAGACCTTTTGAAGCGTATAAACAGGCTATGGGACAGTGAGTTTCGGGTCACACTGCCTTGATGCGTCAGTGAGTACGGCAGGAAATGTGTGTTCCCAATTCCAAGAAATATGCACATGTTTAGAGGGGAAAACCAGCTCAATCCAATGTCTGCAGTTGGTCTTGATAAGCTACAAATGCAGCACAAAGATGATGGAGAGCTGATATTGACCAAACGCTATTTCAATGACAATATGAGACCTCCTAAAATGTTCGTAATGGAAATAGTTAGAGCTAGAGGTTAGATCTGTGGAGAGGCAATAACAGTACTCATATTGAAATACATGCTTTAGGGCGGAAAGAGTTGTATAGGGATGTCACAATTTTAGTGTTACAATTATTGTGAGAAAAAACATCACTTAATGAGACTGCATGGAATCTCGTTTAACACATTATTAGTATTATTATTTTATTCTATTTTTTAACTATAGATTGAATTAAAACCACTTAATGTTGCTTCTAAAATGGTCACAATTATTATTTTTTAGTTCTTACGATTATATTGCGACCTGAATCATAACGATTATCGATCAACCTAATAACCGTAACATCCATAATCGCAGCTAATCGACTATTTATATAATCGTCCGCTAATTTAATAATTTAATAATCGTTATCTTCATTATACATACTCTAAAACATGCTATTAGCTGAAGGAACAGGTTTTATGGCTTGAACAAAGCAAGAATGACTCAAATACAACATTGGAAACTCGTACAATTACTGTTTGTCAAAGACCTATTTTGTCTGTAAATATACTTCATCAGATGTCCTAAAGCGCCATCAGAGCATCATTTAGTAAATATCTGATATTTACTGCCATTTTGTGTTCCAAACAACCAATCAATTAACTGAAAGAATAAGTGCTAGATTCATCCATACACAAAGTAATTGTTAGCCCTGAAATGCTCAATAGATATGTTTAATGCCCTACTGTGGAATATACCATAGCTATAGCAAAGATATGAATATGTTTAATGCCATACTGTGGGGCGTTCCAGGCAAAGCAATAGCATCCCTATGGAGACGAGCATGTGACGTACCCCCTAGTTACACAACGCATCTTTAAAGGAGACGTAATGTGCTTTTTTCATGTACTTAGCATTAATGTAGGACATAAGTAGATACGTATTTTTCACTTAAAATCTTAATTTAAAAGAACAACAACAACATAATATTGATCTAAAACAGCTTAGTAATAGAAACAGGACCATTGACTTCCTGTTCAAAACTGAAAAGCCTCGCCTCTTCATAGTGACCTGCAGATTGTCATTTACATGTTTTAAGTTTTGGCTCCATGACCCTACATGTGTCACTCTGAGTCTTTTCAAATAACTGTAAGTACAGGGATATGGGCGGGGATAGGGGGCAGGTGAAAACAGGTATTTTCTGAGTACTCGAGGCTCATTTGCAGGACAATACAGGATTACTCAAACATGCAGGAATCAATCAAAATGCAACTTTGATTAAGGAAACATCATTGTGACAAGGTTAAAAGATGTTTGCTTTTAATTAAAGTGCTTTATGTTGCTGTTGATGGTAATGATACTAATTAGGTCAACAGAAATTTGCATTACATCCATCATACTGCACAAACGTCCAGTGGAGTTTATCGAACAAACAAATGAATGAAAAACAAGCATTTCATACTGGCGAGGATCCCCTGGTGTACCTTAACCATACGAATAGTGATTTGACTATTACCATTCAAGTGGCACTGGGAGATTATACTGCAAATGACACGGACTCATCTCCCCAACATGCTCATCTGAATATACGCGGGACACAAAAGACTTCTATTTTCCCCTTCCACAAATAAAAGCAGGCTCAGAATACTCTATATGCGTCCATAAATGCTTAGGGGAGGGAAGATTTATTTTTTCAGACGTGAAGCACTCTGGAGCTTTCTACGTATTAAAATTCTATAACATGTTTTGTGTTTGCCAATCCCTCGCTGACACACATCCGCGCGTGTGATGATGTCTTGTGGTGTATCTCAGGAGTTTTCTTTCTTATAGATTTTTCTCCATATCTTTGAATTGTGTTGTTGTTCCGAGGAGTCCCTGCTAAAGAGTCCATCGGGAATACTGCATCATTAAACTTCTAGCCCGTATCCATTCTGCTATCCGTGCAATCTTTTTCTTTTTATATTCTATTTTCCACTCCAGAAATAATATGTCATATCTGGGCACAAGATTATAAGAGTGTGATAACCTTAAGCAAAAATATAACAGTTCCCCTGAATCACGGCATATGCAATTACACCTCCAAATTGCCGTCGATTGAACAGCTAGGAGGAATACCATAACTTTCTTCAACTTTTTGTTGTTGTTGAGAATTAAATACTTGCGGAAACAATAACTTTTTCTGGGTTGAACTTGTGGGTACGCCTGCATCGCTGGAAGCCCACACAGGCGCATGCTGTCTGAATATGGTATGGCTGTGTATAAGCTGTACGCAGAAAGAGGGAGTTGATTTGACATGTTCTAGTGACAAGCTCTCCCTAGAGATGCCGGCATGACCTGCCACTCAACAATTTCAACAGTGGAAGATTGAGTGTATGCAAGTACACAATGTCATACAGCGTTTAGTGTGTGTTTGAGGGTCAATGGCTGTACTTTTTTAATAACTTCGATGATATTGTTTCCTTTTGATTAAAGGTGGTATGGACGATTTTTTTCAGCAATTTTTTTTATCATATTTCCTCGTGGCGTGGATAAATCATTTGTCCTGCCACATATCAATCATAAAACGCACCTACCGCTCACCTGCAGCCGCGTAAGGCTCGTCCTCACGTTTCCGTGTGCCTAAGCGCATGGATCTATCATAATATAGTTCCCTCAGTGTACGGGGCAAAATGAAGACGGAGAAAGACAGTTCGAGCTGACTCAGAAGTGGACAGAAATCTACGGGAGACGAGAGATGCGATGCGCTCCTTTGTGCTAATAAACAAACGCACGTGTGTGTTGTATCAGTCCGCACGGGGGAGTGCGCATGCGCACTTCCGCCTGCGTTCTCAAATCGCCGAAAAATCGTCCATACCGCCTTTAAGCTTAAGTCATTGAGTGCATGCTTGAGGGAAATGATCAGTTTTCAAAAGGTTGGTTAATTTGCCACCTATAAATGTGTAACTTTCTGGTGGATAGTCAGTGATGAGTTCTTATCTTGCATTGATTTTTGGCTTAGAATACTCTGAAATACATACAACGGAGTCACCTGTCCACAGATCTCACCTGTAACTTCCTTTGTGCGTCTAGTGCTAGTCTAAAAAAAAAATTCTATACCCTTTAAAAAGAGATCTATTTGGATGCCTCCCCTTCCTATTTTTTTTGCTTTTTATTTTTACCTAATTTGTCTTCTCTGGTCTTATCTTTTGTGTTTTTTTGTTTTTTGTTTTTTTTAACAACAGTTTTTTCAAATGTCTTCCTTTTTTTTTTTTTTTTTTAAGTTTTTTTTAGGTTTTAAATTTTAAAACATGAAAACAAAAGTAAGACATTTGAAAAACTGTGTTGTTTGGTCATATTCTAGGGTTACGTCTACAAAATGTGTTATTCAAAATTAGAAAAGGCATTTTTTGGGATAAATACTATACCAAGTACTTTGAGGGTCATTTTTTGATGCCGATACTTGATGCTTGTCTGAGGCATTAAATAAATGTATAAAAAAGGGTTTGAAATACCTGACACAGATGGATCGGTCCAATGTGAAGATTTTTCTTTTAATGCCAAACAATGAAGAAATGGTCCTAACATATCTTAAAGGACTGTGTTAATTAGTATTGCATTAGCATAATAGTGTCAATACCCAAATTTGACTGAATCAGTATTGAAATAAGCCTGTTAATTATTCATTCCAATGCTTCCATCCTTATTGAAAAAAATCATACAGTCAATTCTGGTTCTTCTACCAGATTGTGAGTTAAAGTATGGAGTAAATTCATATCTTATCTTATTAGATACACAATTGATAAGAAAATAGATTGTTTATTACAACTATGGATGCCTGGAATAAAAAAAAAATATACCGGTACTCAAGAGCAAAATATTCTGTCCATTTTCCGATCCACCTCTCCACGCAGCCTCATGCCATGATGTAACGCGCTTCATATTCTCAAATCCGGTCTATTCTGTTCTGATTAAGGTGCCCCCACCTCTGTTTTCTATCTCTCCTTCTTTGATCTCACCATGGATTACCTCCTCCCATCTTCTCTCGCTCCTCACACCTCAGCCCCGTACAGCCCCGTACCTGCTACTTTGATTTTCCCCCTGCTTATTCTTCTTTGTGTTCTGTTACCCAACCCTTTCAACTCACTTTGCTTTGTGTCGCTTGCTAATTCCTTCTTTTTTTCCTCTGTTAAATAGCTTATACTTCTCCTTCGGAACAACCCTTTCCTTCCGTTTTAAAATGTTTTCTTTTCACTTTCACTTCTTGCGTAGTGTCACCCTTCCCCCAGTGTTTTCAAATCTATCAAAATCCCCCAAAGGATGTTGCACATTTCTAATTCTCCTTCCATGTTCTTTTATAGGTCATCGTTCCTCATTGGATTGATCTGCCACATTGCGCAAGCGTCTTATTTTGAGAAGGTCTCTTTTAGGATTTTTCAGTGTACTTTGGGTGATACGTAACATTTGTGTTGTACTTCAATGTCCTCGCTCGCAACTAATCAACAAAATGGAATCAAAGACAACACCTGTCCAAAACGTCGCAGCCGCTCAAATCAACATCAAGCGGTTTGTAGTAAATGGCATCTGGGCTATAGCTGATTGTAGTAGTTTTGGATGACTATAGTTTGTTTTTTGCTTTAGAAAAAGTATAATATCCTCGTTCTGGATGATGCTAAATTTTGCGCATGCTAATTTTCATTCCGTTAACCGTTGTTATAACGTTGCATCCTCATTAAAACCTGCCTGGAATTGTTTTGTTTCAGTGTATAGTTTGTCCATTTCCTACTCTACACCACAGAACGCTTACACAGGTCTAAAATAGAAGCATGAATTCATTAATTGTTTCAATACACTAATACAGACTGCTTCACTCCTCGGTGTGCTAGTCATGAGTGCACACTTTATAGGCAAAGTTATGGTGGAAAAACAAAGGCTTAGGGGGTGGAACAGTTTCTTTCCCTCTACCGTTTGAATCAGGAACATTTCACAATACCTGTCATGTCAACAATACTTTATCGAATCACTGTCGTTCTGTCCAAACTGTATATATTTTGTATGGAAATGTCTATTTTACTTAGTTTATATTTTTTACTATTTGATTTCTTGTTTTATGTTGCACTGTATTGCCGATGCAAGTGCCTAGTTTGTGAATTGACTGACAATGTTTTCATCTTTTTTATGATTCTGATTAAAATGGCATAATGCATAATGTATATTAGGGCTCTACAACATTGAAAAAGATTGTGATTTGCAATAAAAAATTTAATTCTTAGAATATTATTTTCATGCCTTAATGTATTAGATAGTCAGACAACCAAACAAACAAAAACACAGAACCAAATCCAAGACGAGATTGAATAACTTAAAACAATATTCCTGGCAGATTGAAAACCTTGGTGTTAATTTAATATATTTAGTCTTTTGCGATATTGGCATAGTGATACTTTTGTGATATATTGTGCATCCCTATTATATATTTTGTTGAATCACAAGCCAAAATGGATAGATACATCTGCCCACACATCACTTGTTGCTTATAAGTAGCATAGACAATTAACTTTGTGACTTCAAAATTAACTCCATGTATTTCATTATCCTCAGGAGTCCGGATTAAATCATGCATTTACCTGAATCATTTTCACACGAACATCATTAACTTGGAGTGGATTGTCTAGCATCTCCGTTTTAATTAAGTAGGATATTCCCGTGTCCCTGCGCTGTGTATATGTATCATTATGTTCTGGTGCTCTTGGCCCAGATCTGTGCCGGGGGCCCTTGGGGAACCACTCCTCTTTCATGAATATTCCCCACGTCTTCCTGTTTACTTGACAGAGCTAATTCAAATCGGAACATTGATTAAAAATACATTCCATTTGTTTGATTTTTTTTTATTTATACATGTGTCTGCTCCGTGAACAGCAGCTAGTATGTCCGTATGTCCTTTATATTTAATTACTGTATGCAAGTCTGCCTGTATGTATATGCTTTGTTCTATGTATGTGTGCTTCTTGTATGGCCCAATTTCCATGGTTTAGATTTCTCCCACATCCCTCCAGAGATTCTCTATCATGCCCACACTATCAGAGCAGAACATTGTCCTTTATCACAGACAAGAACACATGAACCATAGCACTAATAGAATCGTGGCCTCCTTATTTTGTCTTTTCCCGTACTTGCATTTAGCTGAATAATTGCTCCATGTGCATCCAATGTCCTTCCTTTCTTCTGTAGTACCCAGTTTCATGTTCCCAGAAACCACTTATTTCTTGAGTAGACAGAACTGAGTACCTCTGATGAGGCAAAGATGGAGTTTCTAATTATTTGACTGGGGGGGTTCATTACGCCTTGCTTTTTCTGACATGTTCTGATTGTTGTAATGAATCAGATATGTGACAGAGTATGTAAAAAGCAAGTGTCTTTATTGTGCATCCTGTAAGTAATTTGTATTGTGATTTATGATCAGTGATGACGGTTCGATGTCAAATAAATACATTACCGTTGTTGGTTTCCTGTGTAAGACACCAATTCTACATTACAGATAGTACCTTGGCTCGTTGTTATTCCACATTTTTATTACAGTTTGTACCAGTGGCGTGCGGTCAGGGCAATCAAGGCAAGCGGTGATTGACCAATGCAATCTAAAATAACAACTATATTTAAATTGTTCCGAAATATATGGAAATGTTCTGGATCTCTTGTAGGCATGCATGCACTAGTGTCAAATAAAACAACAACTAGGATGCTGCAAGTCTATATCACTTTTTCATTGTTTTTTTAACGTCGACTGCTCATTTATAATCTTCTACAGAGTTGTCACACGATGTTGCTGTGACGCGTGTTGTCAGCTTATTTACAGAGGTTTTCTTCCTAACGGCAGTTCAGCTTCTTCAGAACAGTATCCCGGGTGTGTGGGAGTAGAAAGTCCCCCTCGTCCCGGTGTATAGTCCAGTGAAGGCAAGTGAGCAATCGTAACTGTCAGGAATGAAAAAGAAAAAAAGAACGTTTGAAATGAATTCAAATCAATAAGAAAATCAGAAGATCAATAATTAATTTTATTGGACTGCCTTAAATTTACCTTTTAATTTACTTTATTGAAAGATTAATTGTTGTATATTTAACTGAAAAAAATAAACAAAATTCTCTCCACGCTCTCTCGTCACCTCATCCTCCTACCGTGTTTGTGTTTGGTCTAGTTCTATTCCAATACAGTATTACTTGGAGCCAAATTACATTCTTACATAAGGCCGAGCATGGGAATAATTATCACCTCACTCCAGTCATTGTGCCACCACGCTTTGCTTTTCTATACACACTTCCCTTCCATTTCCCTGTTTGTGTCCGCGTGTGGGCTGGCATCTAGCATGCCGCCTCGGCCCACGTATCAACACTGATCTGAAGCACCCTGCAGGCAACACATTTATATTCAACTGCATCTTGATCTCACCTTTTACACATTACATCTTTTGATCCCACTCTACCACTCTCGTCCACTCTCTCAATAACCTTTTGTTTTCAAGTCCATTCTAGTTCTAGGTGGTCAGTAAAAGAAAATGTCTTCTTTCGGTTTGCCACTTTCCATTCAACCCCGTTCACTTCTACTCTTTACATACAGTCCTTGGGTGATGATATTCAAACAGTATTTTGGAAATCTATCAGAACTCTGTAAATGTCTTCAATTCAAGTATTGCACCAAAAGTAAATGGGCTGTAAAGCTAAACACAAAAGGGAAGATATATTTATATATACCCTTATAGCCTTGGTTGAAAGTTCACATTCACGCTATAATGTACTAAATATTCTAATGTTATAATCCAACAAGTTAGTATTTTGGTAAGTATCTCCTATGTGCGACTAAGGGATGGTGGAACATAGCGTGAATAAGAGGGTCAAGTGAGTTCTTTTATTGTCTTTTTTTGATTTGCAATAGGCCATGTCATCAAAGAGAAGGGGGCTATGAAAAGAGAACAAATTTCAGAGGTGTCAAATGTGTTTTTCCCGCTCAAAAAGAGTGACTGTGATTTACCAGCTAACAATCCATACTCTCTCTCTCGCCAAGCCGTCCCTGTTCTCTTCCCCCAAAACGTGACTTCAGAAGCGGCCATGCCAATTTACAGTAACTTACCCATCATCTTTTCAACCCTACGCATTTCTTTCCTCAATCAAATATTTCCCAGAACCTCCCTCCCACTTGCTTTTCTTCCTCTCATGTGTGACTTTTAAAGATTCTCTCATGTTTCCTTCCGCTACCGTCACGCCATTTTATCTTGACATTTCAAAAAACGAAGCTCTCTTTCACACAGTCTCTCCAGAAAATGTCTCAATTGTAAACCAGCTTGTTGTACGACTTTCATGTGCGTGTGTAGGCCCAGTCTTTTCATTTAAAGTGCTTGCATGGCCTAAGGCGTAGCTCCAAATCACACCATTCATATTGTCTGCATGCTGTTTGTCAAATCTGACAACTATCATTTTGTTTTTGCCAAAAGTGCGTACGTGCATGTGTTGTGTGTCTGCTTTGTTGCAAATGGCATTTTGAGGGTGTTCATGCATGCACAGTATACATAATTGATGATACTGGAAGTACGGCACCATTGTCTCCAAAGTGACATGTGATGGATATGGCACCAGGAGCAAAAGTGTGAGTAATTATCACTAGAAGGTGGTGCCCTATCGACAAATGCCAAATGTTTTGTTCGGCTCTGCTCCTTGTTAATTGGCTGATTGCTACACGAGGCTTCTGCTAATGCTTTTACAGCGCTGCGGTGTGGGCGATATGTGGGAAGGTACTATGGCACTTGTATCACATTAGACCTTTTCAAGACGGAGAACACGATGCGGCAGAGAAACATCCAGCGACACAGCTGATAATGACGCTAAATCCTCTTGTGTGAGAAGGTACACTGTGTGTGCCTGGTGATTACAAAAAGCGTAAAAGCAGGCCTTAAAGGAGAGGAGAGAGGAATTCAGACGCACAAGCTAACCAGGACTTGAACAGGACCAACCGAGTCAGGCTTAAACTGGACTCAAACTAGGAACAAACCAGGAAAAGTGAACACTCCCTGAATCTTGCTAAATGTTTTTTCAAGGTTAGTGTATAACCTACTGTTCTCAAAGCATTTAGAGAACCACAATTCAAACGTTCCCCGGATGGTGTGCCTCTATTTATATTGTTCAGGACAGGGGTTTTTGAGGTCCAAATACATAGTTCTGAAATTAAGTTAACAAACAGCTGACTTTTTGGTCCTGTATTATGAAGTACATACATTTTCCCATTTCTCGTCCATCAAAATAAAATTACCCTAATTTTCCCATTTAGTTTTCATGTATCTAGTAGGTTGGTTATCCAGGTCATTAATGGGAAACAAGAGATAATTTATTCAAAATGCAGAAGAACATGCAAACACTACACCATCTTCCAATCAAACCTGGTTCTTTCCTAAACACTTTGCTCCTATTCTCCTATTTGATTCAGTTGATTTGGTTATTATCTCCACAAACGTGTGAAGCATATAATTAATGGGAGATCTTCAAGTTGTAAAATAAATGAACCGTCTAATCACACAGGGGCATAATCCAATGATGACACAAATGAAACATGCAAATGAATACGTTGACCGGCCGTGGAGAGCCTGTAGTCCCACTTTGCTCTTAGTTGCGAACTTTTTTTGTTCCTAATTTAAAAAAGGCATAATTCACATTTAGAAATAAAATTACAGTATGGTAATCAGAATGCAGTATCTGTTTGGCAGCTCTACAAGGCCACTGAGGTCTCCATGGCAGCCTCTAGCTGAGTAGGTTGAGAATCCACAAACTGATGTCAACTTTGCTATATAAGAATATGGTAGACTTATAAAATCTATAGTGTCGGAAAGGGTTTGTGGTCTGACCTTGAAATAGATAACCTTTGCCCAACAAAATTCTTATCCAAGGGAAATGTGAAGCTGCTTCTGCAATATTTTTTCATGGCTTCAAATTGTGACAAATATCAAAATTACATCCATTTAGGGTTCACAATATTCAAAATAATTTCAACTTTGAATTCTATATTTCTCTGGCAATGGATTATATTACGTGGTTGGTGTTCCACCTATTCTTCAATAACAAGTTTTAAAATTAGATTTTTTTATAATTAAAGCATTGTTCCCTGTGCCAACTAGCAAGCCTGAAACACTGCGACACGAGTCAATTACTTTGATAAAAGCCACATTTCCCTCGTGATAATATTGTATTTTCATTTGAAATATTCAAAAGGAAAATCCACAAATGTTAAACAGGTGTGACTTTATTATAACAACACTTTATTAGCCTTAATAAAATCCTACTTTATACATAATGATTCAGGATTAGTAACTACCTGGGTTTGAAATTAGGGTTACGATATTAAGTAGTTTCTGAGCCTGAATCATTCTTAGTTACACTTTGGTCCTTGATTTTAGTCCTGATGTGGACTTGGTTTGGTCCTGTTCTAGTTTCTGTTTAGTCCTGATCTTGTCCAGTTTTAGATTCAAGTTTAGTCCCGGTTTTGCCACAATTTGAATGTGGTGAATGTGAAAGTGTGAACGTACACTACATTTTTCTATGAATTAAGTTTTGTTCATGCTTTATTAAGTCTCAATCAAGAACTTAAATGGTATAATTTTATTATTAATTAGGCCGTCTGAGTATATATTATAACAAAAAATCAAACGCTAAAAAACTTCTTATCTACCATAAAATAGATATTTTTAAATCAATTTAAGGGATCACCGCGACACACATCATAGTTATTTATATTCTACTTCAAGTGAGACCAGATTAGCAGTGTGTTTTTTCCCCACCACTTCTTCTGTGAGTTGCCATAGCGAGTCACCCTTGCATAATGCCATTTGCGCTGATCACAACTCAAGTACATGTGTTATACCCTTGTTAACATTGTAGATGTGTGTCCGGATGCGTGCCAGAGAGAAAAATGGAGATAAAGTGTGCCCTTTCAAGGCTAATGTTGTAGCTTTGTAGGACGGAGCAGCGAGGGGCCTAACTTAGCATTAGTCCAACTGATCTCCATTTGTTCCGCCAAGGTAGAGAGAAACAGAGAGAAAAGACTGAAAATGGAGGCATCATGAAACCTATAATCATGATTGACTTTGGATGGAGTGAAGAAAGCATATAGACTTGTATAAAGATCTATTCTATGGTCTCAGGTGTCTGTTCCTTATGCAAACTTGCTCAATGCATTTGGAATGTCTGCCCAGATCCAATCTTGTAAAGTGCATTTTTTAGAAGCTGCGAGTGATTACATCTTTGTTGCCTGAATGGGGATGTTGGCTGTTTGGAAAAGGCATTGAAAGACTTTTTTGGGGGAGTGAAAAGTTCAAAATGGTATAAGTGGGACAGACATGCCAAGTGATATATGCCAGACCTCATCAAGAGGATTTAAGATAAGATAAGATATTCCTTTATTGTCCCACATGGGGAAATTTCATTGGTACAACGCAGGTAGATACAGAGGTAGATACAGAAGAAAAGAACAGATCACTTATAGGAAGTCTGAAAAACACTTTCAGTAGAAGATCTCCTATAAATAAATAAAAACTCCCATAGACAAATAAATAAATAAATACATAAATACCATTGCATGTGATCACGACAGTAATTGCACATGAATATGTGTCACGACAGCACATAGATTGCACATGAATTTCACAGTAATTGCACATATGACAGAATTGCACATCAGTATTAGGTTAGGTCAGTATTGCGAGTGTTCAGTACTAACAGTTTTTGTTATAAAGTCTGACAGCAGCAGGAAGGAAAGACCTACGGAACCTTTCCTTCACACATCGAGGGTGGATCAGTCTCTCACTGAAGCCGCTCTCCAGAGCGGAGAGAGTGTCCTGCAGGGGGCGACACTCATGGTCCAGCATAGATGTGAATCTAGCCAGGACCCTCCTGTCCCCCACCTCCTGCACCGAGTCCAGAGCACAGCCCAGGACGGAGCTGGACTTCTTGATGACTCTGTCCAGCCTCTTCCTCTCCCTCTCTGTGATGCTGCTGCTCCAGCAGGCCACACCGTACAGGAGCTGATGCCACCACAGAGTCGTAGAAGGTCTTCAGGAGTGGCCCTGTCACTCCAAAAGACCTGAGTCTCCTCAGGAGGTAGAGCCGACTCTGGCTCTTCCTGTACAGTGCGTCTGTGTTATGAGTCCAGTCCAGTTTTTTGGTTCAGATGAACACCCAGGTACTTGTATGAGTCCACTCTCTCAATGTCCCGTCCCTGGATGTTCACTGGTGAGGGGGCAGTGGGGTGGCGTCTGCGGAAATCCACCACCATCTCCTTGGTCTTCCCCGCGTTGATGAGGAGGTGGTTCCGCTGACACCAGTCCACAAATTCCTGCGCCAGTCCTCTGTACTCCGCGTCATCGTCGTCCGTGATGAGTCCGATGATGGCAGAGTCATCAGAGAACTTCTGCAGGACACAGCTGTCCGTGTCATGTCTGAAGTCTGCAGTGTAAAGGGTGAAGAGAAAGGGCGCGAGGACAGTGCCCTGGGGCGCCCCCACACTGCAGGTCAGAGTGTCAGACACAGTTCCGGACTCTCACAAACTGGGGTCGGTCTGTGAGGTAGTCCAGGATCCACTCTGCCAGGTCATACTCCACACCAGCCGTCTCCAGCTTGTCCCTCAGGAGCAGCGGCTGGATGGTGTTGAAGGCGCTGGAAAGATAGAAGAACAGGATCCTCACAGAGCTGCCAGGCTAGCTCGGAGCTCACATCACAACAACACAACGAAAAACGCTCAAATCCAGCCGAAAAAAGTCAAAAACAGTTGAATAAAAAACTATTCCAGCGCGTGTCCCTATCGTGCAGTAAAATAGAAAAAAATATACTAACTATATTTACAAAATATAGGAGATAAAGCACAATAAGTGTGAGAAAGAAGAGAGAGCGTTTACACCGGGCTGCCAGCTGTAGAAGCTACACTTCTGTTTTGTTGTTACCTCTCTTTTTGTTTCCTCTTGTGATTGTGTTGCAAATTAACAATGTGATTAAAAGTGAGAGGACACGGTCAGTGATCACATAGATGTTGTTCTGATTGGTGATTACGACAACGCGGTAAAGAACAATGTTTGGCGCTGGTACATGATGCTAAAAACACATCTAAATTAGTTGAAAATAGAAGAAACACTTGCAACATGAATGAATGAAAACGTTCTTCTCATATGGCAGTGTTTATCAGTCATTTCAGGATTTAAGTTTACCATTGCTCATCTGATGTGAATGCTCACAAAAATATTTAAATTTGACTGACCAAATCTCGTCTGAATTGGGTTTTATCATCTGAACAATGGCTGAAGAACATTTTAATTTGAAGTGTTATCTCCACTCCCCTTATCCCAATGGTGATCAGTCACAGGTTTTATAAACATGTATAGAAAAAGAAGAAGACACAGTGGGATATATAAACAATCAACATAGTCCTAATCATGTAACAAATGTTCCAGTTGGTCCAAAGTGTGTCAAATGTGTCAATTTTCAAATTTAGTCAGAATGTAATTGTCTTCTTTTTCACTCATTATGTCAGTACAGTCCTTGATTGTTGGTCGAGTTTGTGTCATTCATTTCTTTGTATTCCATTTACAGCGTCCATGGCAGTAGTTTTGAGGCCCAGATACATAGTTCTGAAGTCCAGTGGGATGTCAATAACAAAGATTCGTAGTGCTCCGTTAATCTCAGTCCAATATTTCTAAGACAGTCCCCAAAGGCTTGTAATGGAGAGCCAGTTGGCAATCACATTTTCTTCTGCAATTAGAATTTCCCCTGGTGATAGTAGACACTTTGACAAACATATGATTTTGTGGTCCTCTATAGGGATGTATATATGTTTTCCCTCTCTTCATCCGTCAAATCAAAATAACATCTCTTTCCCATTTATTTGTAATGTATTTGGTAGAATGGCTGTCCAGATTGATACAATCTCATGTCTTTTTCAAGTAGCTGTTTTTATTATATTTCTATCTAAATATCCTTGAATGGACCTGCAAACAAGCTCATCAAATGTTAAAGTCTATGTGACAAAGTAATGCGCTCTCTGTGAACCTAAATGTACTAGCGGCATAAATAGGCTGCTCTTATGGAACAAAAATGTAAACTGACAGTTCATCACAACATTTCACACCAATATCCATCAAAGTCTAAACAAGTGGGTTTGAATTGGTACAGAATGTTGTGTGGGAAAGGTTGGTCAAACTTCAGGAGAAGAGATGCACTTTTAAGCCAGAGTTTAGTTTGGCTCAGTGTGGACAAGTAATTAACGGGAGAGAACAGAGTGCTAGCTAAGAACTAGGCTGCTTTGTCAGTTTCTTTTGCCATCTTTTCCCTTTTTCTTAATTCCTTTGACACAGTCCTTTCATCCGAGCTTGGACCAAATTGACATTGTGGTTTAGTCGTAGCTTTTCTGTCTGTTTCACACAGACTTGAAATCTGTGAATGCACATGGCTGCACACAGGTACTATATGCAGTGTGAAAACCAAAGCAAATCAAAAAAGGTAGAGCAAAAAGAAAATTATGAACAAAGGTTTAGAGTTTTGGATATTTCAGCAGGTATAAAACATTAAAAACATGTTTTAATCAGATATTTACTGCTGAATTCTGTGTTGTATGCCATGAAAAAGTATTTGTATTTATTTTGAATAATGAAGATTTTTGTTGATGGGATTTGCAAATGTTCAGGTTTATTGAGACTGAATTTCTATTGTAAATTTGCCACTGGTTTTCATAACTCATGCCTTGTGTTTTCCTAACCAGACTTACACAACATCAAATTTCAAAGTCTCAAAAGTCGTTACACACTTGCCTTCGGGCGTTTCTCCAGATGTAATTATCACGTACTGAAATCTCCCTCCTGCACTGCGCTGGGGCACCCAAAATTAATTCTTCTAAAAAATACCCATTTATGTTTCTTTTCCCATAGTTTGCAAGCCTGCATAACAATAACAATGACAAGTCAAGAACATTATGTGCTGTAAAAAACCTGGAGCGCATGAAAGGTTGTAATTTAGGCATCAAAAACGCCTTGTGGTGTTGTATATTAAACGGCCCTATCAGATTCTATCAAGGTTAGACGATGAAAGAGAAAGATTGGGATTAATGTGACAAATATGATATTCTGACACAAAAGAGAAAATGATGACAAATAACAGACCATGCTTTATTGTGAACAGAATTTGAAAGAGTTGTTGTAAATGGGTTTGTGCTATTGTGTTCAGCCTGATTGCGTCTTAACAAGATTGTGAAAACATTCTTCGATGCATGCATTTTCTTTATTATTTGAGAAAGTTTAATGGGCAATATAGCCAGTGCTGCTAAAAGTGTTCTGCCAATTCGTTAGTGAAAGCAAAATTTGCTTTAATAGTCAATGGAATGAAATATTCTGTTGTGTAAATGTCCTTCGGGTTGTGGTTATTAGAGAATGTATTACACTTTTTTTTGTAGGGATTGTTTTTTCTTTCTTTTAATTAATTCTTACTTTGTAGGGGGGGAAAGAAGAACAAAAAGAGTATGCTGCCTTCTTAAATCAAGATTGACAAGAAATTAACATTTTATATTCACTGAACTCTCTCTGTTTCCTCTCGTCATTTGATTTTTTCCACTCAGACTCGCTCTTCTTCTGGCCCTGCAGAAATCATCAGTGTAATAACTCCAGCACTAATCCTATTCCGTTTCTAGTGTGACCTTTTCAAAACTTTATTCTGAACTGAACTGGCAGAATTTAGTCATATACCGTATTTTCCGGACTATAAGTCACACTTTTTTCAGAGCAACTTATATGTGATATTATTTGTTATTTTCACAGTTGCAATACGTAATACGTAAATACAATTGCAGGGAAGAAAAGTTGAGGCCAAATCAAGCCAAGAAGGGGAGTCCTCAAATGCTATAGGAAATTGACACGCTAAGAGGAGAAATGAATGATCTGACCTTCCAGGAAATGGTTAAGAAAATGCTCTTTACCAAACAAAGATATTATGAGAGTGGATACAAATTTTCTAAATTGCTATCTTGGAAACTTGGAAATCAAAAATCTGAAAGAACAATTGTTAAAATATAAGAAAGTAATGCAATCTTAACCAAACAAGACCAGAATTCAACCAGCATTTGTATCCTTCTATAGAAGAACAGTCTCAGTTTCCATATATATATATATATATATATATATATATATATATATATATATATATATATATATATATATATATATATATATATAAGAAGATGATAATCCTTTCTGGACACACTCAATTTGCCTGTTATATCAGAAGAGCAAAAAATTAGGAGCTGAAATAGAAGTTTTGGAAATACAAGGTACAATCTATACATTATAGAACAATGTATCTCTGGGGAGTGATATTATCACATCAGTGATATAAACTGATACAAAGCTCTAAAAGAAACACTTAACAACTTTTGTTTTTGTTGAGCACTTAAAAAAACCTCAAACCCTTCTGGTTGGTCCAGATGACTGCAACTGAATCTTTTTTCTACAATGGAACACTAAATAAATCTACAAACAAATTTAAATATCTCATCTTGGCATTCCCTTTTTACCTTTAGAAATGGAATCGCTTAGATATTTAGGTGAGGTACTCCTTTGGGATCTATCAACAATTTTGGAGAAAAAATATACCCCTCTTTTTACTACTGTAAAAAATATCTTGAAAAATGGAATGTTATCTCCTACTTAAGTCCAAGTTAGAGGATTGGAACTAAAAATGCATGTTTTGCCCAGGTTTCTATATGTGTTCCAGACTCTTCCAATTTCCATCCCCAACCGGCTGTTCGATGAGTGGAATAAAACAATCTAATTTCTATGACAAGGGGTGGAAAAATGCTGTATTATAGAATGGAGGCTGGGGGTTACCTAGTCTAAAAAATGATCAAAGCGTTGCTGTACTGGTGTGACCCAGAATATGAAGCTCAATGGAAAAATATTGAGAATGGTTTTGTGCCGGGGGGTCCTGTACAGGCCTTTCTGGCAGATGACGGGGATGTGTTGTTTGGAGGGGGTGGAGAATCCTTGGGTAAAATCTGTGCTTACAACATGCAAGGAGCTAATCAAATCATACAAACTAAACAAAGATGTTAAAATCTTACATTGGTTTGCTTATGATCAAAATGTCACATCTAACAGCACAGACTCTTTTGGGACTGTCCTGTTGCTCAGTTTTGGATTGAGATCAATAAAGCTTTACAGATAATGTATGACATCACCATCCCATTGGATTTCAGGACGATGTTATTGGGCTTCAGGACTCCTGCCATGGACACAACCAACGGCTATCTCTGGAGCATCCTCCTGGTGACAGAAAAAAAGGCCCTCACAAAATGCACCGACAATCAAGGACTGGACTGACATCATATTGGACATTTGTAAAATAGAAAATATTATATTTGGACTTAATTTGAAAATGGACTGTGAACATAAATGGGACATCTTTGGGTTGTTTGTACCATTAATTCTCTTAACTTAACTCTTTTGTCTACTTATTTTGGTTTATGTCCCTTCTCTCTGGTATGGGTATCTTTCTCTGTGTTTGTTTTTATGTTTTTATTAGTTTATTATAAAAATGAAGAATCGAAAAATCTGAAAAAAAGAAGACAAAAAAAAGACATTTTGGGGTGCAATTGTTTGGATGTGTCCACACAAGTGACCATTATGCACCTTTCCTGACCCTGAGTGGGAAGACTACCAATTTGAGAAGATCACCTGCAGTGTAAGAAGAACAATGGGAGGCAAGGTCTGAATCTGAGCTGTGGCCAGAGATATATCTACTGTAAAGAATAATGTAGGAAAGTAAATAAAAGGACCCGTTAAGGACCCGTAGTATGCCAATTTGACTTTTTCATCTTATAGTGTCTCCTCAGTCAAAACGGTTATCTTTTGTCAGCGATTGACTTCACTACGGCCACGTCAAAATACTGTACCCATCTTCATATATTTTAAATTATATCACATGAAGCCAAGGCTGTGCTAATCTTCCACTTACAAAACATCAAAATAAAACATTTGTTTTTACTATTTTATTAAGCTTTCTACTAGATTCTGTCCAACCTTTTCTCACCATAGATCTTCCAGTTATAATTTGAATGCATCATTCTTCAAAGGCCCACTCATTTTTATCATTGACAGTAGATTATTGCAGACAAATGACCAAACCCAGATTACATATTTAGAATTTAGAACAGTTTAACGGAAATGTTCAAAAGTTACTATTTACATCCATAGCCACCGGCCCTCCGTCTGGGAACGCGCCAGACGATTAATGTTTGTTAATGCAGAGGTACCGGCTCGCTAGGCTTGTGCACCCAAACATAACAAATGTTATCGCACCTGAATTATATCTATTATATATCACAAAAAGACATTTAATAATTCCAAGTTTGCGGCGCTGTGAGACATGGCTAAAGCTAGAGTAAACAAGACACATTTCTGGTTTATCGTCTGCCTTTTCACTTCTTGGCACCTAAACAACACCTTTCACCTATCTTTATGTCATGCATTGGTCGTGTTAGATGCTCAGGAACTACATCGATAAACAGGAAAAAGTCTGTCAGCTCAACATAAAGTTGTAATCACTGGAAATGCGTTGTCTTATCACAAAATCAAGTAATACGGTAATTTCTATCTTCCCTTTGTTTTTTCATTTGCACCTGAGTTTGCTCCTGCTCCAAAGTGAGTCAATGGAAACGTGGCTCATGTGTCATTTTCTGATGGAAAACCTATACTTAAATAGTAAATACATGCGGAAAATATGCATATTTAGCACTTCTCTATACATACTGTTTGAAATTATTCCTGTGTGTGTGTCAGGATCAGCGCTGGGTCACTTTACGTCCTTCACTTTGTGTTTCTGCTGCTGTCACAGGGCAGAGGTCAGAGGATAAGGGAACCAGGAGCATGGAAGACGACTGTGTGCTGAGGGCCGCTGAGGGTGAGGGGGCTTTTTTAAATGAGACCTGCCACCTGCCCGCGAGCAAGGAGAGAAAGAGACTCTATGGGGATGAAAAGAAGAGAGGGAGAAGGGAGAGCTGTTATTGTAAGCAAGGGCACTGGGGTGTTCCAAAAGAAGAGCTTTGGTCCCACTTACAGCGTGTTATATTCACCAGTAAAGACCACTAATATTTTGGCATCTTTTATTTTATTTTGCACTTCCCACGCACCTGCTTAGATATTGAGGTCAAGAGGATTGACTATAGCCGAGATTTAGTGCTGATTATGAACAACCTGACAAATGTGTTTCAATAGTGGATTTCAATGAGTTTAGCTTCTCAGTGTTCCTTATTTTTGTCTTAAAAAGCTTGAAAATGTACCAAGTAATTATATATGTGAATGTGTAAGAGCAATGTTGAGCAATGAGCAAGAATTGTGTGAGGACTATTTAATAATTCAACCCACTCTTGTATTTGTAGTAGGACTACGATTAATCATAGAAAATTGACGCATTCATTCAGATTAATGCTAATTATTGCCACATAAGATCTATCTGTCTGACCGCACACACAAGTTTTATCTTCGTCACAGAGCGCATGTCGTTCAACTCCAGATCTCCGTGGCGTCCCCCGTTTGCGTCGCAGAGCCACTCCCCGCCGCCCCTGCGCTCATCAACATCAGCCGCTGAGTGATCTGCAGAGCCGCAGAGAGGCAGATCAAACCGAAGATCGATGGAGACCCGGAGCCGGAGTGCAGCTGGAGCACACAGTGTGCGCCACACGACAAAAATAAAACCTGCGAGTGAGCGCTAAAACCAGTGAAATGGGCCAGAAATGTCACCAAAGTACAACAGCACACCTGTAGACGCCAGGCCCACATCTGTCAGCCATTTACACTGTTATTATGGGTCTTTAACACACTGTTGTTTGGTCATGCACATTTATATATATTATTTTATTTATTGAGACAGCGCACAATATACATTAACTTTAACAGGAGAGTAGCAGGCTGTCGTCCCTGAGCAGGTTGAAGTCCCACTGAGAACTTTTTCAGTGGGACTATTGTAGACGTTATTAGTTGAGCAACATGAAATACAATGTCTACTTAATTATAGTTAGTTGGGCTTTTAAATTATTTCTATAGATTTGTGAAATAATTACATAATTTACTTGTATTCAGAAAATGTGCATTAATACGTCAACATAGAAATGTAAATATTAAAGCGCACTGATTTAAAAATGTATACATTTTGGTTTATTGATCGGTCGATGGTGTCTTAGTTGACCTAACATTTATTACTTCATTAAATATTTTATTAGCTTTACAAAGATTTGAACCATGGCAGAAGCAGAAGACACAGAGTCAGCTGTAGTTTTGGACTTCAGCTTTTAAAACTTATACATGACATATGCAGTTTCTTTGTACTTTTTTGGATGCAAAGTTGGTGATGAGGGAACGTATACAATCTTATGATCTTTTGTGTGCATATATGATAAGCTTATGGTAACTGTAAATTGTTTTGAGAGCTTTTCTAGCACTACGCTTTGCTCCCTTTTAGTCGACTAATTGGTTGTATTTAGTTGTGCAAGACTTTTCAAGTCGATTCTAGCCCTAGTGAGCCGGGTTGATTCTCCAAAGATCTCACTTGTAAATAGGACTTTCACAATATAAAATGTTAGGGTTATTACGTCACGATTATTGTGAGATGAAATACAACAATTTAAGAATTATTTGCGATTACTGAGAACGTGACCGAACAACTGTGAAATATTTCCGTTTCATTCCCTTTGTCTAACGCGTTACTACCTCAAGAAAGTTAATGTGACAAAAACAGCCGGATAAAAAGGTCTTTAAAGTTAGATGTATTTTTTGGACTATTGTTTGAATTAAAAAGACAAAATGTATCTTCCCATATTATGACCTGATAATAATAAGCCGCAATACGGTTACAGCTCGTTAAACCTGTTAAACTGTGCCAAATTGCTGTAGCTCATTAATATGCTCTGACAGATCAAACTGCCCATCTACCATTGCTTAAAAAAATATCCAAGATTTCCAATGGGGATATAAAGGCGCATAATTAATTCTTTTAATGTCGTATGCATTTGACCGAGTGGTCTCCTGACAGTCGATGGAGGCCATTGACTTCCAGGCGACAGTGCCATAATTCCATCTAATCACCATTGTTCACTTCCACTTTTTCTCCCGCTGTAATACGGAAGTGCCTATACAAATATTCATCTGATTTATAATATAAGTTAATTATGACTGCTTCGTACCGTCGCCGTCATGGCCGCCATCCTCATCATCTGCTTGGCGAAGGGCAGCGGAGTGAGGAAGATGAAAGGCGAGGGGAAGTACGCCGGAATGCGTTTGAACGTAGTCTAGACCGCGGCTTGATTGGGAGAGAGATGAGGGACGGAAAATCAAGCGATGAGAGAAGAAGAGTGGTGTTTGAGAGGGAACAAAGCTGATGAAGGGAAACGCAGACATGTAAACAAGTGATTTCTCTGACGGACAAACGGGTGCAGAGTAAAGACTTGTGTTGTCGAATAATGGGATGCAAATTTGAAGCGTGTTTTAGATTTGTTCAGAGTAATGTCAATATTTTCGCCCAAATAAAATAACAAAAGACAAAAAAAGGAAGGATTGGTAGTATAAGTAACTGGATGCAACATATGTTATTATTTCATGTGAATATTCAGACAAATATGCACAGATTTTGGTATAAGATTTTGATAAAGGAAATCACATTTTATGGAAAGGTTAAAAAAACACAAATAAACAAATGATTAACACGTTGAAATACACTTTTTTGTCTTAACTAATAGAGCTTATAATACTGGGTGGGAAACACAATATTTACTCGAGTACAATAACATATGATGATATGATGATCAAAAGAGAATATTTTATTATAACTCAGACAAAACAGGAATAACATGCATATTTATTGTATATTTTGTCTGCAAGTATACATCATCAGAATATCCTTAAGCAGCATTCATGGAGCTTAATCTCTGTTAAATTTAGTCAACATTTCAAAATCACAGGCCTTTCACAATCCAAACACACTTATCAATTACCGATATTCAATAATAACAATTTGCAAAATAATCGTTAGTTGCTGCTCTACAGTAAATGTACTACACACAACCAGTGTTGGAAATAATATTTTTTTTTAATTTATATTACAGAATACCTGTACTACAATGTAGTTTGTAACATATTCCGTAACTTGGTCTAATCAAAGTACTGCATTCTGAATACTCAAAGTACTTTCACATTGAGTCGCAGAATATATTTATAGGATTAAAACTGTATTTGTTTATTACACATTTATTTAGCCTATAAAAATAGTTTAAAAGTCACACATGCACTCACTATAAGAGCTGCTTTTTCAATTTGTCTCACTAATTCAGTGCCGTTTGAAGGCTAAAGGTCATGCTCAAATACCACAATGTACAGTATTCCATAGTATTCCACCTCACCACCAAAACAAAGTAACTGCACTACTTTTTTTTTCTTCCTGAATATGTTTTTCTGGTACATGTATTCAGTTACTTTCCAACACAGCTAGATACGTTCCAAAATATGTCTAGAAAATGTATAAGGGTTACTGGAGTGCTGAGAAGTACGCTGGCTGGAAGTGGAACGCACTGACACATACAATACAATAATATAGTAGAGGTAGACTGAACATCGTGCCTCATTGTTTCCCATCTGTCAAAGCCGAGGCTCAGAGAGTACAGAAATACGACGACAAAACAACTGCTTTTACTCCATCGTACAAGCAAAAATATATTCAGTAGCTTTTATATCGTACTGTAAATATCTCCGCAAATAAACGCAGTGAATCCCAATCTTTTCTTTTTAGCTTTTTCCACAGCAAATCACTCCCTGTATAATGATTGCATACACGTTTTTGAGCCAAATGCCCTTTCGCTCAATTGATGTTGTTGTTTTTTTGTAAAACTTGGCAACAATCAAGCATGAATTGGTGTCTCCCACTCCTAAGTTATTGCTACAATAGAACAACTACAACAAACAGCTAAAGTTATCACACTTACTGTATCTTAGGTGTTATTTGCTCTTCATAGTGCGTTACAGTGCATAGTTTGGAGCGTGAAACATGAGAATTTCCTCTTTTCTTTTCACAATTTTGCATTTGATCAAGTTATTTTCACCAGAAACATCCAAAGCTCGTACGTACAATTGCTTTGTTTTCTTCTTTTTGTGAATCTCTGCATTATCTGTTTATAAAAACGCTTGCCCCAACACCAGTGGATTGAGGCCAGAATGAGATAAAATGGTTGCAAGTCAGACATCTTCCGCAAAATAACTAACCCGACACGGAAAGCACAGGAGATGAGGATGGAAGAGGATGTGATGAAGTGATGGAACGCTCACGGGGCCAGAAAAAGTGATTTAAGATCGAAGGACAAAGTGTGCGCCAGTCGAGGCAAAGTTGGCAGAGTTCAAAGTGCCTTATCAAAACATCTTCCGCCGCCGTAATGGCTTCTCTATTCAACCCTCCACTGTTATTAGCCACACCATTCACCCGCGCTGCCCACACGGGTCAAGCAGCGCCGACCTGAATCCTAAGTACCGACCAGCACCTCTGAACCCATCGCACAATATCGGTCATTAGCAAGCACTCTGAGCACTGAAGGGCGACCAGCTGCTATTTAATGCAATTATTCATATAGCGGCTCCATAAACCTCAGCTCCAGAGGTTTACAAAATCTCGTTAAGTGTCTGTTTTTACTGTATTGATTCAGGACTTCATGATGACCATCCAGTACATGTAGGGCTATCGGTTATTTTAGTAATACTGTAATCTATAAATGATTTTCTTTGTTTAATTGGGTAATGTGTGTTTTTTTTTAAGCATTTTTTTTTTTTTTTAAAGCATTTTTTTTCCTTTTTTTATTATAACGTTATAGTTCATACAAATCACAAATGAGGAGTTTCTGCTTAAAATAACACATTCTATTCTTAGTATCACACAAGGATGTCCCCAAAACAGCAACATTTCACTTCCCTAGTCCAAGTGTCCATGAGTGAATCTGCCATAGTTCAGTCTCTTTGATATCTAGTGCTGAAGCCATGGATCCATATCTGTCTTCCACAACTTCACATCTAGAAAAGAAAGAAAGAACAAACATAAATGTAATTGTTCTCTTAGAATGTATATAAAGGACGAATTATCTTGTCACCAGACTATAATGTAAACAGGCCAGATAAATAGAGATGAATTCATTTGTGTTTCTTGTCACATCACAAATAAGAAACGTGTTTGTGAAATTGTACGTTACGTGAGGCCAGTGTAGGTTTACTTTGTGTCGTTTTTTAGTGCTGTAACTCTGCGGCTGTTGTGTCCTCCGTGTTCTTTCACACAACTTTACTCTGCTCCATAGACACACGTGATGGTTTAAAACAGGCCACTTTCTCTTGTGCTTCAGTTGCTGCAGGCTCCGCGCTAAAATCAGCTCTGTGTGAAAATTAAACGAGTCACCGAGGCAATAAAACGATAATCAAAGCTTTTTTTTGTAATTGAATTTCTCGATTAACTCAATTCATCGTTTCAGTGCTCAATACATGCGACACTAAGTGCAGAATATGTCTGTTGACAGTGGGCAATAGTAACAGACAAAACTGTCCCTGCTTTAGTCATGGTTTAGACATGCTTTAGTCTTGTTTAAATCATGTTTTAGTCCTGTTTTAGTCATGTTTTAGTCCCTGGTTTAGTCATGGTTTAGCATGCTTTAGTCTTGTTTAAATCATGTTTTAATCATGTTTTTGTCCTGTTTTAGTCCCTGGTTTAATCATGTTTTTTGTCCTGTTTTAATCATGTTTTAGTCCCTGGTTTAGTCCTGTTTTTGTCCTGTTTTAGTCATGTTTTAATCATGTTTTAGTCATGTTTTAAACATGTTTTAGTCCCTGTTTTAGTCCTGTTTTATTCATGTTTTAGTCCCTGTTTTAGTCCCTGTTTTAGTCCCTGTTTTAATCATGTTTTAGTCCCTGTTTTAGTCCTGTTTTATTCATGTTTTAGTCCCTGTTTTAGTCCCTGTTTTAGTCCCTGTTTTAATCATGTTTTAGTCCCTGTTTTAGTCCTGTTTTATTCATGTTTTAATCATGTTTTAGTCCCTGGTTTAGGCGTGTTTTTGTCCTGTTTTAGTCATGTTTTAGTCATGTTTTAGTTATGTTTTAGTCCCTGGTTTAGTCCTTGGTTTAGTCCTGTTTTTGTCTTATTTTAATCATGGGTTAGTCCCTGGTTTAGTCCCATTTTAGTCCTGTTTTAGTTATGTTTTAGTCCCTGGTTTAGACATGGTTTAGACATGCTTTAGTCTTGTTTGAATCATGTTTGAATCATGTTTTTGTCACGTTTTAATCATGGGTTAGTCCCTAGTTTAATCCCTGGTTTAGTCCTGTTTTAGTCTTGTTTTTGGCCTTGTTTTAGCCTTTGTTTAGTCTTGCCTGTCAACATAACATAAATGTGTTCAAACCAGTTTGTCAGTGTTTTAAGTGAGTTTTAAATATCCAACAAATCAGAATGACTCTCACTTTATTGTCGCTGACATTTTTTACTAAGTGCACAACATTCAAGTTGTGCTTACTCATGATATTTTCAATGTTTCCATATATGGCCCACCATTAATGTTGACTTTACTTTCCCATTTAGGAAATTTGACCATTATTAATCAAGAACTGGTCAAGAGCAGTGGGGTCTCATTTATAAAACTTAACGTAGAATATGGACTAAAAGTGTACGTAAGGATAAAACACAAACATCCTCAAGCAATATTCATAAAGCTCCCGCATTGGCAAGGCTTAGACTTCTTGAATTCGACTGCACATTTCCACGACAAGTTGTCATTTCATCGATCACAAACCTAATGTGTAAAGTAGATTTTGTAACATGTTGTACATATGTGCATGTTTTTGCTTTAATAGGTTAGCAGACACAGGAAGAACATACAAAGTCCACACAGACCAACATGTTCATGAAACACCACATTTTAAAATCTCATAATGTTGTTGATTCTCTATTGACAACTAAAATGGGTCAGATTCGTACGCAGTGTGGCAACATTCTTTTTAAAATTGTGGAATACCTTGTGAAAGCGTTGGTTTCATCTCAAAGCCGATGATCGCGCTTTTCCAAACTGACAGGTCAAACATTGAACTATGATTGTTGGTGTTTTTCTTTGCTGCTCTATTAGCATTTTGAAGGCAACACAATCTGTCGAAAGAAGAGCAGAGATTCACAACATTAATATTCAGAAAGGGAGATTTTGTATTGCGGGTTTAAAGGTGTAACTGTAAACCTGCACAATACCAAAGTTGGACCAGAAAGTTTTCTTTTTTTACAGTTTTAAGTGATTTATTGAAGCTTTATGAGACAAGAACATCCGAAGGGACAGTGCGTGACCATTTCTTTTGACATATCACATAATGAGGTTCTTCAGAGTGCAATAAAGTCCAAAAATAGCTCACTGTCTTACATGCTATTGTACTGACCGACGCCCTTATTGCCAACGAGTAAGAGCTCACCTTCAGAAGGACTTATGCAAATGAATTATGAATGAGCTTCTTGGCGTCAAACAAGTATTGGGTCATGGGGCCTTGCAATAAACACAGCCTTACAACCTAATCACTCTTCAGCTTGATTCAAACCATTAATATATCTGGTTTGATCCATGGTCAACGTTGTCCTTTATATAGGCTACATGTAATATTCAGAAGGTGCATTGGGGCGAATTGAAAACACTTTGCATTTGCACCTACTTTTTTCACTTTCCACTGCGTCCTCCTCTTGTCTTACTTACGTCTTGAACCGCGAGGCATCTTTCGGTTATAAAAGTGATGCATTTTGATTATGCATTTAAAGCAAACATAGTAAATTGTCTGCGTATTTTTAATGCAATTCTATCCAGACGATAAAGTGTGTGTTTTATAGCTTGTTTTGCCTGACTTTCACTGACATGCATGATGAAATAAAACTAAATGGGCCCAGTTGGAGTAGAAAATGTGTAATATTAGCTAATTGTAATTGCAAAAGAACGCAATGGTTTCATAACAAGCAACGGCGCACACGACGTGGTAAGCAGCGTGTAATTGTGGCATTCAAAGAAGCACGCGGCCATGCTTGTTATGTAATTGTGGAAAAGGGAAGTTTTTCAAAAGCACAGTTGGAGGGAAGTCGCACACCAAAGTATTCCATTGATCCTTTTTTTGGCCATGGGACTATTTCGACCGACCTCCTCCATGTTTGGTCTATTAATTACCAGTTTCCTCTTGTGTCTCCCACCTCCCGCTTATTACTCAGTCAGAGGGTTAAAAATAACACGACACACTGACATAGAAAGATAATGAAGTAAGTGCTGCACAGTGGTCGACTGGTTAAGGCTGCAGTGTCGTGAGTTTCCATCCTGACTCCAAATATTTACTGCATGTCTTCCCTTCTCTCTCATCCCACATTTCACACTCACCTGTCCTGTTCCTACGGGTCAAAAATCTTCCGAAAAAAAAGAAAAGAAATATATCAAATTAAGACTTGTTTTATGTACATTTGTTCTTTATGTCCGATCAATTGTTCTTGAAGGTTTGGCTGCCATTTTTATGTCAGTTTGCCTCAGGGCAACTTTGGCTATGGAACTTGAAAAATTAAAAACACTGAGTTTTGACCAAATTGTAAGGACTGTAAACATTTCAATATGTTTGTTTTTCTCCCAAAATAGTACATTTTAAAGGGGCATGGTGCAACTTTTCCTGTATCTCCTTGCCGGTATCATTGCTTTACCTTCTATGTTACATACACAGTCTGGAATTAAACATATCTACCGTATTTTGCGGACTATAAGTCGCACCTTTTTTCATAGTTTTGGCCGGGATGCGACTTATATTTATACTTATATACTTGTACTCCGGAGCGCCTTATATGTGAAATTATTTGTTATTTTCACACTTGCAACCTTATTTCATACTCCAGTGCAACTTAAAAGTTTTTTTCTCCGGTGCAACTTATAGTCCGAAAAATACGGTATCTAGCATTTTATGTCATTGCTGGTGTTTTTATAGTTCAAAAATAGCTTGAAAAACATGCATTCTTTCTGTGAACAGGCTCACCTCTCCACAGATCTGACCTGGAACATGATCTTGTAGTGTTGCCTGCTCGTCTCCATGGAGATTGAAAAGGTTAATGTCATAATTAAAGACAAAGCAATAACAGAAGACCAGCTTTTGGACAAAATGCTCTGTCTATGACGACCAGTACAATCTGGAACAGTCTTCCTCTTGAAATAAAGGAGTGTCCTACATTATTCAGCTTTAAAACTCAAACGGTGCCTAAAATCAAACCAGCCACATGACGCCTTGCCTTTTCCTTGAGTTGGACTAATCTCCTGTATGCTGTATTTGTTTTGTCCTCTGTCTACAGGACTGCGGCTGTTTATTAGCTTTGTTTCGTACAGACAATAATCATCAATATTATGCATAAACAATAATGATTAAAAGCTCTAAAGACAAGCAGGCTGTGGACTTTCCTCCAGAAAAGTTATATAATGCATCTTTAAAGGGAATTTAGGGATCAATAAATGAATTATAGTGAAATCAATAAATAGCTATACAAACAAATAAATCAATATTTAATTATGCACATTTACTTTCATCCATTTTCATTTAAATTCCAGTTAAATTTGAACTTTCTGACCTCCCCCAAGGAGGTCAGAAAGTTCTGGCCCTCTTCTGGCCCTCTCTCCGCTTCTGATCCAATCCATGCAAGTGTCCCGACCTTCTCCTCCATGTTGGCTCCATTAATTACCAGTTTCCCTTCTTCTGCCCCTCTCTCATCAGTCCATCAGGGGTAAAAATACCTCTTCCCCCGACACTATATCCTCCCCCGTCCTCCCCGCTCCGTGATGTCTCTCTATAGTCGTCCTCACCCCACGCCGCGCCTCATTTCCTGCCTCACCCCCTTCTACTTATCACTGACTCACTCTGCCTTTTGCTTCTATCATTCCATCGGCTCCCTCAGAATAGCCATCTTCTCCCCCCCCCGCCTGGCGCTTTACATGCCAGCTCACCTCATCCCTCACTATGCCGTTATCCACTCATCTGTTTTTTGCGGCGCAGACTCCCTATTCTTTTCTTTGCACGGAGAGCGGCATGATAAAGATCTTTAATTAATCAATTCACATACTGTCCCTGACACGGCTCTGCCTCGGAAAAAAAAAATGACCTTCACCTTTTTTATTATTCATCACAACTCCAAAAAAAAAAAAAAAAAGAGTGTATTTCGGAATTGAATGTGGCAAGTGTGGTTGTGGTCTTCAGCTGATTGCGCATTCACAAGGGTGCAGGACGTTGAACTAAGGTGAACTCTAGGTTTTGAACTTTATTCTGTTCAGACAATGCACAATGTACCAGCATGCAAAGGTTGCTTGGGGATAGATGATGAAAAGTTTGATGCATGGAATGTTAATATTCATTTTCTTGTGATTTTACTAGCAAGAGGTTACAGGTCTTTGGGTGTTACATGTGTAGCAGCCAGTAGCATGCTGGGACTTTTATGGATGGGCAAGCCGACCCGGGTCGGTCATTAATATTTAGTGGATAACATTTGCAAGCAAAAAATGGAAGAGAGAAAAGAACATTAGTTTCAAACCCTGGCTTCCCATGTTAAGTCAGACACCTATCCTACTGAGTTAAATGTCCATACCCACAAACGATGCTGAAAGGACTAAATGGGCTCACTTCACCGATCAATTCATTACACCTTCTATGTAATGATTAGCGCTCTATGTTGTAAAATGACTGCCTGTATGTCTAACTTACATCTAATTGTTAGAAACGTGAACAGAGACTTAGCTACAAGCACAGACTTGTCTCTAAAAGATAGTTTTTAAGTCTGTTTGTTGAAACCTGGCGTTGTTGCTTCGCTTCTCCTCCTGCACATGTTACCCAATACAGTTAGGGCAGAACCTGCAAAATTCCTACCGTTTTTTTCAGCGTGGTTTGAGCTCAGATCCATGGTTTTGAGGCTGTGTGGTCGTCATGCACAGACCTCTAAAAGAAGCTGCTGTCTGCTCTGGTTCTAAAAGCTCATGTTAGAGAGCAGAGCATGAACGGGCCTCTGAACACGGCCACAGCCCGGGGATGAGAATGATTCTTGGATGAGCGTCAAGAGTCAGAATGATACAACAGATTTTTTTCTACACCAGAATTTGCATCTGTAGAATATGCCTATGCCTGATAGCAAAACAATACTAATAGTCAGATTACACACAAGCTTAAAAGATTCTAAACTAAATGTCAGTTTAAAGTTTCATTTTATGTTTAAAACTCGACTGTAACTGTTAATCAGAATAATCAGTTGACATATTAAGATGGGTTCAAATGTCAAAAATTATGCTAAATCTTAATTTTATGAGTTGTGGGTGTGTTTATTAACAAGTGTAAAACAGTTTTTTCTTTGTGTGCCCTTTCTGTTTAACCAGTCCACTGTAATTTCTAAAATATTGTCATTAAGGCTTTTTGGTACAGTTGGCCTTTTGGCACAGCACAAAAATCACTCAAATTACTTTGAAAAACCTGACCTTCAGATTAGTGTAAAAGTGGGATGTTTTGTAAAGCCTAGCATCAGAGATGGGGAATTTATTTATTTTATTCTATATTAATATTAGTTTTTCACACATTTTAAACAGAACAACCTGGATTGTGTGTGTGTGTATGTGTGTGTGTGTGTGTGTGTGTGTGTGTGTGTGTGTGTATGTGTGTATGTGTGTGTGTGTGTGTGTGTGTGTGTATGTGTGTATGTGTGTATGTGTGTATGTGTGTATATATTCACTGTCTTGATGTGTTTGGAACTGTTAGAGATAGGGCTAACCATTGTCTGTGCCTCCACATTCCATTGTTGTTTGGTTGTGTTGTTTTTTTAAGTGTCCCTGTTGTGCGCTTCCATGCGTCACCTGGGCCATATGCTTTGTTTCTCTATTCTATTCTCTCTATCCCAAATATGTCACTCCTATTTTGCCCAAATCTGTTATTTCCCAATAGATGAGACAATGGATGGACTTCTTAAGGTAAGTTCAATTTAGCTTAAGCCGTCCATCTTGAAGAAACGGCTACAGCTAGCCACCCACCAATGTTTTTTGTTTGCTAGTTTATGTGGCTCAAAGCATGCATTTAAAATAGAGCAGACATGTTACCATTACTTGTGAAAGTTTTACAAAGGCATATTGAGTTCTGAAAGTTGTGTTTTTTGCTGCAAGTTTCTAACTATATCTCACTAATACATATCCCCTCTTTTATATTTTCATATGCCACTTAACGATACAGGCTGCTGTGGTACATGTCTGTTCCCAGGCACAAGCAGCAGAGCAAAACCCTAAGGCTCTTGCTACACTGTTATGCAGGCAATCTACACTATTCCATCAAAGCCTCATTTATATAACCATGATATAATAATGTATATGAACTATTTAATGTTCAGAGGGGAAAATGTACCCCATCAAAAGACTCATTCATAAAACACAACTAGGGGTGGAAGTAGCTCAGTTGGCAGAGCGCTGAGCCAAAGACCAGTTTGAATCCCGCTGCCAATACAAACATTCTTGGTAGATTGGTCCGTTCCACCAGCTCAGTTTGGCCATTCCATCCCAGCTCCCCCAGGTGTCATTATATCCTTGGGCAAGAAACTTGACAAGTTTTATAGGCATTGTCTGTGAACAGTAGAAGTAGAAACTTGCTTCACCCCCGGTCTCCCGGATCGCCCCATTGTCTTGACACTGTTGTATGTGTGAATGTGTGTTATTGAATGAGTGGTTTCTTGACGTTAATAGCTTTGAGTGCCTTTAAGGTTGAAAAGCGCTGACCGTTTTACCATTAAAACACCCAGCTCACAACGCACTTATTCACAAAGTTCAACAATTCCTTCACCAGCTTTGCTTTGTTCAACTTACATGGTCGTGCAATTACTTGTCCAACTGATGCTACTCATAGGCCTGCTGTGTTTCATTGCCGTTTCCTTTGTGAAACTCTGATATAAAAAGCAGACCGGCCAATCAGGGAAGAAAATGTAGAGATTGACTATAAATCTGACTATAAATCATAAATGCAATGATTTCTCACTCATAATTCCTACAGCTTGCATACTGTTTGATGACAAGAATTCCAGTTTGCATTTACTTAACCATGACAATTTGTTTTTACTTCTTCCACATCTTCTAGTTTGGGTCTTGAATGTTATCTGCCTTCTAAAACTCAATTCTTGATCCTACTCAAAGCCCATATTGTTCATCTCTCCTTGGCTGGTTGGCGTCACCGTTCTTATCCCCTTAACCTCACGCCTACTGTCTCTTGTCACCAGAGCCTCAGCACAGATGCGCCCTTCTAACACCATCACACCAAGACATTGCATCTTTGCCATCATTGTCTTGGGCTTTACACAATGGGATTCTAGCATGACCTCCCGCAAACTGTCAACACCTGCGTCTTGGAATCGTCCTATGCAGCCTCAGACACGCCGTGCTATTGTTTATGCTTTCTTCGCTAATCTTTGTCTGTTCCTATAAGCCTTTGTTGTTCTCTCATACGGAACACGCTGTATTTCGTCCCCCAGGACCCGTGCCTCGCTTTGTCCCTCCCTTTTTCTTTTCTTTCGTCTCGCCTTTACAAGATACTCTCTCAAGCTAGTTGTTTACCTCTCCAATTAAATTAAAACGAATCAAAATGGGTGCTAATTGCTCTTTACTTGGCAAGCATGGAAAATGACTTTATGTTGCAAGGGCATTCTTTTTTTCATCCTTGTGCAGCCAAAAGTCACGACCACTATAAGGCAAAATGTCGAAACGGATAAACGCTAATTAAATAGTGTAATTAAAATACGCAGTGGGAACAACTGAGGAGATGGTCATGCACAATTTAGCACAGCTCAGCGTGTCGCTAGCAGCCTGACAGGTCTGTGAGTGACGCTGGTGTGAATTATTTATTTTAGCAATGTGTTTAGCTTCTGTTTGCGGAGCCAGCATGGCAAAAAATAAACATCAAGCTTCAAGCGGTGTGGAATTGTAGTTGTTTTTTTATACATTGCATCTGTATTGGGGGATATTTCTTTTTTGGTTTGGTGTCAATATGTTTCCATTCTCAATTTGAGCATGGACTGGGATTGCTTTTAGATTTTTTGAGTGAGATTTGTGGCATGGGGAAGGTGAGAGACAAAGAATTTAGTCCTTGAACCAGACTTTTTTATGAAATAATCTTCAATGGTATGATCTCGGTTTACTTTACTGGAATTGAGTCCTAATAATGTAATGCAAGGGTGTCCAAGCTTTGATGTTGTACAGGGGGCACATTTTGCTCACAGACTGGTGGTCAACACAGTGAAACATACAGATGGGCGCACACCTTTATGAAGGCTTGTAAATGTTTCTTAAAAAGCCTATGCTAGAAGATGATATTTAAATTTACACAAACATTACTTCATTCGGGCCAACAAAAATGGGTTTGAGGGCAAGGCCCCTCACCCCAGGTCGTAGTTTGGACACCCCTGGTTTATTGCAGTCAATAAAACACAGCCAAATTTTAAAACTTACAAAAATAGCACATAGCAAGTAACTCTGTACGGTAAGTACCAAATGTTCAGTCCAGAGAACATGGTGTGACTCCCCAACCTCTTCACACCTTTCCTCAAAGTACTGACTGTCTTCATCAACGTAACCCAACTTTCCCAAACTATAGTTTGGCACAAACATGGTTTATAAAATACACTTGAGAACACAAATTATATTCTGAATATTTACACCAACAAAGTAAAAAGTTGAATGCAGTGAACATTTATTGGGAAGAAAACCTTATGACTGTCAACCTTATGTAAAAGGAAAAAGTAATTACATTTCTCTAATACCACATTGAATTGATCTCACAATGTGTATGAATAATCCTTTGTTACTTTATGTTCTCCTAGCCCTGACATCTTCAGGGAAATCTCGATGGATTCTAACACTCCAGTGGAACAAAATTTAGACCACTGACTGTGACCCATGAAAAATACAGCTCTGAGTGGCTGCAGTGATGGCTGAATGATGCTGTCTGTAAGTACGCACTTGAGAGAGAGAGAGAGAACGGCAGTTAGAAAAGATTGGATTTTTCTAAAAACCTTGAGTTGGCAGATCACTGTTTCTGCTCTGCGTGTCGACCCCAGGAAACAGCTTTTCCAATTTGACTTGAACATTTTGAAAGTATTCTTTTACCAACAATACTAACCAAAGCCATTGTGATGAACTGAATTCTAGGTGAGCGGTGAAGGCTGTATTTAAACAGGAGCAGCCTCTTGTTTATTGCATTTTTCTTTTTATTAAATATTGCTTCTAAGATTGTGATGTAGCAAAATTGACACATTCCTCCTCCTTTCCACCCTTTTTTTCATTTGGATGCAGCAAAATGAATAGGCGCACACTGGGGCATGCTTGTGTTTTTTAGACAAGTCACTTCTCCTTTGTTTCTCTGTCCGTCTTGCCACCTAGCTTCCTCTTCTCCCCTAGCTGCTTGCCGTGCTGAATTATGGGAGAGATTAATTGCAGCGTAGTGCACTGTGGTTACTGTCAGCACAGCATCCGCCGCTGGACTGCACGACAAGTTAATGTAGCGGGAGGGGAAATTTGAGAGAGAAGAGTAAAGGATTAAACCAGCGGAATTGTCAATCAGGATGTAAAAGCATATAGTTTGCGTTTGGTACTAATCTGGACGGATTTACCATTTGAATTATGTTGTGACTCCTGAATATAATTGTATAGTTACATCCATTCAAATACAATAGGTGGTTTACCGATCCAAACCTTATCAATGCCAATATAAATGTATTTGGGATGGTCATCAAACTAATTTTAGCAAAAAATGCATTAGTCTGATAATATGTGTTACTTACTTGCAGTTTTTTGTGGGTGTTTCAATGGATTTATGAGGATACGTTGCAGAAATAAATCAATTTCAGCCAATAATAGCATTTTTTTTTTTTTTACAAATTAACAATTAGAAAATGTTTTTTTTTTTATGAATGACAATGCAATAGTTATAATTTGATTACATATATTACTAGCATTATTGGATAGTCATTTTTATTTATTTCTTAACCTTAAATTAAACCAGGCAAGAAAACCCATTGAGCTCGAGACCTCTTTTGCAAGGGTGACCTGGGGCAAAGGAAAGACTGACAGTACACAAAATCACAAAAACAATTACACGAATAAGACATTTAAGAACAAATATAGAAATGGAAGTTACATCTAAAACATTTTTACTTTTATAAATTGCTCGAAAAACGTTTAACTGAGACCAGTTATCTCAACGTCAAGTCTGCTTGAAGGGCGTTCCAAGCGACTGGAGAAAGCTCTTTTTCACCACTTAGTTCTTACATGGGGCCCCGAAAAGATGTCGCAGGAGCATAGGGCATGATGACCCTCCACTCTCTGCACCAGGGCACACACGTAGGAGGGGGCACAATTATATATGACTTTATACACTTAATACATCCAACATAAAAACCTACTGGCACCCAAAGAAGGCCACCCAGTCTTGGCATAGAGGTCAGAGTGGTGGATGAGCCTGCTAGAGACAGAGATATAAGGTATCCAGGGATTTAAAATTCATATTTGAACAATAGAAAACGTTTCAAACATTATTCTACCTTCAACGCTTTCCCTGCTGTGGATCATCCCTGGAAAAAATTGGACAATAAATGCAGTTTTTCAAAATGCATTTGTAGAAGAAGAGTGTTGGTAGTGTTCCTGAAACTCATTACAAACACAAACTCATTCATAAATCCTTTAACACCAAATTAAGTGACAAAATTGAGAGAGATGAATGGAGATGTAGCATGCCCCTGATATGCAAAAGAACACTACCTTCATCTTCTTTTTTTTCTGGCCGATAAGTACAAATTGGCTTCACACATAAGGAGAGGTATGTCAGGTGCTCTGGCGCTTGCAGCTCCACGCTGGGCCTCTCTGCGTGGGGCTACATTGACTCGTCTTTCTGGGCTACTCCACACACCCCCCCACCAAGTCACACAATAAACCAGTCGCTCGAATTACACACGTACAGTACAAAGATGTCTGCACCCACTGTAGGCTCTGAATAATCCAAGAAGCATACAACTCGTACACCCCGCATACCGCGCCAAATCCAACTACAGTATTTTTTGTATTTTCTCATCTAGATAGAGTAACGCTACAGTAGCTCCCAATTCCATTTTCAGGACTGACTTTTCACCCGGGCTGATGGTCTCTCACTTATTTCCCTCTCTGCATTTCCCTCTTCTCCACTTTACTATCCCTCTTTTTATTTTTTTTATTTTGTCTCCACATGTGTGTCACAGGAGTTTTTTTTATTTTATTTGTGTGGTTATTGTGGTTATTTTTAATGCATTGCATACTTAAATTCAACCTGAAAATATTGTTTTAGTTCAGGGGCAAATGCTTTTAATTATATAACCATTACTTTGTTATTTGTAATATTATTTATAAAATTTTTACTATGAGATGAACACTCTAGATTGGATACAGATTCCATCCCGTTCTAGTTACATTCTATTCAAAACTGTTTGTGTCATGTTATAATTTAATGATACATTTACAGAATAAAGGTTTGTATGTAAGTAATGTTTTATAGTTTCTAGCAAGAATGGAAAAGTTAAATCAAGATTTTACCCAAAAAAGTAAATAAATAGACAATGCATGTGTTTTATTGTGCAAAACACTAGACTTTTTCTTTGCATGGAGACAGCAGCACACAAGGGTCAAACATTTTAAAATTACAAATCATTCATGGACAGCACTTTCAGCCATAACATTTGTATCCAACATGGATTTAAAAGAGCTCATTTTGAAGATAATTCCAGTGGTTTGCGGCACTGAACTGAAATTATTTCTTCCCCATCTCAATCTGGACTCAGGGGACTGACAGTGGAAGTGGTCCTGGGATTGAAGTCTAAAGCTGGAATTACTTATAAATGACTTATAAATGAACATGTTCCAATGGATGAAGTGATGAAGAAAGGTATGGCCATCCAACCCTTGCTGTGAGGGACCTTGCCTCGCCACAGACCTGATTCGTGTCTGCCACCTACTTGTCTCGATGGGGATGTTCTTGCTTTGCCTCAAACATTCCAAATAATTGAATAAACCTGATCTATCTCCATGAAAAATGTTCCAAAGTAGATCTATTTGGATAACTAACATGACTTTTCCAATCACCTATATTATGATTTATGATGAGATTGAAAGACATTCAATGGAAACTTACACATCAATCTCTATTCTCTCTTACTTTATTGGGACATTGGTATTGAGCGTTTCGTTGGTGTCATTTGGTAAAACTACTGGGATGAAGTAACATTATAGAGCCAGTAATGTAGTGTAAGTCTTTGCTATTCCTCCTTTGCATATGCTCTGGAACCTTTAGCTGTCAGTGTCTTCAAGGATCCCTCTGGCTGTACCTCATCAATTACTTGGCCACTCGATAACTACTGGCAGACTCAAGTAGAACAGTGAATGAGGTCTCTGTACAAAAGGACATGGGCCAATAATGACTGTGAAACCTCAGCGCATGTGTTGTACTTGGTGAGAAGGTTAATCAATTCTCTCTTTATCAATGTTCATATGCACACCTGCTAAGCTATGATATTGGAAAACATATATAGCATTTATTTGTTTTATTTTCACTACCAGTGCACTTCAGTTCGGCTGGAGTATTTATAGCTGTAGGATTAATGTATTGTGAATTAGGGATATTGGCACCAATATATATCTTCTTAAACTACCCCAGTCTCTGTTTGCCCATGTGTCATTTCCAGTTTGTCATCAGAGCATCCAATTTGCTTTAAATAGATGAGCAATTAGGCAAAAAATAAGGTATGTTTAAAAGATGGATACAATTTGCTATTGTTTTTACACAAGTGAAAGTTATTTTGTGAACTTTACTATCACTTTAAGCTGGGGTACCTCTTACACGCCGCAAAACTGGAAGACGGTTTTTAAATCTGTGTAACTCGTCCCTAGCTCTCACACACCGTTTGGCCCATTGTGAAAACTTGGAAGCATTTATATCAGCCAATCAGATCACTGCTTTCAGCCTTTGAATAGCCATAAATACCATTAGCTTTGTGGTCTCATTTTTGTCATGAAGTGCTGTTTTTACTGTTTTTACAAGATACTCTTTTGGATGTAAAACACAGTAACACATTTTGTCAGGAACACATTTACTGACCAAAAAAAGAAAGAAAAACGTTTGTCAGGTACCCCAGCTTTAACTGAAGTGTTAAACTCTTAATATTAGCTTAGAAAATATGGGTTATCAACAACAACGGCAAGACAAATATCTCATATTGGTATCGGCTCAAAAAAAATCCTTTACTGTGCATGTTCTGGTTGGTAAAGACGAGGAGAGTAGCAGGAAACTCCCCACAGAGAGGCTTCAAATGGTCCGGGATTTAATAACACTAACTAACCTAACTTTAAATGAAACTGCCTTTCCTTTTTAAACAGAGAGTATTACACGCCAGAAAAAAGGTTCTGAGCCTGTAAATGGTCAAATAACCAGCCCCTCTGCTACAACAGTTCGACATGTACAAATCTAGTATCTGATTTCAACTTTTACAACAACTGATTGCTGAATAATTCATTTCCTGCACCTTTTAATAAATCCAAAATGTATTTATGCACACACGCACGCACACACACACACACACACACACACACAGTAAATCCTTTAATCAACACTAATATAAAATGTGCAGCGCATCTCGAAGCATATGTCTCCGTTTTGGACCACCGATGTCAGTTTAGGCATCATCAGTGCCGTTATTTATCATCTCCAGGTTCTCCGTGTTTGTCTTTTTTATTTATTTTGTATTCTTTTTTTTTAATCTTTCTTGCTTTTTCAACTTCACCACATTTACTCATTAGAAGACTGACACAGGGGTGACTGCAGACCAGGAGGGAGACATTACTCTTATAATTTGCACAATCTTCTTTATGGATTACTGTGGTGTAACTTTAATAGTGAGGTTGCATCAAATGTTCATAAATATTTACATACAAGTTTAAGGTTGCATTGAAGATGGAGCTTGGAATATTTGAACATGCTTTGGTATGAATAAGTGAACGGCTGCATCATTTATTGCGACCTTCGTCTTTCATCCTGCCATGCATTGTTCAAGATTTGAGAACTACATAGAGAATATGCATTTTAGAAATAATGTTGGATGGTTGTATAGTCAAGTGCTTCTCAATCTGGGTGCTGAAATACAAAACGAGAAGTCGAATGAAAGAGCATTCACCTTATTCATGTTGGTCATTTGCTTTTTCGTGCCAGTCGCAAAGTCAAATGTTGATGTGGAACGAAAAAGGTAAGCGATGGCGCTCTAAAAACAGTGGTAATAAGAGTAGCTGTACGTTCTAGCCATTGTCTTAGTCTGAAAAAAAATAATGTTCACTTTTACTGGTGGATAAGATCATTTTATAGGTGTAGACGCAAAAGCTAGCTTGTACAAAAGGAAAACCGTTATCTATAATTGTGTCTCAAGCTTTTCAGAGCTTTTAGCCTTTTATTTTTCCCATGATTGCGTGTCTCTGATTGCTTTTGAGAAATGTGTAATATCTCTAACAGTAAAACAACAAACGATACACTGTAAGTGGTACAGATGTGATTGTGTTCATCACGTGCAAATGCGTGATAAATGTTGTTGCTGACGTTCTCATCCAACCGTGTTTTTCCAAGATAATCTAAGTTGTGCAAACCATTGTCAGTTAACGAGCCAACCTTTATATCTTAAATCATAATAATGTCAATAAATAAAATAGAATAAAATAAACAACCAGTCAGAGCTTGATTTGTAAATCAGTAGTTGCTGAAACACAATATACTGCAATTTCTTTAAATTGCTGGTTCTTCCAAATCAAATGAAGCGTTGGTACCAGTACTGTTGTATGCGCTTGAACATGCCTATTAATCTTGTATAGAATGAGATAGAAAACATTGACTTAAGTAATAAATAATTTGCCGTAGCTAAAAGTAGGTCAGATAAAATGTCTAAAAACCCTGAACAATTTAACAAAAACAATGCTTGCAATCAGAGTTATCCTGCCATATTATCATTGATACGTTCTTCAACCTTATCCTGACATGTTGGCGGCTCAAACCCAGCCTCAATTTCAATAACCAACTGACACACGGGCCAAACCATGCATAACACCTCCGACGTTGTTCCATCCATCCACCTGCCGCCAGCTCCTTCTTCTTTTCCACCATCGTTTCACAGTTTATTCTGAACTTGTCCTTGTTTACCATGGCGTGTTGCATTATCCTCTGAGCGTGTTATTACACCAGGCACACACTTTGCAGCGATGGGAAGCGCCGGTGAAGGCCCGCAGATGGTTCATCGTTGGCGAGTCATGTGGTCAGCGGATAAAGCTGTTATATTCTAAATCTCCAACGCAGCCCACACACCTCGGCCCGCTCCCAAAAATCTCCGCTCCATCAACACGCGCGATGTTGTTTTCTGTTATTTAGTTTTTTTTTTCCAAAGCGGGCGTCTGTCGGTTTTTGCCTTCATTTTCATGCATAGGTACATTTGGTGCGTTTGTGAATATGCATGCCGTCTGAAGTGCGCGCCGCGTGGTCTTTTGAAAATACGCAAATGGAGGTTGTCTGTTATTGTTCATCTGTCAGTCTTTCTGTCACGGCTGTCACGGAGCGGAGGAGCTGGAGGAGGGACGGAAGAAAGGAACAAACGAAGCAAGATCGCTGAGGCATTTAGACACGAGGAGTTTGATACAGACAGTCGTGCGTGTCAGACGGCTTCAAGTTTAGTCCCGCCATGATCAAGGGAAACCTGAAGACACAGGAAGGAGCAAAGTCAGACGGTGTTAGAAACTTCATGGAAAGACTTATTTCTAGTCATTGTATACTGCATACAGTATTCAATGATAGGTGATAAAGTAGTTAGTGTAAAGTAGCAGTAGAGTGATCTAGATTATCTACTCATTACATAAATATTCTCAAATATTATATGAGGAAAAATAAAATAGTAGTTGAGATTTTAGTAGATGACTATTATGTAATACACATTTGAGTACTCAATAAAAATACAAATAAAATCTGTAAAAATAATAAACTAGTAAGAATCCAGTTTAATTAGATTATGTCTATTCATTACATAAATATTTGAAGTACTCTACTAAATAATTTGAGTAAATGTGATAAACTAGTCTACTCATTACATCAATATTTTTGAGTATACCTTAATAATCCTGTAAACAATCATGTGTACTGCTAGTTTTTGCACTGTCTGACTAAACTATAAATTGTGTATATTCAGTCAAAGTATTTAGTATTATTATTAGTATTATAATTATAATTATTAGTATTAGTATTAAGTTTATTTTTACTTTATTTAGTTAACCCACTTTATTCATACCTCATTATTATTCATATTAGTTGTTTCATGTTGCACCTTATCACTGAAGAAAGATCCTAGTTTGTGAATCTTGTTCTGATTGAGTAAAAACAGTTGCAAGAGTCAACTGAAGTCATCAAATACTTGAAGAACTAAAAAATAAATGTATCGTGATAAACTAGACATGATTAGACACACAATTTTGAGTTTTCGACTGATATATTTGAGGTAAAGAGATACATTTTGAAAGTGAAAATGACCTTACTGCCACTATTACGTCTCTCACCGTGTCATTTATCTTTTGTGGTCTGTTGCCAGCCGATCTTGAACAATTACATTCCATTCTTTACCTGATTTATATATAATACAGCTTTGTTTTGTTAAGTTGTGTGCGTACACTTTTTGCATTACATTGTTAAGTCTACTACTGCTACATTTTGCACTGCAGTATGTACTAGTACTATTCCATCTACTACCACAACAACCGCTCAGTGGAAGTAGAAGCAGCCAGGCATGCCACAATAATTACAAAAACTTGAATGATAAATGGAACAATATACTTTTTTGCTCTCAATATTAATTGTCTCTACCTTTCTTGTAGTAGTGTATTCAATATTAAAGTGAATGAATATGTTTTATAGTAGTTTATTCATTATCTTAGTTCATTAATGCAAAACTCAATGACTCTATGACACATTTAATAGGAGATACATGCACATTTCAGATGAGGCAATGTTGCACAAGCATTCATCATTTGAACATTGTTTCGTGGCATTTCTTGTATTCTTTTTAGTGTTTGATTTAAATGAGATGTTGATCCACACACAGACCGAGTCTCACATCTGAGAAAGCGCACAAATGGCATTCACAGCCTTCTAATGATACGGTCCCAGACTAAATCAAATTTCTGTTTATCTGATGTAAACATGCTCCGATCTTATTGTGACCCAGGTCAGGTGTGGCAGCCGCTGTTCGAGCTGCTTTGCATTCTGGGAAAGGGACCGACATGTAAACAGAAGCCAGCGTAGCGGTAGCATGAGAAGGTGATAAATCGAGATGGGTGACATGGCTGAAATATGAAATGCTTCAAAACACACAAGGGTTTGAAATCTGTTCAGTTTCATGAAGCCGGTGTCGTTAAGTGATACTGCTACACATTAAATTATGGTATTTTAACCACTTGTGTCATAAATATAGATTTTACAAAACAGAGAGAGCTGATTTAGAAAATGGCCGACAATTTGAGAGCTGTATTGTTTAGCCAGTATTTGCACTTATCAGCCTTAAACTCCAGCACAGGCCGATAATTTGTTTTGGTCGACCTGCTTCCTAATGAATAGCTTTATTTGATCATGTTACTCTGCACAAAACAGGACTTCACTTCTGTCTTACGTATGTGGTTAAACACGGGGCTGTGGGTGAGTTTTATAGTAAGTTTGAAGGACAAATATTATGCATTAAATTACAACTCAAAAAATAATCCAGTATACAACAAGATGCAGTCAACTTTTAGCTTGACCAGTGAGGATAAAATGCTTGTTTGAAAAAGTTAGACTTAGATCGAGTCCCTCAACTATTATGACAAGTGGACCAGAGGCTCCTGGACAAGCAATAGGGTTTGATCAGGTCAGTATAGGGTTTGATCAGGTCAGTATAGGGTTTGATCAGGTCAGCATAGGGTTTGATCAGGTCAGTATAAGGTCAGTATAGGGTTTGATAAGGTCAGTATAAGGTCAGTATAGGGTTTGATAAGGTCAGTATAGGGTTTGATCAGGTCAGTATAGGGTTTGATCAGGTCAGTATAAGGTCAGTATAGGGTTTGATCAGGTCAGTATAGGGTTTGATCAGGTCAGTATAAGGTCAGTATAGGGTTTGATAAGGTCAGTATAGGGTTTGATAAGGTCAGTATAGGGTTTGATCAGGTCAGTATAGGGTTTGATCAGGTCAGTATAAGGTCAGTATAGGGTTTGATCAGGTCAGTATAAGGTCAGTATAGGGTTTGATCAGGTCAGTATAGGGTTTGATCAGGTCAGTATAGGGTTTGATCAGGTCAGTATAGGGTTTGATCAGGTCAGTATAAGGTCAGTATAGGGTTTGATCAGGTCAGTATAAGGTCAGTATAGGGTTTGATCAGGTCAGTATAAGGTCAGTATAGGGTTTGATAAGGTCAGTATAGGGTTTGATCAGGTCAGTTATACACATGGATGCCTGCCCATGTAGCGCCTGAAGGTCAAAACCAAGATTTTGAAGGGAACACAATACATAACCAGCCAGAAAGATATTCCAGTTAGTACAAGTAAGGAATAACTTTACTTTGGCATCTCAAGTTTTAGAACTAAAACAAAAAACGAAACAATTGTCATCAGCCATTAACGAAAATGTATCTGTCGATCTCTATTTAGGCTAGTGAACAAGATTAAAAAAAACTAAATTGAACTGGAAAATACGTTTTAAATGTAGTTTCCTAATAGCTGCTTGTCCATTCGAATTTGCTAATCAAATCACAGCTAACCAAAGTGAAATACACTGTGCTTATTGCAGTGCTTATTTCAGAGAGTGGAAGGCAATCCCAGCAACTTAAAGAGTAACTGGCCCTTATAGACTCAATGTGCACACAACCACTTTACACTTTCATCTTCATGTACTGGAACTCTGTACATGAACCTATGAATACATGCGTTTTTGTAAATACTTTTTGTGACCAAAAGTCAACTACACAATCAATTTAAAGCGCTGCATCTGTTTTCACACCTGCTTTTCTCCACATTTATCCTAATTGCTTTTTTCCCGCCAAAACCACTATCTCACTTTCTATTTGACGTCTTTTTCTCCGGGAGACAAAAGTTTCTCATTTGCGGATTTCGACCTGAGCAAACAAGCTGTGCTGCGGCTCTGTTGGATTTTTATAAACGTGGTAATGAGCTCCGCAAGCCATGCCCACACGCTGACCGCTGGCCGACCACATGCTAGCTCACCATCTCGCGCGAATGTGTGTGTTTGTGTGTGCATGTTTGCGTCTCGTGAATACACACACACTCTCTCACCTTGTGTCTCCTGGACCTGGGCTGTTTAGCCTAGCCATATATCCTGCCAATGATATATCAGCAGAGCTTTAATTAGGTGCTAAGGCTAGGCCGGGATGTGGTTTGGCATATGGAAATATATTTGCTGTTTTGTTGTTGACTTTTTGTTTTGTTTTTAGACAGGCAGGCACTGATATTCCGAGTTTTTGGCGTTGTTTGCAGTGGGACTTTGTGGCATAGCAGAGCGTCACCCGGACTCTGACCTAATGCAAAAAGTACAGCTGTACAAGTCTACTCTTGGCTTTGTTTCAGCACTGAACGAGAATCTTGCCTGGATGTATTTATTTTGTTCATTTTATCCAGTTATATATTTAACGATGAATTTGTCTGGAAAAAATAATAAGAGAAAGTAGTGCAGGGCAATATAGAGAAAGAATATTATATTATATCTCAGCACCATGCAGCTTTCAATATTTTTTATCTCAAATTTAGTGCTACCCCTTAAACTTAATGTAATCAATGTTTATGTGCATTGATGCATTTTTTTTTCTTTCTATTTAACCTTCCTACAGAAAAACAAAGTTGAAATAAAAATTGCAAGAAAGGCGAAGTAATCAGCTCAAAGTCACACTAACTGGACTGTTATTGCCAACAGATGTGCTTTTATGTTTAACTAAAAACGTGAGAACACAGGGGACTCTTGAGGGCCACGTCTAACAACTTGAGCGATGCATCAGAAAGTAGAACAATACTTTCTTGTGTGTTCAAAGTTTTTGCAAAGCTTCAACACAGATAATATTACATCCAGCAAAGTGCCCTGGATAATGACTTTCTATCTGCTGCCAAATCCTCTATTTGTAATATTGAATTTGGGGCATAAAACCAACTAGATAAACTTTAGTCTGCTCACATTAAAATATATATTTTTGACCATTTTACCTCATGTAACCTTTCTAACTGTTGTTGTTGTTTTTTTAACAGTGCTTCACTATACAATGCAGGCAATGTTTGGTACTTTGTTTGGGGTTTTGTGTTGAGAATATGAGTCCAAGGACAGAGAAGCCTAACTGCCTCTCCAGGAAGTCTAAACTCTTGCTGAATTGGAATTTGACCCTCTAAAACTCTCAACTCTATGAATGAATACATTGACCGTGAACAATGTTTTTGTGATGTATTTTTCTTTTCTTTCATCCTTATTTGACACCTACGGATCTGAATATAGGATTGGAAGGGTTCAGAGAAGTAGCTTACGTAGTTTTTATACTAGTGCCAAGTATCTTGAGGCAGATTGTGAAGCTACACACTTTGTAATTAAAGGTACACTTTGTAATTAAAGGTGCACTATATAGCCACCTGTTTGTCTTTGTGTGGCCTTAAACTTATTAACTACATGCGTTTATTACTGCTATTTAAAACAAAACACACCAAAATACACCTCTAAAACCATTCTTCCAGGGAAATGGGACCTGTATGCTGGCGTGGAGTCTCCCGTTTGTCACCATGGAGATAGAAATGTTGAATGTCATACTGCGAAAGATTTCAGGCATTGAAATAACATCACCTTAAAAGTTACATAGTGAGACTTTAAGGACACATAGTATGCAAATAGGACATTTTATTTTAACCAGATTATTACATTGTTCTCATTAAAAACATACTAGTTGTATTTAGCTTCATTCACACATATCAACGCAGCTCTGACAGTTTAACATTACGTTTTGGAGAAGCAAACTCGCCATAACAATTAACTCTGCTGGTTTGACACTCTTTGCACATTCTCTTCCGTTTGTGTCTTTGCACCTGATTGCTCTCGCTCTTATCTACACGCACCCAGCGCTCGTCCGTGGCAAACCATCAATCACACAACCATCCCATTAATAAGGAGCGCAGCCGCCAAACCGAGCCGCGCGCGTGTTTGTTTTTGTCCTTTCTGTTAATTTGTGCCAGGCTATTTACATTCACCACGCGGCAATGAGAGACGATGACCAACGGGGACAGTGAGCAAATGGAGTGGAAGGAAAACAAGAGCGTATAGGAAAATGGTGGAATTACATGAGAAGGGTGTCGGCGCGTGTATAGGGCAAGAAGTCACTGTCAGCATTTAGTCGCACAGGCAAGTTATTAGCTACACTATTTGCCCATAATGGAATAGTTTACAGCAGGCGTATCATGAGCTGAGCCAAGCACTTAAAGATACGCAGCAAGACCACACATGGAAAGTGATTCATGCCAGGAAAATACTGTTCCGAGGATCAGATATGAAAATTGTCCGCATGAGAAAAATGAGAAGGTGATATTGTATAGGCTTGTATAGTATTCTTTCTACACGGAACACACGCACCATTTTTCCAACAACAATTGAACGCGTTAATAGTGATGCGGGAGTATGACATCATCGTGAAAGTATGACATCATCGTATTCTAGAATCTGTAAACAAAACGATTGATGTATTGAAAAGGAAAATCATACTAACCGGACAATGTTTGACCTTTTTTTCAGAATGATCAGTTTCAGAAGGATATTTAACTTGATCAAAACTACTACGAGAGAAAGTATGAGAAGAAGTATAAAAACGTATACGAGTTTGTGTTGTAAATGATGGGTTATTAACTGTCATTGTGGTATTGATTATTGAGCTTTTTCCTCAGTAGTGAAATAGAGTCTGACATTATGGAGGACTAACCCAGACATATAGAAATGTTGGAGTTGTAATAAATGGAAAGTACAAAAGAAATGATTAAAAATGAATGAATGAAGAATTTGAGTGACATTGCAGAAAATTTAAATATTGTATTGTGTTTGGGACGAGCTGCAAAGAGCGTGAGCAGTGCTCAAAAATAATATTTATGATTTACTCATTTATTTTTAAAATGTGTACCTATTTATTTGTAATGATGATGATTGATATATTTAACTAGGTTGTGTATTTGTGATTATATGGAGATTAGGAATGGAAATTATATTGCACAAAGCCATTGTGTTCATTAATATGCATTGTCCTTAAAATATAAATAAAAACAGTACGCTCCCTCAAGTCTGTGGACATTCAATCACATCTATTCTGTGTTGTAAACTGCAGTGTTTGTTTTAAGGAAAGATCGACTATGAGTTTCTCTGATTGGTTTAGCTAAGACAAGAATGCAGGCTAAATTCTCTGGCCTGGCTTGTCATTCATAATTTCTTCAATAAAGTTAATGTAGAAACAATGGTGGTAAAATCCCAAAGATTGCTCATACAGTGGTGCTGAATTGTATGCATAATTTAGCTTAGATTTTTCTTAATATGGCGGGACATTGTAAAGGGACATTAAGGTAATAAAAAAGCAATGTTTAAATAGCTAGTTTCCATTTGCAGTCTCTTATTTGCAGGAATAAATTATGCAATGCAATTATACCCATTCAGCAATAAGAACAATTCACAAACCCACTCATTACACAACATTAAGCATGTATAATATGACATCAGTAATAAACCTAACGTATTATATAAACTCCTCCATCTTTTAAAAATACACTTAAAATATATGCTCAGAAATATATCTCAGAAAGTAGCAAATGACATCGTGAAATAGCTTCTCTGATTCTAGTTCTCCCCCTCGTGATATGTAATTGTTATAATGCTTAATGTGTTTTGTCTCCAAAGGCTTTTCGCACCAAAAACAATAATTAGCACTCGCAAATTAGGAAAGATTCTCCTAAAAGCATTAGCAACAAAAGGCTATAGAGGATAATTAAATGCCACAAAAACCCATGTTTGTATATATAAGCCTCATTGCACTTTAGTGAGAACAAAACGTGCTACTGAAGTTTATAACATTGTACATAAAGAAGTACATTGACTGAAAATAAGAACACATATTTTGAACTTGGCCCCCACTGAAATAAATACAGCTTGTCTTTATTCTGGAAAGCTGTGCAATTAGTTCTCTACAGCTGCTGGTTGTTGTATGGACCTAGCAACTTCATCAAATGTTCACTCTTTAAAAATATAAAAGTTACAATAGGTTCTGACGTATATGACCACGGGAGATAGAAACATACGTTAAAAGCCTCTTTCAAACCGCACGTTTCTGGGTTTCTTTTTCCCTGCCCTTAAGTTCATGATCTGAGTTTATAAAGTCCGTGGTACTCTGTATTTTGCATTTAGTAATTGAGTCCATGTGTCGCACAGGTAGTATATAGGCTAATTACATATGTATCATGTGACCACAGTTAACGTACCACCTTATTAACGGGGTATTTAGTGTTAAACTTTGAAAAAAACTTGTTATCATGTTACATTTTGTTCGTTGTAAACATCGATTTTGATATAGAAACGGGTCCATCGACTTGAACTGTTCAAAACTACAAGAACTTTGAGACTTTGGCGTTTAACCTAAGCAAACACTCGTGCACACTTTACGTACAGCGTGCTACTCTACCTGCACTTAAGTCGTTTAGTGGACTAATCAATCAATGGACTCTTAATCAACCAACATTAACATTTTTATTTCATTTCGATTCTAAGGATTTAGTGACCCAGCTGAAGATGTGGCGGCGAACCATGAGTGCCTTTTCACATAAATAAACTTGTTCTAAGTATTTTTTTCTGCTTAGTAAGTCGTTTTGCATGAACTCCTGTGCACTTGTGGTCATGTGAGTGCTGATGGTCCGATCAGAGATAATTCATAGTTTTGAGAGCATTTGCTGTGCCACATTTAGGTTGACCAATCGTTCAGCGGGGCCACCAAGGATTTCTTTCGTCGACTGCAGCCCTACACTCAACACTCGGGGCCCTGAAAGTATAACCACAGATGGGAAAAGTGGGTGGGGCTAGATCTGCTCCGTAGATTCATGTTTGTAAAGGGCTATAGTCAAGCAAGTCCACATACTTGCCATTCTGGGCATACCACGACCTTTTCCGAGACAAGAACATTACTTACACGGCAGCAAATGACTTAATCTCCCAACCATTTAGCGCTGATCTCGTCTTTCACCCTGCACACCAGTGTCGAGGCCACTTCCCCTAGCATTAGCCGCAGCATCTGTTTCCTCATTACGTTTAGTGTTAGCTTAGCTTTAGGACTAGTGCAGCTGCTTTAATTAAGTGCGTTGTAACTGTGGAGCTTTTCAGATCACGTTAGCGCGCCAACTCGAGCGGGGCGGCTGTCGTGCCTTGTTGCCTGCCTCATCAAACGCCTCTTTCACTTCTTAGTCTTTGCCTGCCTGTCTGCTCGCCTCCTCTGCTTGTGTCTCAGGGTCATCAGCCAAGCAAAACATGAAACTTTATTCTTTGAAATTCTTTGGTGGTTTGGCTGAAATTTGATGCATTGTCTGCCCAAATGTGTACCTGTGTGGAATGTACAAGAGCAGATGTTAATTCTTTCCAGAGGGAGCCTCTGGATATTGGTGAGGTTAGAAGTGCAAACTCAGGGTTAATGATGTTGTTGCGAGGCTAATGTTCTTATGTTCAGGTTGTTTTGCGTGTAAGTAGCGGTAGTTGTTGCCATAACGCAAAATAAAAATGCTCATCTTCTCAACTTTTTTAATCAGGGGTCACTACAGCAATGATGCCCTTCCTCTTACAACAAGCCACATTACATTGATTGTAGAAAGTTCTGGGAATTGAGTATTGAGCCGGCTACACTCTGCTTTGACGCTATTGTCGCCCCAAAGCAGGACGAATTCACAGGGGACCAATTTGCTCTCAACAGGAGAGTGTATATTCTGACGATCCAAATAATACTGGGCACATAATTGTCATTGTACTGTCACAATACTCATGTACGTATGTTGTGCTCTTCAGAAGAAAACCTGCTACAAAGTCCTGGTCCGTTCCCTTTGTGAAACGAATTAAATGTAGGCTTGGTTTAAGCTCACTTTACATTAGAAATGTTAAAGGTGCACCATGTTACTTTTATGGTGAGGCTTAATCACTTGCTTGTCTTCATACTGATGTTATTGTTTGACCTTGTCTATGTTGCATGTATTCTGTTACCAGTGTTTTTATAGCAAAAAAATACATTGGAAATCATGCATTCTTATTGTAAACAGAACCACCACCCCTGCAGTGTAATCGACAGGTTCAGAAAAGGCTTTATTTGGAGCTGTGCTCTAAGTGTTCCGGGATGCCCCGTTAGTAAGTACCACCACTAAAAAAGCTCCTTCTTAGTACCAGCACTTCCCTCAGTGGTCAGCATGTTCTCCCCGGGGCTTTAACAGTACCTGTACTATGCAGGGAACTGACAAATGCTCGGAGAGCATCTGCTCTCTCCACTTCACACACAGCTCACTTTCTGTGAGCACAGTCTCCTGTTCTCTTGATTGGCTGCTCTGACTGTCTGTCAGGGACATTATTCTTGTGTTTCTGATTGGATCCTGTTTCACAAGGCCCGCTTCTCTAGGGCTGTTATTTTGTGTGTGTTTGATTGGACGCCTGTAGAAGTAGGCGGGACTAAACACCGTCTGCGCTAGATTCAGCTCATGTGTCTTGAATTGCAGATGTGAACATTTCCTAACGTGAGACTAAATGACAACAGTGTGTAAACACAGGACACCAGAACGTCACATGAGGGATGTCAATATTGGTAATAAAACCTCTATTTCTGCCTAGCAAACTGTGTGAGCTAAGATTCAGAGGACTAAGCTAAAGCCTGCGGTACATGATGTGATGTAAATGTGTGTCACCACAGATGTACAGTTGGTCATGTCTCATGTGTGTCCCACCAGGTGTTGGACTGTAAATGTGTTTATCCCACAGATGTGTAGTTTGGACAGACTGTGTTCGTCCTGAGGGGCTGTTGATTAGAGTGTGCGTGTGCAGTAGTGGTGTATAGTTTGGTCAGTGAGTGTTGTGGCATGTTGTCAAATATACACTGTGAAGAGAGTATGCAGAGGTTTAGGCCAGTGGTCCCCAAACTCCGGGGTAGATCCCAGAATTAGTCATATAACATTTAAATACAGTAGTGGGCAGTTTTTACTCCGCCTATTTAAAACTTTTTAAGAAGAGACTTATGATTGGTTGTTGTGGTGTGGAGAAGGAGAGGAGAAAGAGTGGGCGACAGGATGAAGTGCTGTTGGACTTTGGATAAAGATGGGAAGTGATGCCAGCGCTGACAGGTAGAAGCGGTGCAAACACACAAGATGGTAAATTAGACCAGGATAGTTACACAATGTCTGAGCAATGACAAAAAAACAGCAACAATAATAACCACGCATTTCATTATTTACAAATTAGAAAAATAATTGAATCCAAGACATAGCACACCTATGCTCTGGTCCAAGTTTCAAGTTTAGTCTTATTTATCGGCTGTGTTAAAAAAAAGAAAAACAGGATTGTTACATATTAATTTTCATAAAACTATTAGTATTGTGCAATCTAGGCGAACTGACCATTCCAATTTATTGAAGAGCCAATATAAATGTTGCTTTATATGTGTATATTTGTGTTTTAATGCTCAGAATTCTGACTCATTAGTCTGGTTACTTTTAATTAAACAACTGAACAAAATTACATTGAATAGGGGTGTTGGTCCAGATATATAGTAATTAACAGCACAGCTACATTTTTGGACATTTTAGATTCAATACAAAGATGCAAGAATGTGCGTTATTGTTATTAACAGGACTCAACTCCCACACACGAGCGACAGATGCATTTCAATTCCATCACATGCACACAGGCCAGAGCTCGCATTTCTCACATAAAAAATCAACAAAATCAAGATATAAATTATTATATCTTGTATACCTTTTATTATTGTCACAAATGTGTAGGATTCATAGTGTTTGTAGCAAATGATTTAACTGCATCAGCAGGGGTATCTCTCCATTTACAGTACGTTGTAAACTCAAAGAACCTCACAACAATCTTTCCCAGCCATCTATGGTTTGCGCAAATTTGGTCCATTGCCTCACGGTACAACCTTTTCACAATAAAGCCCTTTCTGCAGATGGTAACTACTGGAGCTGTTAATTTTTAAGCTCTACGAGAAGCGTTATGTTGTTAAACCTTTAAATCGCAGACATGTAGAAAATGAAGCTGATGTTTCTTTAAAGACAGGGCTTTGTGGCTCAACGCGGCCCATGATAAACAAAACCGGAGGGAAAGGTCACGGCTGGCAGCGGAGTGGTGAGTTTGTGCTTCTCAAACGGGCGTTCTCCATCTGTGCCCAATCTCTGCTGTGTCCCTGGCACACACACTCTGACACCTGCCCACTCGCAGAATCGACCCTGTGTGTCCCAATGGCCACTGCACCACCGGCTGAGCAGCTTGTGACGAGGTGTGACACAACAACAAATCTTAATGTTAGAATTATTGCGAGGAGAACTATCACGATTTAACGAATATTCACAATTGCTGACATCAAACTCAAGCAAAAGGAAAGTACTTGAATTTTGTCTCATTCAAATTGTCTAATAGATCACAATTCATCTACCTTAAAATTCTTTCTCATTAGAATAATTTATCTGTGAATATTAGTTAGATTGGAATGAAACATGCAGCATTTTGAAGCTTAACATGCAGAGAACACGTCTGATTTACCTGCGTCTTTCTCCCTCCAAGTCTGGCTCTGCTCCTGAGAGAGAGAGCTTCCAGCTGGATCGCCCAAAGAGGGCGTTAACCCGTGAAAGTCTTTAAATTATTATTGTGTAGGCCATGTGGTTCAAAACAAAAAAAGTAGCGGCTTATAGTCTGACTTTTACGGTAGCATGTGACCAGCTTAATGAAATAATACAAGTTAATAATAGGCTTATAATAATATGTAAATTGACATAAACAGCCATATACAACATAGTTTTACATTAAGATTACATTAAGATCTGGACTATATTGAACTGAAATGACCTGTTTTTGCTTCTAAAGTGGTTACAATTATGATTTTATTTTTGTTTCTAGGATTATATTGTGACCTCAATAATCACAATTATCGATTAACTGAATAATCTTGATATCAGAAGTGTATTGTTTCATCAAAAAGTTCCATAACGGCAGTTTCAAACCACAGATTAAAACTATTTGCTATACACCTTTTTATGCAGCTGAATGACTTGGTATAAATCCCACACCAAGCTCCGATCAAACTTCTAAACTCATTTGACATGCAAACTTTTGTTTTCTTGGAAGCACTAATCTTCAAAAACAGCTGAAAGCGGCCATCACTGCTTGGCCCGGTCCTCCGCAGGTGTGCAGAAGAGATGTTAATGCTGTACATAATTGGTACAAAACAAGGGATGTCAAGGGTCCTGTTTGATGCTGATTGCGTGTCACTTGTGCCCGAGGCTAATTCCTCACTCAAATTTACAAAAAAGCTCCGCAGCAAGAGGCTCTTCATTTGCATCTGCAGCAAGAGGAAGTGGAGCTGCTTGATCTGGCATAGCACGCAACAGGCTCCGAGTGAGACATCAGCAAGCATCAGTGACGTTTAGCGCCGACGGATAAATAAATATGCAATAAAGTCACATGAAAGAGTTATGCACATGGAGGGAGCAGCCAGCAGGAGGCAACACATTTCGCCCTGTGTGATGCTTATGAAATACGTCGCCAACCGGTTAGCCAAAGATAGCGCTCAATTACAGCTGGAGTGTTTGCTGCTTGAGGGCACTTAATAATTTTGTCAAATCTTTCAGCTATCATGTGCTCTTAAGTAATACAATTATGTGTTTACTTACAGGATTAAATAAGACAGAATTTGCAGTTAGCACTTCAAAATGGAACCACCTACCTTTCAAAAGGGTTGTACTAAATATAAATAATCTTTATGAAGGCGTTTGAAATGTTTAGCAAAATGTAGAGAAATCTTGAACACATATGAATTGTGTTATACCTAGAAATATGATTTTTATGCTGTCCATGTTCTTTCTATTAATACCACAATATCTGTATCCGTCTATCATGAGGAAAATACTTGTTGTGATGTTATACTGCAAGTGTGATATATTAAAGCATCGGCCTGACCTGTCAAAACACATTCATTTTGTGAAGTGGGTCACGAACCTCTTCTTTTCAAATCATCTTTCTTCATAAACCCTACTTTACTCCTTCATTTATTTTTCTGATATGAGCTGTCTATCTGTTAGCTTTCATTGCAGAAAACATGACTTTTTACCAATAACAATAAAACATTTAACACATTTTCCACTCACTTATTGTTTTGCGTTGCACCAAATCGCTTAAGGACATTCCCATTTGCCTTTGAAAACACAGAGACAATTTACACTAAACTGACACACTGCTCTGGCAGTTTAAACAATCATTCAACAAAATAAAGGTATTTTGTGGTTTTATTGTTTGTCAAATCATAACTGTTGAGTTATTTATATGGATTTTGGCTCTTGTTTTCAGTATGGTTGCTAGGTAACAGTTATGGAATTACCTCTACCTGTATGTCATATTTGCTGCCCCTGTCCAACCAGGAAGTACAATTATGAAGTTTCCAAAAACTGGGGACAAATTGGCAAAATGTTTAGTAAAATCTGAACTATAAGTGTGTTTTCACTACGTTTTAGTGAAATGTGTAGTCTTACCTGACAAATGGACAGTGGCAATAAATAAAATAACAACAGTTAGTTTGTTCAGCTATAAGTTGTGCACATTTTTACGGTAAAGTTTATTTATTGTTTCGTTTGTGATTTCCTTCCTGTGCATTTGACACTCCTTCAATGCCACAATGAGGGCACCGTCACCATCTCCATGTTTTATTCACTATCACGCATGTTTTGAGATGATGGAGAAACCGTTATGGCTGGAGGAACCAACCTAGTATATTTTGCGTTGAAGTGAATGGCGGGCCTCATCAGTGTTGTGTAGTTACCTTCACACGTTCAGTCAAAGCATCCACTAAGTCATTTAACACACGCTGGAGTAAGACGTATAGCAGAACTCGCTACAGGACATGAAAGCACAATGCGTGATAGACCAGAGCAGGGAGAGAGAAGAGGCCCAAAGTGATGGACAAAGACGGCCCGAAACAGCTCTAATGAAGATGAACAACGGGGCAGGTCTGTGTGAGGAGCAGGACCAGCGGCTGATAGATGACGCAGATAACACGGGGAAAGAGTAGAACGAGTGAGAAACTGTCAGACTGAAGCATGTAGTTTATGAATGAGTGCACCCGGTATAACATTAAGCAACAAGAGCATGAGAAAAGTTCTGCAAAATGGGATGCATTGGGTGAAAATTATCAACAAAAAAAGTGTTCTTTGATATTTTGTAGTTCGTCACAGAGATGGATATGTCTAATGCCATGTCGTGGAACATTCCGGACAAAGCACGGCACCTTTTAGGTCATTTCATTGTCTGCTCCTCAAAAAAGTCAGCGATTCTATTTGCGATTAGTCAACAATAGTCAAACGATTATTTCTATTGTCCATTGAGACTTAACCAAATACATGTTAAGATATTGCGACTGAAGGCTTCTAGATAGAGAATATGTACTTATTAAGTGTATTATTTATGAACATTTGGAATTGAGTATTATTTTTTTTCTTTGTTATACATTTGTAATATTTGTAATATTTTATAAACCATTCGTATACTATGCTGCTGATAAACCCGTATACTTTGAAAATCCACACTCTCAAAAGACCATTGTCCAGTGACCAGAGCCAGTAGGGGACGCTGGGTGTCACCACGACGCCTGGCTCTCCTCCAGCTGTTGCCAGGCACCCGTCTCCATGGAGATGTATATAGTGTGATGGGAGTTGGGGGTGGACGGATGGAGAAGGAGCGAATGGATGTGGGACTGAGGGGCTTGTGTTGAGTATATGTGCCGTTTTATTAAAAACATTTTTAAAGGTGCCATTGCGGCGGCTTTAAATGGAGTCTGGCGGTAATGCAACACTTGGATGCCAACCGCCATAAAACAACAACAACAACAACAACAACAAATGGAATGTTTTTGTTGACGCGCAAAAAATCTATTGTAGATTTATAGTGCGAGGATTTATTGTTAAACAGAATGTATGTCTCTCTTGACAACTCTTTGTTCAAATCCCTGACCGCTGTAAGTATGTGTTGCGTTGAGAAAGATGTAAAATGAGTGTTAAAGACTAAAAGAGCTGGAGGACTGTGGGTGTGTAAGGAGACAGCGGTGAGTAAGGATCTGTGTCTTGATGATATACTACCTGTGGCTAAGACAATGGAACACACACGCTGAGCTAAATGAGTCTTCGGTGTTTGTAAAAATCCACTTTTTTACAGGGAAAAATGCATACTTGTTTTTATTTGTTTTATTTTGTGAAAGTGTGTGTTACATGTAAAAAATCCCAGTGTAAATATTTGGAAATAACATGCTTTAGGGTGAATTAAAGGAGCTTTACCTGATGTATTTTCCTTTTTTAAAATGATAATATGTTGCCCACATTCTGATATAATGTAAAAGCAGCTGTTAGGGTGACATTTTGTCCATTTTGCACTCTTTGCGTGTAATTATAGCGTTTTTATTCTCCAAAAAGCGGGAAGTGCTCTGTTAGCATGCTAGTAGTTGTTAGCTTTTACTGTGACGGCAAAACTGGCCTCAGAAAGTTGTGGAAAGTGCTTACCAGTATAAACTCATGGCAGGGAATAATAGCAATACATGTGGATCGTGAGTTTGAGATGAGCTTGTTTTTCACGCTTCTAAATATCTGGTTTAGCGCTTTTGATCATCCAAAATGTACATGTCCATTACAATTACACTCGTCATGTCATGTAAAGGTTAAAACAAAACAAAAAAGATAAAAGATAGACTCTGCTCAGTAACAGCTCCGTAGCAAGTGCACTTTAACCGTTTTGTATTCAAACCAAAAACTTGCAGATGTTATAATCCAAATAGGAACGTAGCACTAACAGTTGAAAATAGGGCTTTCAATGGCCACAAAATGAATGAATCTTATATTACATCTAATGAAAAATATCTTCTTTACTTAACACATCCTAATGCATTTCTCTGACACTTTTCCTTTTGTGTGTTTAGATTTCTTTGAACCTTGTGAATGAAAGAAGCACATTTTCCTGGAAAATTGGATAATGTACCAGCAATATGTTTGCTAAAATCTCCATTACACAATGGATAGTTTTTAAAATGAGAACGGCTGAACGTGAACGCTCACCTGCCCAAAAGGAAACTGCATTATGGAAACTATTCAAAAATAAAGCTATTGACCACACTGACCCACTGGGGGAATAAACTAAAACAAAAAACTTTGCAATTGAATAATGTGAGATAAAAAAAAATATTTTGATCTTCTTAAAATCATGTTATAGTGACCTGCCAAGGCAATAAAGTCGCACAAAAATAAATACGTAAATGAGCCCCAAAATAAGACAAAAATAAAGAGATTTTCAGCAAATATCCCACGACATGTGTTGGATTAATATAATACAACACCTGTTTGTATAATCGCACGAGTAACATACGTAGCCATCGAACAATTCATTTACGCAGTCAGCTTTAAACAGGTCCATTTGTCTGCCTATTTGAAAGCCCATATGCCAAACCTCTACAAAGCCCCCTGCTGCTGAATGTAAACACTTTAAACAAACCCACACGGTAAATAACGGGTGTGATCAAGCGTCACAGGGACCAAGAGTTAACCGTGTGCGTGAGCCGGGTTAGTTTTCACCAAATGGGCTTAAATCTCTTATCAAAGCAGTGCAGTGTAGTGATTGACTGTGTTTGTTTATCCGGGCAGCTCAGTCCTTACAGGCGACTAATGCTGCTGCCATCGTCAAACAAGCTCCAGCCCAACCACTGGTTTGCAGAGGTGGCCCAAGTTCTAAATGGTTGGTGTGATACCGCAGGCAGCAATTTATACATCTCATGAAAATAAGTTTAGTTCACCATAGAAAATGTTAAAGAATACACCCGCACATTTTCTAACATGCATCATTTGGGTCTGACACTGCTATCAATCACTTTTTATTATTTTTTATGTATCAATTCATCATGTATTCTCAATTCTATTTTATAACGCATAACACTAATGCATGTTGTTTTCCAATAGCACTCTTTCCCTCCTAAATAATGACAACAACCATGTTTTACATAAAGTGCTACTACACACGCTTGTTTTGCTTGTTTATTTAATTATTTTCTTTGAATAATTGGCCTTTTACATTTCATCATCAATTTTCGAAACAAGCTTGGTTATTTATAAAGCTCTCATTGGAATCTTGCTTGATTATTTAGCAGGTTTGCTGAACATCAGAGCACGTATGCGTTGATTAAGAGCTTAAGACGTTCTTATTTTAGAGTCTCACCAAATCAATATGGAGCTCGGGAAAAAGGGTTTTAGCAACTTCCGGCTTATGGAACAAAACACAAAGATGAATGATTTTATGTCTTTGAAAGAATTCAAAGACTTTCCACAGTGCCAGTGCTCTTAAATTATTGTATGTGTTTTTATACATTTGTTTGGGTTTTATTGATTGTTTTATTTACATTTTATCTAGATATGTGTTTTTGTGTTTTGTATTCAGCCAGGTACTCCTAGAATGTTTCTCTCATTGTTCTCCCTGTATGAATGCATTATATATATATATATATATATATATATATATATATATATATATACATTTTTAAATTAATGTTTTATTTAAAAACACATTGATGTTTTTCGCTACTAGAACAATTTATTTTATGCAAAGGCTCAACAAGTTGAAGCACTCACAAATGTTATTTTAGTGTTGTTAAAAAGTAGTGCTATACGGCAACAGAACATAATGGACTGGCTTTTGAAGTAGACTAGCAGATCAATAACTACACTACAACTGGAATTTAAACCATTAGGCTTTGGAACCAGTTTTGCATCTCATTAATGTTAAGACGTTCACTACGTTGTAAGGACAGACTTGGTTGTATCTGGTATTCTTGTAGTCACTCCAGAAGCCAGTATTTTCCCACATTTTCTTTGACACGTTCTGCCGGTGGTTACTTGTCATGCGCTGCTTCCGTTAATTAGCTGCCACTTTCTTATTAGTTCTGGTCACTCGCGGCCACACGCCTGATGCCATCTCAGCCGGTGTGGTCAGTTCAGCTACTCGACAGCCCTCATTAAAGGCACTTGCCTTTGGTGAAAGGTGTCTCGGCGCTCTCTCGCTGCAGGCTAAGGGTTACAATTCATAAAAAGAGTGTTAATTTTCCACTGCCGTCAATTAGGGCTGTCATGTATGCAGCGAAGGTGGGGCACTTTCCTAAACTGCATGGTATTTGAAGAGACAGAAGCACGAGTAATCCCTCCTTTTCGGTAAACACATTAGCTTATTTACCATTTCGTTTGTCAGGTAAGGGTGACAAGCCTTTTGCGTAATAAAGACCTATGAATATTTTGGGTTTTGAGTATTTTCTGTAAATATGTCTTTGGAAAAGTGCATAATGTGTAAAGAGGAAAAAAGAAAGAAAGGAATCTTCAAAGTCCTATTACTCTTGGAAATACTTCAACGTTTTAACCCTGGTTTCAACTGCACATTTTTTTTTTGCATCATATTTTTTATATGATTTATGGATCTCACATTAGAAGATATGAGGAATTTCTGCACATGTTCACGCTACACTTCGACCAATGATTGTTTGAGCGGACATCAGGCTCTAGGTGCCGTGTGGTTAAGTCCCTGGCTGAAGCTAGTGCTGAATATTAGCTGTGTTTTTTGCAATTGTTAAAGTTGGAAAATGAAAGTGGGGGATCAGCCATGAGCCATGAGTTTTTCTGCTGTACTTTGTCGAAGAGCTAGTGTTTATTGTTGTGGGATCAGGCCTCACTCTGCGAACAAGATTCCTGTAAATGTCAGACTCTACAGATGTAAAGTGCAGCTCAACTTCGGTCGCATGACGGTTGTAAGTTTCACTTTTGTTCCCTGTACGGGCCACGTCTGGTCCTGGGGGAAATGATTCAAAATGTTCCTCGCGATCATCTCAAAGCTTTCATTGCAGAGGGACAAAAGCAAGCAGTGGACACCCAGCTTGAGTTAGCGTGAGATTTGGTTTGAATTAGTTTGAATTGAGCTATTCATTGTCAAAACTATTCAGTGAAGGTACCTGGACTTTTAAAACACTGAGGAGCTTCTTTGATTACATGGAGCAAAGCGGGACGGACATTTTGAGTGACTGTTCTGAGAATGGACACATTACGAAAAAGAAAACAATGTGTTCTGTTTTTAAGAATGCTGTATGATAAACTCTCAAGCATTTCACCGGCTCTTTAAGTTCAAATCTGAAGCGTTAGAAAGGTCACCAGTCACGCTCTGATGCAACAGCATTTCAAAGCGGTGCAAATTGCAATACAACTCACTTTTGATCAGTTTGTTTCTAATTGTTTTATAGCAAACTTTACCCCAACCTCAGCCATTCGACACACTGTTTTTCTATTTTGTTTTTTGAATAAGATGGAAGTGGTTTCAATTGGGTTAGTTTTATTAATTTATACCGGTACTTAGAATCAAGTTGGTGTAATCCCTCATTTGAGTGATCCATCTTAGAAAAGGTTTCAAAAGTAGTCATCTGGACACCTTTTTTCAAAACTACATCTAATCTCGATTGAAAATGACTTTTGGATGGAAGCTGAAACATCTACAAAAAGAAGAATATACTATCAAAAGGAGGTAAAGGGGAGGAGTAAAGAGATATACAATAGAGTGAGACGATGTGAAGTTGGACCAATGGGATTTGATGTGATTCTGATTTAGATTTTTTTCTTATTAGTCTATTTTTGGGGAACATACAGTACATAGTGCTGAACTGTATATTATGTATTGTGTTAGACACTGGGCACAATAAGAAACAAAATCAAACTTACAAAAAAGAAGCAGTAATAACACCTATAATGCTTTTAGTTCATGTACGTTTAATGCCATATTGTGAAAGATTTCGGATATAGCAATAGCATCTTCATGGAGACAATCTGGAAGCCCATACAAGTTGTGCAGTGCGTCTTTAAGTCTTAAAACATGCACCTTGGGGGTTATTATTGTCATTCTGGGAACTATTACTCTCTGACCCACATTGTGTTGCCGCGGTGCTGCTGTTGCCGCGGTGCTGCTGTTGCCGCGGTGCTGCTGTAGCCTTGTGCCAGTCTTTAATCAGCTTCTCATTGCAGCTCTGTCTTAGCGGACCTGGCCTTCTCCTCTCGAGCCTGTCAGCCTGTTATTTCTCTGTGTCACATCCTCAGCACACCAACCTGTAAGTGTCATTTCGCTATCAACACTCCGAGATCCCGGGAGGTTTTTATTGTTATTATAAATGCAACATCCTCCTCTCGTCGCCAGGGTGTGCGGGTGTTTGTGTATGCTGCATTTGGCTATAGAGAGACAGTGCTGTTACTAAGAGAACCCCAGAGGTTCCCTGGAGGAATCAATGAATCAATAATTATTTGTGTTCAGACACACACAAATGGTAGGTGCGCTGCTGCTGCTGCTGCTGCTGCTATCTTCTGCAAGCATGCGTTACACACTGTTGTGATTTATGCGTGGGACTGAACTGCAAAATGCAATAAATGGTGTTTTACTTTATTGCAGTGCTTTGGATCTGTTGTTTTTACGTGCCGACGTTTTCATACACAGCCTAGATAAAAAAGATGATTACCTTCTTAAATACATTTGATTTCTCAGCCAGCCTGTGCCAAAGGCCCATGGGTGATAAGTTGGCCTTAAAGGCGGTATGGACGATTTTTCGGCGATTTGAGAACGCAGGCGGAAGTGCGCATGCGCACTCCCCCGTGCGGACTGATACAACACACACGTGCGTTTGTTTATTAGCGCAACGGAGCGCATCGCATCGCTCGTCTCCCGTAGATTTCTGTCCACTTCTGAGTCAGCTCGAACTGTCTTTCTCCGTCTTCATTTTGCCCCGTACACTGAGGGAACTATATTATGATAGATCCATAAGCTTAGGCACGCGGAAACGTGGGGACGAACCGCACGCGGCTGCAGGTGAGCAGTAGGTGCGTTTTATGATTGATACGTGGCAGGACAAATGATTTATCCACGCCACGAGGAATTATGATAAAAAAAAATTGCTGAAAAAAATCGTCCATACCACCTTTAATTCTGAAGCAGGAAGAGTGAGTGGTGTAAAGCCAGAATCACATCTTATTTCATTATTTTTTAAGTCTCAGTGTTTATATCAGAGGATCATTAAAAATGACAAGTAGAAAAGTCTCCGTGGCACAGCTGTCTAGGACAACTAGCTTTGTGTTTGAGCAGCTCTGCAACCTAGAGCGAAATGAGCTGTCAGCACCACACCATATATATTAGTGTCTGAAAGAGCATATTTTATGTTTGATCAAAATGGCGCTGTCAGGAGACCTACATGTTGATGGATGATTGATTTACGATTTACCCTGTATAGGCTGTGCATATTATGTGGAAATACAGTAACTCTCGGTGGCCACATAATAACTGACAGACCACTCCAATTAGTATATGTGGCTATTGAGCATAATACGTTTTGATGTAATTTGAACAAACTTAATAAAATATTCAATATTCACATTTGATTTATTTGGAGCCAATATAAATGTCCATCTCAAACATCTTATGGAGGCTTTTTATATTAATCTATCTACTTAAAGCTATTTCTTGTTGCTGTGTGGCTCTAGTATTATATATTTCTACTCTATTTTACGCTGCTGCTAGTTATAATTCGAGCCCTGAGAATTGTAAGGAGCAGCAAAAGAACTATATTTATCATCAGGACATTCAAGTCTGCCCTTCCACTGTGTCATAACCTTTGATGCCAAATAGAGCTAACCTGGCTCATGCCAGATGTATGCGTCTTACTCTGATGTGAGTTTACATAATCAATCTGGAAAGTCTTTTGTGGAAAGCCCTCGGAACAACAGCGGAAGAAGCAGAAAAATTAACTTGTGTTCAATCCAGAAAAGCACAGTCTCTTGTCCACAAATGTTCAAAGTGCCATTGTGTGCAAGCTTTTGAAAAACAAAATAGTCTGTATTTCTCCTAAAACAGGCCTCCATGTTTGTTTTGGTTCAGGTTGTTCTGACTTCCTACCAAACCACAATGCTGCTCTGTGATTGGTTCCAGTCCCACCTGCGGGCCCTAAATGCCATGTGATTGGCCTGTTAAACCATTGGTGCGGACTGCAAGCGAATCAGCAGGAGCCTAACAAGATGGAATCTCAAGAGTTTGCAAACCCACAAAAGGGAAGGAAGGTTTGGATATAGTTATCTGCAATGACATGTCAAGAAAAAATGAGGCGTCCTCACTCACGTGCTGCAGCGTGCGGGACTTTTTCATTCAGACAAGCAGAAAGTCAAGTTGTCACGATACTACATTTTCAAACTCTATTTCGATACTAAGGAAAATAATTGATTCTCTAGATTTAAAATGCTCTTTTTACATGAAAAATGGCAGGTGCTACAATTCATTTTAAAAATGAATGAAATTGGCTTACCTGGACTGTGTCAACTCAGTAAGGCACTGAGACATATTTCTCACACACTGTTGTGTTTTTGCTCACAAAATTAGCCAACTCACCTCATAAATGCATCAGTTAACCCCAATTATTGAAATAATTTGAATGAGCAACATATTACAGCTTTAGTACTATGGGTAAATACACAAAACAACATTTATGATGAGATACTCACAATAGCAGCGTTCTATTCAGACAGATGCACTTACAATCATGCCTCATTTACCACAAACCTTAAAAACATCTATGCGTTACAACAGCCGTGATAAATCTCACCTGTCACTCCCAGATGCAAACCCAAACCACTGGAAATACGTCCTGTAAATCCCTGAAGTAGAGTTGGTCCAAAACAGCAACAGATTCACTCACTCTTCATAAAATCTCCCGTTATTCCTTTGTCGCTGTTGTTGCTTCTTGAAATAGTGTTGTGTCAGACGAACGCTCTTGTCATCTCATTTCTCAGCCCAGAATCCTCCATTAGACTAAACTAACTCACTATGTCATTAAATGACTGTTTTTCTAACTAACTTCTATATCATTAGATACACAAACGTCGCCTTAGCTCCAAACAAAGGCTTATTGTTAAAAATGTTCTGCGTTGCTGTCTTCCTGCTGCACATGTACAGTTTGGGCACAGTTTAGGCCTGTGTGGTCCTCAGAGTGCATTGCCAAACCTCTAAAAGAAGCTGCTGTCTGCTCTGGTTCTAAAAGCTCATGTTAGAGAGCAGAGCATGAACAGGCCTCTGAACATGGCCACAGACTCGCTCTGGAAGAACGGGAATTAAGCTTCCCTGAGTTCACCGAAAATACCGTCATGTCAGCCAAGCTTCGGCAGCAAAAAAAAAAAAAAAAAAAAATATATATATATATATATATATATTTTAATATATATATATATATATATATATTTTAATATATATTTCGGAACAATTCATATATAGTTGTGACACATGATCATTTTAGATGTTATCGGCCAATCACCGATTGTCTTGATTGCTCCACTGCCGCTGTGCATGGGAAACTCCCTATCTATGTACTACCTGGTTCATTGCCAATTATTATACATTCATTTTCTACCGCTTGTTCCCATTGGAGCTTCGTCCAGTGACTTTGGCAGGACATACCCTGGACAGGAGCCAGCTCATCGCAGGGTTAACACAGAGACTTGCATTCACTCTCTCATTCATTCACTAGGAGCTTTTTTTTTTATAAGTTGCCCAGTTACCTATCAGGGGGAGGAAGCCAGAGAACCCAGACAGAACCCACAGTAACACGGGGATTGACTGGTTGAATTTTACCATTTTGCTATTATTAAGTTTGCACCAGACAACACAGTGTTGGGAAGTAGGGATGGACCAAATATCAGTTCCAGTATCTGTATCGGCCATTCACTGATATCGTTATCATCCAATAACAACCAGTCTGCTGGTATTCAGAATTCTGCTTGTTTCGACCCATCAGTAGCTGTAACCACACTAAATATTATGTTAATATTGTATCATATTCATATTTCTTGATGGTGGATTGGCCTAAACACCATGTAATAGTATGTTCAGAGTGCATGTACCTTTGGAAATAATGAAGGTACATTATACCATCCTTGGAGGAAAACGCAACCCCATATGAGGCATATTTAGCATCCCTGTAAAAAGATTTTCTGGAGAGCACTGACATTGAGAAAACATAGAGGTGCTTGAACCCAAGGCCTTCTTACTGTAGGTGATCCACTACACCACTGTGACAAGCAAACTGTTGCTTTTTTGTCTGCAATTTTACACCAGATACTGTAAGAGATGTGTTAATAGTACATGTTTTAACACTCACACATAGACAAACATATGCATGAGTGTTCAAACAGTGAGAGTATTTTGGTACCAACATAACCCTGCTATATTATTATGTATATATTCGGTTTCATTGCCGCTGTTTATTCGCCGAATTTAGCGCACACACTCCACCGACGCTGACACACATACCCAGTTACACAATGCTTTATTTATTTGTGGAACTTTTTAAGCTAATTAGTTTTAGTCCGGGGGAAAAGCGTAATTGCCTCCCAGGGGTTGACTGAGATGACAAAGACAACAGTTGAAGAGGGCGTGTGCGCTACGACGGAGGCCTGGAGGGACCAAAACAAGTTTCAAATTGGGAGGAGTTGTGCGTGCCTTTTCATGTCGCGCAACTTGTGTCAAGCGGGCGCGACAGATTTCCAATTGATTTTGATTGAAGTGGTTCGTGGCATCACCTTTCCAAGGCTTAGCTAAGGGCGTGTTTGATGTGTTGGCGGGCCATGTTCCTTAACTGACACTGACAGTGTTTTGGAGTGAAAGGAGAAGATTGGAAAAGGCCACAGTAAAAAAAAAAGTTGCAAAGAATCAATGCGCCAAAGAAATACCGCGAGGGAGAAAAATTGCAAACAAAACAAGAACGCGGAATAGGACGTGTAGGGATTAAAAGATAAAGGGAAAGACAGGAGCGAGAAATGGAATTCAATCAGAGCAGCGGTGTCGGCGGATGAAAAATAGGGCACCTCCGAAAGGTTTGGAGGGGAACACACGATCAGTCATTTTCTCTCCACTATTGAAAGATTTAATCCGAATTTATGCCAGCACTTTTGAATGAGGAATGTGTATTTGCTCAAGCTTGTTTCAGAAATATTCAACATACAACTCAAATATAATGGTTGCATTCACATAGTTGAGCAAATCATTACACTTCAGATTGCTGTGAGGGTGAATGGATTATGATTATACTCAATAGTTCATACGTGACCTTGCTACAACTCACATCTCTCTTTGAAACACGGAGGCGCTTTTTGAATTATAGGAAGAAAGAAAGTAGTTGTAGCAAATACGTGAGTGAATTGTCGAATGATGGGTAAAAATAGCTGTGTAAAATGGTAGCAGTTTAACAGTTTAGATCCCAAAATGTCCCTGTTGTTCTCGGCCTTTTTACAGAAACACAGTCCAGAAAACAGTAACGGTTCTCTTACTTACAAGTGACATATTTTAACATAAAATAAGTTTTATTTTGTGTTGTATTTTGTCTATCTTTGAAAATATGATTTGCGCATTAAGAATTTTGATTATGTATTGTTTTTGTTGATTTGGAGTTCGAAGAGAAAGAAGTCTTTTTTATTGATTCTAGAGCAGAAGTACAGTCGATTCCTATTACATTCATTTACATGTGTTTTTTGTACACCACAAGTGTACATAAAGCATTAAACGTTATTTTGTAAAGTCCAGAAAATGTTTTCTTGCGTCTACTGACTTCACATATCAAAGTAATTATGCACAACCCTCGAATTACAAGCCCTTTACGGACATGCGCGACCAGACGGACTTCAGCCTGCTCAATCGTGGACCACGTGGTTGTTTGTACACATGTCACACCCGTGCTGTTTGTAAAGGAGTTCTTAGAGTTCTAACTTCCAAACTTGTGGACTCATTCACCTAGACTCAATGAACGACTAGTAAAAAACATACAGAAACATTCCTTCCACCCTATGTAAACAATTATAATTTACAGCACTACTAATTGTTCATTTAATTCTGTGGCCGTCCCCCAACATGGCTCACAGAACAAGACAGCGTGCTTGTCTCTTAGTTTTGGCAGCAAACAGTGGGCATCTGAGCAAACGCATACCCAGTCTGATTTCTCAGAAGAATACACAAAATATGTCCCGCAACAAATAGATCCAAAAGTGTCAAAGCTAGCACAGATTAACATTTTACATGCAAATACAAGCCAAGTCCAAACCGAAGAACATCTTACGGTCTTAGAAAATTGGATCTTGTGATATTGAATTCTGCTCCGGACTATAGCACTGCACCATTTGGTAAAAGACATAAAAGTACACTGTGTGAGATTATGCTGCAACGGTTGACAAGTCACAACTAAATTATGTTGTATGTGGAATAGAATTAGCGTATAGCCATCTGTGCTAAATGTCTGCATCATCATCGGCGCAGAGGGCAGATGGCTGTTTATGTGGAAGTATGTAAAGTGAATACGGCAGTGCAGTAGTTTCTCAGCGAACGTGCCGCAAGTTCAGAGGGGCCTTTATCGGCTCCTGACTATTGATTGATACAGTTAATTGGCTTCCATTTGGATTTTGGAGCCAGTGAAATGCTTAGTTGTTGTTTATTTGCTGTGTGAGATCATGGGAAACAGTGTAGTGTAGGTGAATGAATTTGCATTTTAATTGGTTTTATTTTCATTTCATTTTGTTTCATACATGTACCAAATGTGCTATTTCTCTCTGTAACATGATATTGTGTACTGACTCGACTGGGGATGCACGATACCGATACTAGTATTGATGTCGGTGCCGTTACTGGAAAATATTATTGATCGGGGAACGATTTCTTGTTTTTTGACACTGATACGATGCTCCAATTAGCCATTTGGAGAACGCATATATATATATTTGACCAACTTTAACCAAAATATTTACATGTTATGCCTCACATTAAAGCTCAGAACCTACAGAATTGAGTAATTGAGTTCATTTGAAAATGCTTTGCTGTAGTAGAGTTACTGTAAGGGTAAGTAGTGGTATTGGCATATTATTATGGTAATAACAACTCATAATTTGAGGTTTTGATAAACATGTGGAAGTAGTTTTAAAGAAGTCAGTATAATCTCTCATTCGTCCAGGAGGGTTCCATCGAAGAAAAGGATTTGAGTGTAGTCATCTGGACACTGTTTTGAAAATCAAGACATTTTTAATTCAATCTGAAAGTCCTTCTCAATCTATAGTTTTAAGGAAACTACAGATTTCCAACTTGGGATCAGTTGATATATTGGATATCAGTAGATACTCAAAGTATTGGTATTGTATCAGAACTGAAAAAACTGGATCGGTGCATCCTTAGACTTAACCACTTATTCTATTACACAAAGTAACAGATGTACAACACAATTGTGTGAATTAGATGAGTTAACCTGCGTTGGTCATCTGGTCCAGGAATCAAACTGTCCACTTTCTTGTTTAAAAGTTGTGAGACTTAAACCCTGTGCCACCAGGTCACCACAGTAGGCTTCACAGTGTGGGTGAGGGACATCCATTTGGGCAAGGTTATACACGATACAATTAACCTTATCACTTCTTTGGTCTTTTTTCCCAAAATAAATGTTTATGCTTGGCTGAACAGTTGCTCCCGTAAAGGCATCCCATAAAAAAGAGTTTCATTTGTTGTTCATGTCTGTCCACTTAAACCACTCTAAAGGTTAAATTGTTGTCCCTGCTCATTGCTCATCCAGCCAGGCCAGCCCTTGTCTCAGACCAGTGTGCTCCGTACTGGCCTCAGGAGTGCACCACCATGTCTGTGCATCTCCATCAGATGTTGCTCCGCTGCTCCCTGTACGCTTCATGGCCATTAGTCACATTGTCATAGGGGTCAGCGGGGGTCAGCACTGACTCGTTTATTCCACTTTGCGCCTTGCTCATTTGGGTTGATCTTTTCCATTTTGCCATCGGAAAGTTTTCTTGTTCAGGCTTGTGTTGGGTAATTACCATAGTTGCTGTCCTCTCCCCTCTCTACATGCACTCAGCGAGTCGCTCAGTGCATCCATTTGTGACCTCCATGGTGCAAGCACATGTGGCAGCTTTTTTTGCTCTGCATTAGCGCCCGTAACATCATGCTAAAGGCTGGTGGATCGAAGAGGTTGTAAAAAGTTGTTATTCTGTCATGATAGGCTTAAAGGTGCACTATGTAACTTTCCTGGTGGAAGAGCCAACTCCCGCTGCCTGAATTGTTCCACAGTATGGCATTAGACTGATCAATCCTGTATTTCTTCAATTACAGGTGTTTTTAATGCTCAAAAATCCCACTGAACTTAGATTGAAATGGGGTCATATCTCCACAGATCTGACCTATAACTTGGCCTGGTGATGTGACTTTCTTGTTTCCATGAAGATAGATAATGCACTACAGTGGAACATTCTAGGCAAAGCGTCACACATCTCCATAGAGGCAAGCAAAAAGAACATTGCATAGTGAACCTTTAATATGAAAGCGCTAACAAATGCTATCTAGCCATTTTTTGTAAGAAACTCCCTAACTGTTCGGTATTTCGTTTAGGGGCAGAGCTTTGCTGTAGTATTTCACGATCGGGCAAAAGTTAGGTTTAGGTTTAAGAACTGTTAATGTGGTTGAAGCTAGAGCTTTGGGACATGGAGCGATAATCCGACCTTGGAACGAAATGCCAAGTTTTAGTTAGTCCCATCTCTGGAAACAAAGATACAAAGTGCAGATACACAGTGACTTTCCCATATTTGTTGCACTGGTGTCTGATTGGGTTTGTTGCATAAGAGACATCAGGCATTGAGGGGTCAACAGTCATTAGCTTATACACCACAGGTCAGAGAGCATTCATGCCTGAGACATATTACGTTTGAATCATCTATTTAATGACTTGTCCTAAGTATTCTAAGTACTAATACCACTGTGAGAATTGTTTCCAGTGTGTCATGTTCAAATTATTAAGAATAGGTGTGGCTGGCCGCATGAAGCATTTACAGGAACCACTTCATTCAATAAGTAGACAAATTTGCTGTTCAGAAGCAGAATACTTCCCGAAATACCTGAATACAGTCGGCACTGTCAATATTATTTGAAACAGGAACAATTTGCAGAATCCTTTGTTGTCTGGATGCTTTCAGTGTTGACAGTAAGACTTGAAACATTTAAAACTGAAAAGCCAGCATTTCTGATATTTGTATTCTTACTTTGAAGAAGTGCAAATTACCTCCTCAGTATGCCTCGGAAACAGAAGTGACAATAATCACAGATTTAGAGCGCAGCCTTCCAGTAGACTGCATAGTATGTTTATTTGCAAGAAGTGGTCAATTGGGAATGATAAACAACAGATAAACAACTTCATCTGAGTTTCTCTGCCAGCATCCCATTCCCACATGTTTTACTCTTTAAATCACCATTATTTTTTATGCAAAGGAAAAAATATTTACATATAATCGTGTTGTAAATACTTAACTTTGTTTTGTTCAAATCCACTTGCTGAGCAGCATTTTGTCACATACAATATACATCAAGGTTAACTCACAAAGAGAGAATATATGGCAAAGCTCGGAAGCAATTGTAGTAGTTGAGTATTTTATTAGATTTCTTTTAAAACACTGGCTTGTAAAAGATTTAGGCGCGCCAATAAATGTAGCCTCACCAGCCATTTCTGAAATTCTTTTTCAGAACAACGCAAAGAAGGGCTCGGTCATGCAACTTTAAGACCGATTACAGATAAAAGTTACATGTGAACAGCAGAATATGAGTAAATCAGGTGTTTAGATGAGTCTTTGCAAAGAGGCGCTCTTTTCAAGGCCATTGATGCAAACGCCAATATTTAGCTTTTCCTTCACCTAAGCATTTGGTTCATTACAAAATATGGGTAGATGGAAGTATATGGCATCAACTTTTACAGCTTTTTGAGGGCCTGATGCAAGATGCTTTTGGTTTTAGTTTGCCAACATGGAAAAAATTAAAGGTGCATTATGTAACTTTTGAGATGTGGCTGTCTAAAAGTGTATCTTTAAGAATTAACCCATGATTTATTTGTTATAAAAATGCGTAGTGATTTTGGCATCAAACCCAGGACCCATGTGCATGTCCCTATAGCCTAATAAAATGCTTTTATTTCAAGTCAGAGTGCCTCGGATCTCCCCTTCTTGTTTGCCTTGAAATATTCTATACCTTGGTTTAGTGAGTTATTTTTTTGACAAAGAAATTATATGGCAGAGTCAGGAATAGTGTTCCTGAATTTATTCCCAGAAGGGCAAAAATCACAAAAAACAACAACAAAAAACGGTGCAGAACAGAAAAATAGATATTTACAGATCGGCGCTGCAGTACAACAGATGACAGTCCTTGGCTGGCCTGGAGCTAGAGCTTACAGCGCACACAGCTGCCTCCTGGAACACACGCCCCTTTGTGGTGATAGAAGGCCCTTTTTTAAAGCAGAAGGCTCCTCCCCCAAATCAATTAACCGGAAAAATCAAACTTTCTCTTCAAATAGAATCATTAAACTTTCATAAATAATGCAATGAACTCACACATATATTTTTACACCAATCTCCTAATATGTGTAGTGGTTCAACGTAACATGACATCACTTGTGACGTCACACACGTGTGCCAACGTGGGACGCGATATAATGCGGAAGTCAGCGAGTTCGGGTTGGCTGGCCGAAATATGGAGGACGGCGGTAAAAGGGTTGTTGTTTTTTGTAATTGCACTGAACCCTTCTTGCATAGTAGTAACTATTCACAATTATTTTGACCATTTATTGATGGTTTATTTTTGCCTTTTTAAAAACTTTTGTCAGATTTAGCATCAGCTCAAGATGGCACTTGGAAATATCTACAGGCAATTGCATATTTTATCCTCATATGGCCTTGAAATGCATTATTCATCATCAAGTTGTATTACAAATACAAAGCTCTCCGTGTGTTTTCCACTGCTCCCAGTGACTTTTACCCGCCATTCTTACCCGCCTCGCTGTCGTCTCTTTGCTCTTCTTTAACCGTATTATAAAACCATTTCTTACAGTAGTCGCTCTGTCTGCACCCCCCACCTCCATACCCCCCGCCTCCCTCCCCCTCCAGCCTGGCCTTGTACCAATAATCCCCCATTCCACCCCTCACCCACTGCTCCAAATCAATGAAACAGCAGAAGGCCTTCCTCTCCTCTGACTCCTTCTCAATACTCTCCAATACCGTTGCCGTCCCGCTGAGTCTCTCTCTTCGTCCCTCTTTCTTTCTTTCTCTATCATTTGGACTCCACGCTCACCCCCTCCGTCCATTCCAGTGTCCCCTGTCTGTCATCGCGGCTGGACAGTCAATGCGTATTCATAAAGAACTTCCTCTGTCCTCGAATGGCTGGCACTAAAATGTCCGACAAGAGCTAGAGAGGCTTTTTTCCACTTGTATTTCTCTGTCTGGAACATACGCACAAAGCAACAGCTCTAAAGTCCCATAAGGTGCACTTACACAAGCGTACATTTGCAGGTTTTATCCGGTAGTCTTTTGCTTTTGATCATGGCTGGGGGAAAGCACAGTTAAAAGGTTACTACTAAAAGGAGTTTTAGTTTTTTTTCATTTTCAACCACAGTATTTTTTTTCATTTAGTTAATCCCACAATACCACATTTTTGTTTTTCACCAAATAAACCTTTTGTAAAAAAAATATAAAAAATAAATAAAGCAGCACTTACATTAAAGCATTTTATTAATAACAATAACTTAGAATAGAATAGAATAGAAAGAATCGTGTGTTGCTATATGACACGTGTGCAAGTGTGGTCCACCCTGCTTCTCTTCTCCGTCTGAAATAGCCGTTTAAAGCTGTGTAAGATTCATACATGTGAATATAACCCTGTGCCAAAGGGTTTGTGGGAGGGATGGGAAACAAACAGTAAAGTGACATGTTTACCCATAACCCTAGGTCTTGGACATTTGTCTTGTACATGTGGGACAGAACCAGCAGATGAAGCTTATCAGGAGAAATGAAGAGTGGGGTGGGGCTGAAGGGGTAGAAGTAGGAGGGAAATAGGGTGGGCAGAGGGTCTGTACGTTTTTTTGAGGAGTAGTCTGGCTTTACACTGTGAGCCAACCAAACCAGGTCACTACGCTATACCTGACAATACTAGCCAAGACTGATTTAAAAAATATGGCCCTGATCTCTGGCCACACAACAAATAAATGCAACCTTCTGAGAAAATGGAGTCTCTGTACCTGTCTTTGCACCAAGATTAAAAAATGTCACCTCTTTTAAATACACCAAAGTCGACTTTAGCTTCCAGCAGTGAGAATAGTGGTATCACCAGATTTATTCCTGGAATGTGAACTTCTATAACCGTTCACATACAGCAGGGGTGTCCAAACTTTTTTCACCAAGGGCCGCATTTTGAAACTTGAACAGGGCCGAGGGCCACAAACAACTTGACAATGTTGAATTTGCTGAATGACAAAGTGAATCATTCGAAATTTTGCATTTGACGTAATTGTGACGAGCCTCCACACATTTAATTAGACCTAGAACATTAATATTAGGTCGGTATAACATCAATATGCCTGAATCTTACCAATTTCACAGTAAAAAGTACTAGTTTTTGTTGTTTGGGCCGACATAGCAGGAAGCTGGAGGGCCAACAAAAATTGGTCTGAGGGCCGTATTTGGCCCCCGGGCCCTAGTTTGGACATGCCTGACATACAGTGTAAATAAAACCGGAGAGCTGACACACCCCTGTGGGTTCCATCCCTTTTTGTGATGTTTGTGGTTAATTTGTAAAAAAAAAAAAACACACCATAAAACCTCACACACACACATCTTGAAAAACAATAAACTAATCATATTTACATGCATCACATCTAGGCTAGTAGGTCCTTTGTGTTTTTGATAACACTTTAGAGTTTGCACTTTGCTCTGCATTGTTCTAATAAGGGAAGCAATAAGGAAAATGTGATATATTTTGGAAACAGAGGAAGCCAATTTACAAATGCTAATCCCAGTTATGGAAAATATACTTTAATTATAAACCCTCTTGACGATAAACAAAAGAAAAGACGGAAACAAACATGGCAATGTCTTTGTGTCAAGCCACACGGCAGATTTTCCCCGCTGATCCGAGGACAAGTTTTAATTTCACAGCTACTTGGGGACGTCTTTGCCGACCGTGTGCCGGAGTGTGAACATTTTGTCCCACCGTGTTTCTCTTTGCTGAGGACATATTCTAATATGTGTCATCATAAATGCGTTTCTGGATTTGAGTGAAAAACTGATTTTGAGAACATTAGTTTTCATGAGTGTTGATGTGGTGGTGGCAGCTGTGTTCGTTTCAAGGCCATTTGTCCACCAACAAAAAGATGCAAGTTTGACTGAGGGGAAAGAGTTTGTGCTGTGTATTTTTGAAGGAGGGTAAAAGAAAGCAGCTGTGGAAAGGACGTGGTTTTAAAATTGTGAAGAGGGATCATTCTAAATTGTATTTTCAGAATTTGAGAGAAGAGTTAAAGGAATTTCATTTCCGATGTATTTATTTATTTGATATGGACAAGCCAATTTTCAACACCTGACCATTGAAGGCTTTAGAACAACTTAATACAAATAAAACTATATAAATTAGCAAAGGTAAATAGACAATAATAACATGAATTTCACTCAAAATGATCATCTCAGGATTTCAGCCACAGTTTCGGATGTTTGCTATGTTCAGGTCAGTCTGCAGTTTGAAATCAGCGGGAAGAGACTTCCACAGGCTCGGTCCATTCAAAGAAAAACTGGACTGTCCAAAAGATGTTCTGAACGTTTGAACTACCCAGTCTCTCCTGACAGAGAGTCTAGTGTTAGGTCTGAAAGAGCCCTGATGCCTGACAACCAGACAAGGAACATTTAAAAAACTGTTTCAATGTGCTAAAATGTACAACATTTTCAAATGTGAAAAGTAGTAGTAGTAGTAAAGCAGCACTTTGTGACAAAAATTATACTGTTGAGTGCAGTGTTCATCTAATAATATTATTAGTAGTTGTACAAGTATGTTTTGTCTCATCAACCTTGAAGTAAGGACTGAAAGCAGCGCTCTGAATATATCTGAATATTCAAATATGTGCCTTTGGCACATATTTGGCAAACCAAAGTTGTGTAAAAAAGTACCCCAGCTTTAATGCTGCGTCGTACATACTATTTCAAAATCAATGTAGATGCTGTGGAAAATGCTGATTTTGTTGCCACTATGAACATTTTTAAAAATAATGTTTTTATTTTTTATTTTTTTTTAAAGCTCTCTTTAATATGATATTATGTGGACATCCAGTTCTAATATAGATCATGATATTTCTAAAACATTTCAGGAAATGTTTTGGTATTGATTAGTATCTTGGTATCGATTTTTGACAACCCTCGTACAAAGTCAAGTTGAACAGTAAAGTAAACATATTATTTTTTGGCTAAAAGTAAAGTGTCTTATAATAAATGTCTTATATAAGGAATTGAGCATTTGGAATCTTAAATTGGCCATACTTTTGAAATCAAGAACAACATTGTCATGTTTTTAAAGCAGTCGTGATTTTAAAAATTAAATCTTTTAAACTGGTTTTATTTGTTAAATGCAGCAATTGTGTCGGTGATATGTTAATAACCAAGTCTCAAACTGTATCTTTTAGTTCTGTAAATTTATATTCAGTGTTTGTCAGAACTGATTATTCCTTCAAAAAATTGTCAGATTATTACTAATTTAAATAAAGAGAAATATATGGATTTGGAAAACTTTTAAATCTTTCCCCTTATCAAACTTCTATGTATTGATTTTTTTAAAAGCTTATGATGAACTTACAAAGCCATAGCTCCCAATTTTTATTTTTAATTTTTTTCACTTAAAAAGCATTCAAGAATAAGAAAAGGAACATGACCAGGAGAGTAAATTTAGTAAATGAAGTCCAAATGTGATTTCATAGAACATAGAAGCAATCTTCTTGTTTCTGTAATCACTCGGCTCTGGACTCTGGGCATAGTTCACTCTTTCACAACATTAACATTTCCACAGTGAAAAGCACGCTAATCCTTATTCCTAAGCAACAACAAACAACAATGTTTTTACCTTGCTTGAACAGCGTAAAACTCAGAATCATCCCTCTTGTTTCTATTTGTATTTTACAGTTTTATAGCAGACTTACATAGATAAAAGTCTTTTGGTCGGCAAAGTAATATGTGGATACTATGGTTAGTCACTATAATCTGGGGGTTAGTTACTATAATCTAATTATAACATTAGATTATTATGTTAACGCCTTGCTGTATCAGATCACTTTTCCACTTTTTTTTTTTCAAAATTAAAAAACACAAAAATGTACAAATTGGTCAGAGCCAAAATAATTGATTCTCATCATTACATAAACATTCTAATAGTTTAAAGGGTTTGTTAGTACAACTGTAACTGTTATATTTGTACTGCATTATTCTCTCGTGTCATTATACAGTGTTCTCGCTGGGTTGAGGTTGGAGGATGGCGGGCCGTACTCTTGAAAAAAGTACTTAAAAAATGTGAACAATATGGAAAGCCAATATGATCACAATCCGCCACTTAGGAGCGGCGTATCGCAGCGTATTTTCCAACGCTTGTACAAAATAAACAAGCGCCGTAATTTACACCAGACGGCGCTTGGCGTTCTCTTAATTTACGCATATTTATGGCATATTTTGGGCATGCCCGCCATGCCAAAACCCCTCAGCGAGAACACAAGAGAGACACATTTACTTAGTGCTGGTTAAGTCTCTTCAAGGTCACCTTTGCATGTGCACGAGTGAAACATGACCAACATCCATTACCACCCACTTGTAAATTTCATTTCATTTCTTATAACAATAAACGGACAATGCCCATGATTTCCACTTGAAATTAATTATGGGTCTCTTGAAGAACTTTTGAAACGTGAAAGTAGTCATTTTCCATGACAGTACTGAAAGATTTCGGGGATTAAACATTGCAAAACGACAAGTGAAAGAACCTGCGTGGACAGGGTCAAAGCCAGTTTGTCCCGCCACTGTCAAAGTCAAACGCCACCAGTCGCTACGGAGACATGCAAATGACATGCAAAAGACCACGACCTCAGTCCCTTCATGTTGTCACGGTAACACTCGGGCGCACACGCAGCAGCCCGCCGTGGCAGTTGTAAGGAGTGATAGATAGAAAGGTAATGGTGATCAAAGAGCAAAAGGCTGTTTACCTGAGAATTAAGGCGAGTGGGTTTTGCGAAATGGAAAGTGCCTCGGCGATAATGCAAAATGGAGATGAATCCCAGAACAAATTCAATCGAGGTGAACTGCAAATGAGCCCAGGGTAAATAGTTGATGTTATTGGAGGAAAATGAGAGCAGACATGCACCAAAGTGATCTGATCTATAAAGCACACAAGGCACAAGCAGCAGCAGAAGAGCGAGTGCTAAAAGGGCACATCCTTCATCTTTTCATATGACTTTATATTAAGTTTATGCCAAAAGATCACCTAGGAACCCCAGTAGTGATAACCAGTATTTTTAGTCATCAGCAGGCGCATTATACTCACACTGATATTTAGTAGCTAAAACTAATACAGACAGTTATTGTTTCATTACTAGATATTGTGAGTATTCTTTGTTTTAGTTTTCAAAGCTTATTTTAATTTCCTTTTATTGTAATGAAATGCAACAGGTTCAATTCAGATTCAAACTTCCGAAGCAGGTGTGAAGCAATTGTACGTAAAAAAAAGCAATTGTCCGTAGAAATCTTGAAGGTAGTTTTCAGAGCCTGTGTGGAGATGGAAGACGTGTGTCCAGCTGCAGAATTCACTGTCCAAAAAGATCAAGTACTGCTGCCAAATCTGTACCTAATAACAAAGTAAAAAGTATGCAAGAAAAAACTACTCAGAGTACTAGTTATGTTCTTTTTTTTTTTTTTACACAGTTTAAGTATAATATTAGATCAGTCTTTTATTAGCTTGATTTAAATGGTTTCTTGTGGAATTAAGTTGTTTTAAATGGCAATCCACATAGCCTGTGAGCTCTGGCCAATCAGAGCAGGCGATGCAGTGATGTGATTTGTGCGTTTGTAGGTTTGGAAAGGAGCAGAGACTGGGACCATTGGGACTGGTACACTATTCAGTTCTCAGTGATTTTAAATGTTACTAATTATAATTGCATGGCAAAAATGTTACTCAATTACAAGTACAGTACACATTTTAAAATTAACTGATCAAAATGTAATTGCTCCAAAAAAATCTACTTAATTACAGTAACGTGAGTATTTGTAATTAGTTACCCCTGTTAGCCCCCACCCCTGGAGTTAACGTTCAGTACCCATTTGTATCTCATAGTATGCTAATAGTACCTCAAATATGATAATGAGCTGCATTTTAACCGTTATATTGTATACATGTTTAAATAAAACATCTAGTCTTGTACACACAGGCGCTCACAGTCCTTGCACTTTGAGTTCCAGTGTCCAGTGAGGATTGGTACAGGGAAGGAACGAGTACAGAGTTGGTATTGCTTTGCTAGAATGCTCCACAGAAAACATGCAGGTGATGCCACGACATCAAGTTACGTGTTAGATCTGTGGAGAGGCAAATCCTGCTCGTATTTTTGAAGCACTACAAACACCTGCATTAGAATAAAAGCAAAATAAGTACAAAGTACCTTTAAAATCCTTTTTGTTTTTTACTTCACGTTTAGTACCATCAGTGATGAAATAAGTACTCACTTTTGTTACTTAAGTAGAAATACTAATACACTAAAGTCTACTTTAAAGTAAAAGTATTGAAGTACTAGTTGAAAAAAGTACATTTAGACTAAAAAAGCTTATTTTTATGTACGATAAAAAAAGTACTTTGTACTTTTCAGTTTAGTTAAAAATGTAGCGGAGTATATAGTACAGACCTGCTCTCAAATGCAGTGAAAAGTCCAAAAGTACAAATTAAAAAAGTGTCCTCTTTAAAAATGACTTAAGTGAAGTACAGATTGCTAAACATCACTTCATAAAAATATTTACGATTGTTGCTGCAGTCAAATTTGAAAAAAGTTGATGGTGTTAAAATATCTTCACTTTAACATTGTGTTTGGTGTTATCAAATGAAAGTGTTGCGTGTGTAGTTTAGTCGTCGTTGGGAGTCTGGGCTCCAACTAAACCAACAATACACTCAATACGTGCTGTGCAAATGCTCTTGCTTCCAACTATTTCAGTGCAGAATTGGAGCTCGGATCAACAGAAGAACTTCATGAAATATGCAGTTTATCCTGGTTCAGAAACTGGATCATCTCAATATGAGCCTGGAAAAAAAACTGCACTTAATTACATTATGTGTGAAGAGGCCGACGAGAAAGTAAATCAAACAATCGTATTTAAAAGAAAAAAGAAAAAAGCATGGAAAATATACAAGGGCAGAACGGGGAGGCAATTAGGCTGTCGCAACAACAAGGCAAAAGGCATGGAGATAATGAAGAGAAGGACTGGAGAAGTTGGAAGGGCAGAATAAGCAGTAAGAAAAAAGAAGGGCAAGTGGAATGGGGGAAGTTTAAAAATGAATGAAAAGGAAAGTTGGTCAAAGTATTTTTCACCCAGTTTTGTTCTCTGGCTTTTAATGTTGCATGAGTTGTGTGGTCATTTTGGTCTTTTGAATGTATGTAATTGTTTTTCTGTATATTTACTTCACTACAAACACTGTATTAACTGTAGCTGTTTTTGTTGATGATGTTGCCATTGTAATGTTATTGCTTTGTCTGGAATCTTTCACTACAGTTATTGAACTTACAGTATCTGCATAGAAACAACTGAAATATAAACTGACAAACGATGTATTTTAGAACATGTTTGTGCAGATCTAAACTACAGAGTTACTGTTTTTCAGACTTCCTATGAGTGATCTGTTCTTCTGTATCTACCTCTGGATCTACCTGCGTTGCACCAATGAAATTTCCCCGTGTGGGACAATAAAGGAATATCTTATCTTATCTTTTCTTTTTATGCAGAATATGTATTTGTTGAGGACATTTAACCCGGCACACGCCAGAGTCATGTGTGTAGCACTCTGAACTGACGTGAGTCAATCTGAAAAAGCTCACGCTGAAAACGATCGAGACATCAAGCTGAGTGGTAAAAAAATTGTTCAGTCTAGTGGAGTGTAAGCCACAGACAACTGTCCCGTCCACAAATGCACAAAGAGTCTTTAGGTGCATGTTTTTGTGAAAAGAGTCGCCATGTTTGTTCTGGTTCGTTGGAGCGTTTCGCCTTTGGCTTGTATCTGAACCACAACGCTGCCTTGTCCAGTCCTGCACTGGTGGTTTGGGCCGAATCACAACTGAACGCAAAGGCGACACCTGACAGTGCCTGAGAAGACGAGTGACACCACCTGGCCAAGGTGCAAGTCAGATCTGTGGAGAGGTGTCTCTGCACTCAGTAAGAATACATGTTTCTAAAGGTTTGTTTTGTAGCAACAAAAGCACCTGAAATGTATACATTAAATGCCATAATGTGGAACATTTCAGGCAAAGTAATACTATCTCCAGGGAGAAAAGCTGAAGAATTGAGTTGAAGCAGTCGTGCAGTGAAAGGGATGTGAGTCCGGGGAGAAGGCTAATGCAGGTCCATGTTTCACAAATTGCCATCTGAGGACGACCAATGGGAGCGCTCGGCAAATAAATATATAAAACCAGGAAGTAGCGCGCGGCTGCCGATTGCACACAGCCAGGGATATGGTGAGGTGTAGAGAGAGAGCGCCTGGCCCTTGTCACGCTGCCTGGATGGAACACAAGTGAGTTGGATAGAGAGATACAAAGCATCATCCGACTTCTGCTTCCACTGTTTCTCATTCTTCGGTTCACTAAGGGGGAACCTGACACCAATCCGACACAGCTTTCACAAATAAATAAATAGTCGCTGATAGGATTTCTAAACAAGTCATGTCCTCCGCACTTTAACAGTAACCGCAAAAGTTTTATGGCACCGTTTGGGCCCTTTGAGTGTGGTGCACTTTGTCAAGTTGTGTTTTTCAGTGGCGTTTTATTCACACTATAGGAGACAGGTCTTAAAACGTTATCTTTAACTCCGTATTTATGTGTAGACCACCTGCTCCCGTTTACCCTGGCAAGTGGGGAAAAAATACAGATTATATATTGGCAGAAAGATATTTTTATTCAGTGAAGCAAATCTTAATTGTAGCAACAACAAACTATTCAAGCTTCTTGTTGACACACTAATAAAGACTTGTTAACATGCACTTCTAAGTAGTAAAAATAGAAAATAGTAATGTTTTGTCGCCAAAGGGTCCTTCGTTATCATTTTGAACGGAAAAATCTTTATTTATTATATTTTGGGTGACAAAAAGGAAGAAGCACATAATAAAATAACAAAAAAAGCTCATTAAACTGTGATTACGTAATCGTTAAAGCGTATGCAAAACCCTCTTCTTGAATAATTAGTTTATATTATTGTAATTGCCTTGCGTGACCAAGCATTGAACGTATTGCTGCATTGCCATCACCATTAGTCCGTAAAGCTTTTAGCATATATGGATAATTTTCCCATTAAATGCGTTGCTGCTGTCAACACTTGTATATTCAATTCAGGACGACGTGTCTGATGATGATGATGATGATGATGATGATGAATACCAAAACTCTGACAATATGCTACTTTGAGGACATTTTCAACAAACATTTGGTGGCTTAATTGTGTTTAAACTCGATGTGGCCTCTTTAACTTGCATGAGATGAGCAAAAACAGCAGGTAAAGGATAAAGACTAAACAGACAAAAGGAAATCTACCGTGATGTTTCCGGAAAACTAGAAGGTTGTTGAGATAAGTTTGAATACAAATTATACTAAAATGCAGTGAATGTAACCGTATGAATTTTGTATAAATCTTGCCTTTAGTTTCACCCAGTTTGACCATTTTGTAAAATGAAAATATAGTTTTACTTCCTGGTTAGACCTGAGCAGAAGAGAAACAAAAAGTAATATGTTGTGTTCACGTTGTACAATTTGATGATGTCATAACCTCAGATTCGCAACACGAGATTTGCAGAAAAGAAATCCACAAATGTTGAAAATAATTAGTATTTGTTTGGGATTGTTCCTACAGACTTGTCATGTCAATTTTAAGTGTTAAAACCAGTCGCGTTTTTGAATAATTACACTACTTTCTGAGGCGATTATTTAAAAAAAATCAAATAATAATGATCGCTTTTGTTTGTTTTTGCTGACAAAAAGGACATTGAACTTTGTGCTAGTTTGTATTTCATTTTAAGCCCAGTAATTACAGAGATATTAACCAATCAACAAATGTGCAATCCGACAGTTAAACAGCTAATTCTATCTAATAAGTATCATCTGCTCCAGCTAAATCTGAAACTATAACCATTGTAGAATATTGTGCTGTCATGTGACCATTACCTATGTCAGTATTGGTAACACAGCTACCTACAAGCACTACAATGTCAGAAATGCTGTTTTGGGAACATTTCACACGTATGTTTGAGCTGTAAACACATGATAACCAGCTTGTGCACAGGTGAAATGAAACATATTTTGAATAAGGTGATGCGGGGACATGCCAAGCGCTCTTCTTCGCTCTACATAATTCCGCCGTCACCCCGGAGTAGGAGCAGGTGGGCTGTGACAAAGCAGACGCCCGCACTGTCAATACACAACCGTCACAAATGTTCAAATAGGATTGCATTTCCAAAGTCACCCAGTCAAGGTCGGAATTGAGAGAGCTTTTGTTTCATTCACACAAAGCGATTCTCCATTATGAAATTTTTTCATAAAACATTAGATTGGATGATTTTAAAGTAACTGTCCTTAAAAAGAACAAAATCATAAAGTGGGAATCAAGAAGTCCAATTGTCTTTGTAAAGACAGAGACAAACAGCCGTTTGAAACGAATAGTGAAGGAAAGAGAAAAATAGACTGTCCTTTAGCAGCACTTTTACTATACATTATGGAAGATAGACCATATTTGAGACATCTAAATATAGTATATCCACTTACCTTAGATTATATGGAAGGAAATTCTTTGTGAATCTAGAATAAAGATTGTTGGACACTGTTGTGCTGACCACTCAAATCAAATGCTTCATGCTTTTAGGGATGTCATGAATCGGTTATCGTGATATCGTGATTATAATATAATCGCAATTATAGGTCACAATATAATCGTAAAGACTAAAAATTATAATCGTGACATTTTTAGAAGAAAAAATAATTTAAAAAAATGCAATTTATAGAAAAATTATCATTTTCAAACTAAATCAAGTATTTTTTCCGTTGAATTAAAAGACATGTGATGATTTAAGCAGCAAAATTAAGTCCTTTCTGCTCAGCCTTTGCTCAAAAAAGCAAACCTAAATTTAAAATGCATTTATAATTTGCCGTTTATGTCAACTTGATCGTTCAGAATGTTCATAAAGCAGGTCACAATTCAAGAAAAAATGAAGGAAAGAAAATGTTGGACTTTATTGTTGTTTTGGTCGTGATGTTAATAATTGTGAATAATCGTCAAATCACGATGTTTATTCTCACAATAATCGTTACAATAACATTTGAAATTGTGACATCCCTACATGCTTTGTAATAAATAAATAAAAATAGTTAACAATATTTTGATCACAATGCACTTACTTTTTCTCATTTGCATGCTTTAGTTTTGAGTTTAATAGCTCAGCAACAACCACATAAACAAACAATGGTTTCTAAACACTAAAAGTCCCGAGAAACGTTTTTGACACAAATAAACAAGCTAAAAAAGATTAACTTGCTAAAAAAATCGAAGTTCAAAGTGCTTGTGACAGCTTGTGGGAAGAATCCTTTAGCCCGTCAAGATGTCTTACATTTAATGGAGCGATATCTTCTTCCTGGCTCTTGTTTATTATTTGAAGGGTTCAGTTTAAAGTTTTTTTTTTAGCTGAGCGGACCACATTCTCTAAAGCTTTTCTGTCTTTGGCTGTGATGTTAGCAAACCACAGTATTAAAGACCGCAAGAAGACTTTCAACAGTACAGCGATGGAAGTTCAGCCAGATCTTAGAGTTTTGAGTGAATGTTTGTGAAAGTCTCGGTTGAGAAAAGACGCTGACGAGCCTTCTTTACCATGTTACTTGTTTCTGTTCCAGCTCACACCGTTAGACAAGGTCAGATTATAAAATGCACACTCTTCCACAATTGAAGCAGTTACAATAGGAAGATGACAGTTAGGATTAAAATCAGTCTTGAGTATAATTCATTTTACTTAACAATTTTGTCTATAGCTGTGATTATAATAAGTACATTTACAGAAATAATAAAATAAAATGGGTTTGCAAATGTCTGGGGAATTCTGAGCAGTTTATAGTTAAAGCATGATATAATTTAACTTGAGCAGCTGTATCCATGTACATAAGAGTGATGACAAATTCCAACTGTCGCTATAACAATTGACAATTCAGAAGGAAAGGTCCTCAAAATGACATGGACAACCAGGATTCGACATACACACACACACACACACACACACATACACGCACACGCGCGCGCACACACACACGCACACACGCACACGCACACACACATACACACACACGCACACGCGCGCACACACACACACACACACACACATACACACACACACATGCACACGCACACAGATACACACGCACACACATACACACACACATACACACGCACACACGCACACACACACACACAGATACACACACACACACACATACACACACACACACACACACACACACACACATACACATACACACACACTGTAAACCGCTGTATCGAAACAAATACAATCGTTAAAAATCATCATTCTATTTAGTGCTGTTAATAATCACACCTTTACCTCTGGCATACAACAATGTACACTAGGAAAAATCACTAACGACTAATCACGACCGTCCAATCAGGACAAAGATAACTTGATCTGCAAAATAGGCCAATCAGACGCACTTTCAGCAAAATGTCTATATCACAATTAGATGCACAATAGGCCGACTTTTAAAGAGACATGAGTGTAAACCCTCAGAGTCTGCTCAAAGATGTGTGCGGACACATAAACAATACGTTGATTTATTGGACTCAATTATCATCGCGCTTATATAATGTTACATTAGAAGAGCTGCTCCTTTTGTAATACACTTATAAGACAAAAATGATAACTTACAATAGCTGCATTTTAAAACGTAGCTGTACATAACATTTTGGACCTGCCTCTCTCTGATAAGGAGCTCCAAACTGAGACACCACAAACTCTCATCACTTATTTACAAGTCATATTTTGTACCTTCCACATGCATTGTCCCATCAAGTTACAATTTCAATCGGTCCTAACTTGGACCATTTTGCCTGTTCGATCACCAATATTCCCCATTCAAATCCAATGGGAGTCACGGAACAGCACCATCGAGAGGGATATTTATGTCTAAACTATATTATTATTATTTTTTATTTTTGTATTTCATGCCTAAGACAAATTTTCCGCTGTGAGACAATTAGGTTTAACTCAAATATCAAGCCATTATCACAGCGAGTAAAAATACCTGTTCACTTCGCTATCTTTAGTTTTGAAGTATTTTTCTTTATTATCAGTTATTAGACGGCGTGAAATGAGTGACACAGCAACAAATTGTCTCTCTCCTGCACATGGATTTACATGACTTATTGTTTATGTAAAGCCCAAATACTGCAGTGTGTTCAGCTCAGCATCAAAAGTGTATTTCATTTATTTTTAATTACATACAATAGTTACAATTACAATACTAACACTATTACAATAGTTATTACATTTGTAGCAAGCACTGATCTTAACTGTCCCACAAATGTAATCACTATTACTTCTGTGGACATTATGACATCATCACATCATCCACTACAGCACTTTTAACTCACTGCACTTGCTTCAAAAGAGTTTCGGTTTGTCAAAAAGGAAACCTGAAGTAGAAGTAGCCTCGTTGCCTTCACTTAGCACTGTAGAGCTAACTTTTGTTGAAAACAAATGCCGTTTGCCTGCAGCTGATGAACGCCACGAATCTCCAGAACCATTATGGATGTTTGGGTCAATGTCGAACACACCGCATTGATTCAACCTTTGAACTTGCCGTAAACATGTTAACATTTTAACTTCAAACTGAGTTATCTGTATTCTATTTATCTTATTGGGTTGTGTGTAAAGCATGTGCTGATGCTGGTAACGTGAACGCTGATGTTGTTGAAATAGAGTAGACACTCAGGCAGCTTACATGTCACTGCTAATGAATTGAAAGCTCATTTATGACAAAACATATAGAAATGTATACCTTTTACAGATGGAGATTAGCTATCAACAATCTAATGTCTCTGTACATTGTTCCTTCATATAAAAACTAGACTAAACCTACTAAACGTCTTAAATGACCACCAAATGACAAACACTGGTGTTGGACATAAAAATGCACGTGCTGAAATAAAGGCTTGAGGTGCTCTCCAGCTAAATTATTATTGAGAATTGTATGTATTTATTAGCAGGTGAGAATCCGACTTCTTTTTCAAGTGTGACCTGGGAAATGATAAATGAGGTGTGTTTGTTCAACCTGTGGCGCTGGTGCTTGTGAGAGAGAAGGCATCACAATCCTCTCCAGATTATGGACGATAAAGAACTGCAGACACGCTGGACCTGTGTATTAATCACACTATAATTAATCACACTATAATTAATCACACTATAATGTAGCCAGTTTGCTTCTGCCTGTTTGAAACAAAGCGCCAGAGTTTGTTGGGCTCACATGTTCTCTCGCTCTTGCACGCTCTGGACCGCGGAGCATGTGGCCCTACAAATGCTTCTGGCAACAAACAGTTCTTTGGTTTGGTTATAACACAGGCCGGTGGGGGGGAACCGGAGAACCTGGAGAAAACCCACCCAGACACGGGGAGGAACATGCGAACTCCACACAGTCGAACCTGCAACCTTCTAGCTGTGAGGCGAGAGGGCAAGCTAATACAAAAAATCAAACATCTAAAACATACAAACTCATAAACCCCTCAACATTATAAAACAAACATCAACTAAAAATATATATATTCTTATTCCAGCCAATTGTCTAGATTTAACAAAAAGGCTTTCTCTCTCATTTTTCTCTTTCTCTCTTTCTCTTTTTTTTTTTTTTATTACAATAGAGCGTAAAACACATATTTTGAAGACGTACAAAGTTAGACGTACAACCACAGTAGGTGGGCGTTAAATGCATATTTTCCGTCGGCTGCCACTAAACGTAACAGAAGACGAAGAAGACTTTCAAAAAATGTGTAAAAAATAAATAAATAGTATTAGTCGTGAGAGGTGACCGACCTGGCTGACATTATTTTACCATTCTACCACTAACATAATGCTCTTGCTGCCATCACCATATAAACATCATCACGTTTTACACAATCTATCCTAAATCCAGAGACTGTTGTTATGGTGACAAATAAAGGACATACAAGAACCCCTACTAATACCCCTACGCACGCACGCACACACGCACACACGCACGCACACACGCACGCACACACACACACACTCGCGCTCACGCACGCACGCACACACGCACGCACACACACACGCACACACGCACGCACACACTCACGCACGCACACACGCGCACACACACACACACACACACACACACACACACACATGGTGCTTTGACACAAACAGAATTGAGAAGGCCCAGGAGACAGCGCGTGCATGAAAAGCCTCTTTGGCTCGGAGTCGCTCACGTATTCAGTGTTGGCCCCAGTGGACACGCTCTATATTGACAGAGAAGAATGGTGAAGGCCCTCGTCAAAGGGTGAGACAGGGAGGAGTAACTCAGTTCTCACACTACCTCAATGAGAGACAATAATATGACACCACCTGAGGGGTTGTATGGATGATCTCTGTTGCCATGCAGTGGTTTTTCGCTATCTGTGCTGTCCATATGACACGTTAGACTACACTGTTCAGTATAACAAAGGAAATATGACTACATTTAAGATTTGACCAAACAATTTGCCTGTTTTTGTCCAATTTGGCAATTTAGGTGATGTTTATAATGTTACTTCCTGGTTTGACATCAAATATGACATAGGAAGAGGTAATTACGCAACTGTCACTAAGCAACCAGATTGTAAACAAAAAAACAAAATCAATTTTAATCATACAATAGATGTGATTTGACAAATTACACCTCTACTTTGTTAAATGATTGTTTAAACTGTCATAAAAAGGTGTAAATAGTTTCTGCCTCTTTGGTGGAATGGCGCTTTTTGATGACATATGTGGGGAACACATATTCAAAAGAAAATCAAAACAACACAAAATACCTTTACCTACATACACAAACTTTACCTAAATAACTTTTAGACTACTTTAGACTATTGCAATGCGCTTTATGTCGGTGTTTCCCAGTCGCCTTCAGTCGCCTTCAGTCGCCTTCAGCTCGTACAGAACGCTGCGGCACATTTTCTAACAAACACACCCAGACGTCAGCACATCACCCACGTTCTTTTTGCTCTCCATTGGCTTCCCGTTTCTTTTAGAATAGATTTTTTTAAATTTTACTTTCTGTTTTTAAAGCTCTAAATGGCCTGGCACCTCCTTATCTGGCCGAGCTTCTGTCTGCGGGTGATCGAGCCTTTTCTGTCGCTGGTCCCAGACTCTGGAACAAACTGCCTCCGATATGCGCCCCCTAAAATACCTTTTAAGCCTAAATCCAGGCTTAAAAGGTATTTATTCAGGCTGTAATGTAGTGACACTTTATTTTGTACAGTTTGTTTTTACTTAGTTTTATATTGCCTTGATTTTTATTGTGAAGCACTTTGATCACTGAGTGTTGTAAAAGGCTCTATAAATAAAGATTGATTGATTGATTGATTGATTGATTTAAAATACTTGTAGTACTTTTTCAACTAACCCTAATATGTTGTATTAGTGGTCGGGGGCAATATTATTTACACAAGTTGTTTTTTTACTTTGTGGTGAATTCAGCATTTTTTCTGTTTCATATCAGATGTTGGTTTTGTTATAAAAGATAAAAAAGCCTTTTAGAAACACCATTACTGCAGTGAAAAGCGTATAACAATAGACCATCATCACAATAAAGTCCGTATTCTTGAGCTAACAAGCAAGTCCTTCAGTGTCCGGCGAACATCTGGTTGCACAATGACGTAGACAATCTGGAAATCAGTGAGGGATTTTCTCTGCATTCACTGACACAAAGGCAGAATCGGAAACAACACGCACCCTGCGGCTCGCTTTACATAAAAGAACCTGGTGTAACAGTTGGAAGGAGTGGCACAGCGGGAAACCGAGTCATATATAATCAATTTGAGCAGTTGTTTTCTGGTACAATGGATGTGATTGGGCAGAAGGTTAAAAATTGGGATATTTATATTTTCTATCCATTTCAGAGTGATGTAAAATGACCGTTGCTTTGACAAATAACAGTTCAAAATTGTGCGGGACATTGAAAGCCATGAATAAATCTCTTGCATTTTCTATTTGGCATTTTCTATTAATGTCCATCTTAAAGGCACTGCACGTAACTATGTTTTTTTGTTTTTGTTTTTTTCTTTTGAATGATTTTATTACACTACAAATGTGATTTTTAACATTCTATTTCCATGGAAACATACTGTCCCCATAGATCTATTATATGCTTGTTAAATGTATTTATTGATTTATTTGAGGGACTGTCCTTATTAATAAACCATCCATCCATCCATTTTCTACCGCTTGTTCCCTTTCGGGGTCGCGGGTGACTGGAGCCTATCCCAGTGACTTATTAATAAACATTTCTGTAAATATGCCAGAATTAGCCAAAAGTCTATTTTACAGCTATAGTCCCATGACAGCTGTTACAGTCAGCCTTAAACAGGGAATAAAAACAAGCAAGGATTTTACATAGAAGTTAGAAATGTATACACTATTTACATTATAAGACACACGTCACTCATCCAGGTACAGACAACAGACACACAAATGAGCAGATACACACACTATGGAAAACAAACACACACAGACACATGCGAGTACATGGCAAGTGGCCTGCAGGGGGCAGCAGAGAGAGCGGGTGTAGTTAGTGTTGACAAGCAAGAGCCATTGTTTTAACTGTATTTTATGAAGGGGATAATGCAGCCCCCTCTCACTGCTCCCCTGGTCCTGCTGCTCCTCTGGTCCTGCTGCTCCCCTGGTCCTGCTGCTCCCCTGCTTCTGCTGCTCCTCTGGTCCTGCTGCTCCCATGGTCCTGCTGCTCCTCTGGTCCTGCTGCTCCTCTGGTCCTGCTGCTCCCCTGGTCCTGCTGCTCCCATGGTCCTGCTGCTCCTCTGGTCCTGCTGCTCCTCTGGTCCTGCTGCTCCCCTGGTCCTGCTGCTCCCCTGCTTCTGCTGCTCCTCTGGTCCTGCTGCTCCCCTGGTCCTGCTGCTCCCCTGCTTCTGCTGCTCCTCTGGTCCTGCTGCTCCCATGGTCCTGCTGCTCCTCTGGTCCTGCTGCTCCTCTGGTCCTGCTGCTCCCATGGTCCTGCTGCTCCCATGGTCCTGCTGCTCCTCTGGTGGTCCTGCTGCTCCTCTGGTCCTGCTGCTCCTCTGGTCCTGCTGCTCCCCTGGTCCTGCTGCTCCCATGGTCCTGCTGCTCCTCTGGTCCTGCTGCTCCTCTGGTGGTTCTGCTGCTCCTCTGCTGCTCCTCTGGTGCTTCTGCTGCTCCTCTGGTGGTTCTGCTGCTCCTCTGCTGCTCCTCTGGTGCTTCTGCTGCTCCTCTGGTGGTGCTTCTGCTGCTCCTCTGGTGGTCTCTGGTGGTTCTGCTGCTCCTCTGGTGCTTCTGCTGCTCCTCTGGTGGTCTCTGGTGGTTCCGCTGCTCCTCTGGTGCTTCTGCTGCTCCTCTGGTGGTCTCTGGTGGTTCCGCTGCTCCTCTGGTGCTTCTGCTGCTCCTCTGGTGGTCTCTGGTGGTTCCGCTGCTCCTCTGGTGCTTCTGCTGCTCCTCTGGTGGTCTCTGGTGGTTCCGCTGCTCCTCTGGTGCTTCTGCTGCTCCTCTGATGGTCTCTGGTGGTTCTGCTGCTCCTCTGGTGCTTCTGCTGCTCCTCTGGTGGTCTCTGGTGGTTCCGCTGCTCCTCTGGTGGTTCTGCTGCCCTTCTGATGATTCCACTGCTCCTCTGGTGGTTCTGCTGCTTCTCTGGTGGTTCTGCTGCTCCTCTGCTGCTCCTCTGGTGGTTCTGCTGCTCCTCTGGTGGTTATGCTGCTCCTCTGGTGGTTCTGCTTCCCTTCTGGTGGTTCTGCTGCTCCTCTGCTGCTCCTCTGGTGGTTCTGCTGCTCCTCTGGTGGTTCTGCTGCTCCTCTGGTGCTTCTGCTGCTCCTCTGGTGGTTCTGCTGCTCCTCTGGTGCTTCTGCTGCTCCTCTGGTGGTCTCTGGTGCTTCTGCTGCTCCTCTGATGCTTCTGCTGCTCCTCTGGTGGTCTCTGATGCTTCTGCTGCTCCTCTGGTGGTCTCTGGTGCTTCAGCTGCTCCTCTGGTGGTCTCTGGTGCTTCTGCTGCTCCTCTGGTGCTTCTGCTGCTCCTCTGGTGGTTCTGCTGCTCCTCTGGTGGTCTCTGGTGCTTCTGCTGCTCCTCTGGTGGTTCTGCTGCTCCTCTGGTGGTCTCTGATGCTTCTGCTGCTCCTCTGGTGGTCTCTGGTGCTTCTGCTGCTCCTCTGGTGGTCTCTGGTGCTTCTGCTGCTCCTCTGGTGGTCTCTGGTGCTTCTGCTGCTCCTCTGGTGGTTCTGCTGCTCCTCTGGTGCTTCTGCTGCTCCTCTGGTGGTCTCTGGTGCTTCTGCTGCTCCTCTGGTGGTCTCTGGTGGTTCTGCTGCTCCTCTGGTGCTTCTGCTGCTCCTCTGGTGGTCTCTGGTGGTTCTGCTGCTCCTCTGGTGGTTATGCTGCTCCTCTGGTGGTTCTGCTTCCCTTCTGGTGGTTCTGCTGCTCCTCTGCTGCTCCTCTGGTGGTTCTGCTGCTCCTCTGGTGGTTCTGCTGCTCCTCTGGTGGTTATGCTGCTCCTCTGGTGGTTCTGCTTCCCTTCTGGTGGTTCTGCTGCTCCTCTGCTGCTCCTCTGGTGGTTCTGCTGCTCCTCTGGTGGTTCTGCTGCTCCTCTGGTGGTTCTGCTGCTCCTCTGGTGCTTCTGCTGCTTCTCTGGTGGTTCTGCTGCTCCTCTGGTGCTTCTGCTGCTCCTCTGGTGGTTCTGCTGCTCCTCTGGTGCTTCTGCTGCTCCTCTGGTGGTCTCTGGTGCTTCTGCTGCTCCTCTGATGCTTCTGCTGCTCCTCTGGTGGTCTCTGATGCTTCTGCTGCTCCTCTGGTGGTCTCTGGTGCTTCAGCTGCTCCTCTGGTGGTCTCTGGTGCTTCTGCTGCTCCTCTGGTGCTTCTGCTGCTCCTCTGGTGGTTCTGCTGCTCCTCTGGTGCTTCTGCTGCTCCTCTGGTGGTTCTGCTGCTCCTCTGGTGGTCTCTGGTGCTTCTGCTGCTCCTCTGGTGGTTCTGCTGCTCCTCTGGTGGTCTCTGATGCTTCTGCTGCTCCTCTGGTGGTCTCTGGTGCTTCTGCTGCTCCTCTGGTGGTTCTGCTGCTCCTCTGGTGGTCTCTGATGCTTCTGCTGCTCCTCTGGTGGTCTCTGGTGCTTCTGCTGCTCCTCTGGTGGTCTCTGGTGCTTCTGCTGCTCCTCTGGTGCTTCTGCTGCTCCTCTGGTGGTTCTGCTGCTCCTCTGGTGCTTCTGCTGCTCCTCTGGTGGTCTCTGGTGGTTCTGCTGCTCCTCTGGTGCTTCTGCTGCTCCTCTGATGGTCTCTGATGCTTCTGCTGCTCCTCTGGTGGTTCTGGTGGTCCACTGGATGTTTTTCAAGGTATTTTTAGCTGTCCTCAAAACGCCTCCCTTCATAGAACTGTTTTGTCTGGACATGTTTATCTCATCCATATATTAGTGCAGACGCCGGCAACAGGCATTTGTGTTTTGTTTGATTCACTTTTCAATTGCTCCATTCAAAGCAATTTCCCAAAGTTTGCTTTTTGATTTTGGTGATCATGACAGATTAGACCAATTAGAGCTGGCTTAAGTCAAAGACAATGGTTCACGGTCTTATTTGAAAATGCCAAGGTAGAAGAGCCAGCTTGATCCATCAAAATGATTTGTTTGTACATAGTCTGTGGTGGGTTTGCAGTCTGTTTGGTCCCCTCGCCACCAAGTGACAGCCGTAACTTGAAACTTTTAAGAAATGCTTACTTGAATTCATAAAATGGCAAATGTTTTCAGCTTTAAAAGTCCACAATACAGTTTTCTTTAATTGATTTTTAACCATTTCCTGGTGGGTGGGATGTGACCAAAATCCTTTAAATTCTGATTTCGTAAGGGCAAATGTATAAAGATAAGTGCCTCTCCACCTGAAGTAATTTGTTTGTCTGCCCCTAGAGTATAATAATAGCTTTGCAGATTATATGACTCACATATGAAAGCTACATTGCTTTGGAAAATAAATAAATAAAATAAAAATAATAATGTATTGTCAAGAGGCCAAACCACTTGTACAACCTACAGGCTTATATTAGCTACAGCTGAATTTATAGCATCCGATTCAAACTCGGCCATGATCTTTGACCATAAACAGGCTTGGAAATTGCATTTTTTTGTACGTATGTGTTTTTTTGGGGGGTTCCCGAAATTAATTTTGCAGTAAATTGTGTAGATCATTACTTTACAATGTGTTCATTGCAAACCACAATATTGATCAAAGATGACTAAAGCCTTCAGCACACTAGAGAATTTTGAGCAAGATTTTAAGACCAATTTTAAACTCTATTTTAAGCCAGATTTGCCTCTCTACGAGTTCGAGGAGAAGTGGCCCGAGCTGCATTTCTTGTAAATGATCATTTGTCGTGGCATTCCTCATGTCTGTGGGGCCGGTGCAAGTCTCTGCTCCAAAACATCCGAACAATTGTAAGGTATCGTTTTTTGTTTTTTTTCATCACTCACAATCCGCATTATAACTGCCAATTAGAGCGGTCAGACAGCACCAGGGTTTGTTTGTGCCTCGCGAAGACTCTTAAACTGCAGCAATAGCACTAATGACACCAAACTCATCACCGCTACGACGACCGCTCCAGCTCCAACATCCTTACCTCCAGTGAACAGCTCTCGCCGCTTGAATCGTATCCTTGTGTATCTGTTTTCATTCTGACACCCCGTTCGATCACGTGACACTTGCGCTGTCTTTTGCTTGGAGTAAATCTTTCCCGATATTGGCAAGCATGCCCCTGTGAGATAAATAATCGTGGTCTGAAAACTTCTTACACTTCACGTTTTAAAATCCTCTGGTCTGCATCTGGCTTTTATAGAAACGCGTCCATCGACTTCCTGCAGAACATGTTTTCTTTACATGTTCACGAGCAGTTTTCATTTACTGTTATTTCACAAAACAACTCTGGCTTATAAGAGATAACTTTTATGATTAAAAGTTCTTCAAAGTTAATTTTGCAGACTCCCATTTTATCTAAAGCTTTTGATTTTCCCATACACTCTCAATTAGCACAGTGCACCACACAACATTAACTAGCATGAGCTGCTCTTTGTAACATTATTGTATTTTAGAAGGCTTTTTACCAGACTTCATGTAAGGCGCCATGGGAGTGCAAATGGCATTGTATAATAATAGCTGCTGTACGTGTCAACGCAACATAAACGCAGGAGGAACCTAAAAAGAAGCCTGTTGTATTGTGCGATTTCTCAGCACACAATGACCAAAGTGTTTGACAGGCAACGTGGGAGAGAGAGAGAGAGGGAGGAACGCGGAACAGTAGCGGCAGATGAGCCCGGCAGTGCACTGCATATGGTAAATAATCCCAGCAGAGGGAGATGACAGAGGGGAATTATGAGTAGTCAATGGAGTGTGGATGGGGAGAATGTCAGAAATGCAAAGGTCTACTGGAAACTCGGCGTCGTGGTCTACTCCTCACAGACACGATGACATTTAGACGGAGACAGTCGGGGGTAAATGAAATGCAATTATTTACATTTACGTCATCATAATCAGTGCACAAGATCTCCCATTGATTCAGCGTGCAGTTGTGATTTGAGCTGTACTGCATGCGAGTAAAGAACTAAGTAAACTAATTCATGTAGCAAAACGGTAATGACACAATTTTCTTTTTCTGAAAAAATAGTACTGCTCTTTACAATGTTCCTCACAGCATCGGATAGAATAAACTGCATTGCTCTGTTTTTGTCTTGGCATCTTGTCCTTTGGGTAAACCAATTTTTGTCTTAAAGTGTGGTCCCGGTTTAAAATAAACAGGGAATTCGTGTTGTCTAAAAATCCTTAGTAGTTTTTCAGACAGTCCTGGGACATTAGGGATAGAGACTCCATCCCTACTTTAAACCGGGCAATCCTTAGAAACAATGACAAGGACAAGGACAAAGGACAAGCTGCTCAAACAAAAACAGAGCAATGTAGTGTATTCTGTCTACTGCAGTGAGGAAACAGCGTAAAGAGCGGTACATAGTGAGACTAAACATCAGCACCAATCATCAGCACAGAGGACATGCCAATTCAGGACCATCCCTCTTTAAACAGGAATGGAAGAGGTGTAAGGTTAGTCAACCGGAAATAAACCAGTGTTTTGAAGCCATGGGTCGGCATCAGCCCTGGCCATTCTGATGCAGAGAGCTAACAATATGGGCTATTTGAGTAACAAAGAAGATTGGTTTCAGGGGAAACTTAAAACAGTGCAAACAAATAGATAAACATACAGTCAATCATCAAGAGGCTCCGCCCGGTGGGCAAGGTCTACTGCGCCCAGAGTAGGATAAATATCAGAGTTCTCAGACTAAATCTGCATTTGCATAATTTAGAATTGTGTAATTGTGTAATTGTGTTAACCGGGCGCTCTTGTGAATGAGAGCTTGCTCTCAAGGGCCCTCTGTTTAATAAGTCAGCGGTGAGAGTTATAGCTTTTGTTTTTAATGATACATATGCAAAGACATAGGCTACGAGTAAAAGTTTGTGATTGGATTAGCAAAAAAATACAATTATAATAATTATGCAGAAATGATTTGCCGTGAGCCTGGCTCCTCAGGCTATGAAATGTCAAACTTAATTGACTTAAAAAAAAAAAACAATACTGTATAATGGTTTGCATGAGCTTTGAAGGTTGCAGGTTCGATACCTTCATCAATGACTCCATGTCTTTAGTCTACATGTCTGTCCTTCGTTACCATACATCGCATGTATGGAGCAATTGGAGGATCTAAATGGCTGTGATTGATTGTCTGTCAGTGTCTTTTTATAAGAATCAAAACTTGCTTGGATTCCTGTCTGTTTCAATAGTTTGCCATAATTAACACACACACACACACGCGCACGCACAAGCACGCACACACAAGCACACACAAGCACAAACAAGCACACACAAGCACACACAAGCAGGATCTTTAGCTAGTACTTTTACTTTTGTACTTTGCTACTTTCCACTACTGGTTACTAGAACATTTAATGCAGAGATTCAGCCCAGTCCCTCCCACACACATTAAAGCCAACAACAACACCTCTTTGTGTCGAGCTAAGTTGACACCTCGCCCTCTTCATGAGCACCTATTCAGCATCGATGGCTCTCAACACAAAGAAGCACAGTAGCTTGTCCTCCTTCACATCCTCATCCTCCCCTCTATGTACTTTTTTTTTTTTCCTGAGGTCCAATTGAAATGGCGCAGGCTGGCTTGATGAGTCAATTGTTAGCAAAGCACTTCACAGAGGGAGCTAAATGTGGACAGAATTAATGGGGGCTTGAGTCCAAATAGCTTTCAAAAAGGCTGTTTTTCTTCTGTCTTGTCCTTTCATTTTTTGCATGCGGTCTTGCTCTTTAGCCACTTCATAAGACCGAGGTATATAGCCCTTTAATCTTTTAGTATATGAGCCAAGAAACTCTATGGGTAATGATGCAAAATGTTATATATATATAGCATGAATACATACATGATAAAGCTGATATGTCTTTGTTCAGAGGCAAATGATCTTTACGTTTGATTTCATAATACTTTGATTGACAAAAAACAAAATCTTTAAGTACTGTTCTGCTAGCTGCATGTCTTGTGTGTCCCCCTCTGCCAACACTGACAATCTTTACTCAAAATGTACAAAGAATGTTCAGTAAGTGTCCCAAAATTGTACCCTAACCCATATTCACATAAAAATAAATCAATCTCGTTTGTTTGCCTAATCTCTTCACTACATCTCGCCATCCTGAGCAATGGGCAGTCTGAGGGCCCCTGGGGAGAGTGTGAAGGTGTCACAGAGGAATTTGTCTCCTGACCTTGGGGTGGGAGGAGAGGGAGAGGGAGAGGGAGAGGGAGAGGGAGAGAGAGAGAGAGAGAGAGAGAGAGAGAGAGAGAGAGAGAGAGAGAGAGAGAGAGAGAGAGACCCCATACGGCAGAATCGTACAGCTGAGTCGAAATAAATGAGAATCTTTAATGTGTTAAGCAGCTACATTTTCTGTTGTATAAATTGCTTTTGGATCAAATAAGAAAACATTGTGTATTATTTTATACAAAATACAATCTTAATAAAAATCATCTTAATAAAATGATTTAAAAAACAAACGGATGTAGGGTAAAATACACTATATACCACTCTCACATTTTTGTTAAAGATAAAGTTCTATTTTGTTTTATTTATTTTTAGCCCATTACCAATCTATACAATCCACGAACAATTTTATTTTGCCAATAGAGAATGGATGAATACATTTATGTTTGTTGTCGGTGTAATCCCTCATTCGTCCAGCCGTGTTCCATAGTAGAAAAAGCTTCAGTTGTAGTCATCTGGACTCAGTTTGAAAAAATAATTATATTTTTTCAAACTGAGTCCAGATGACTACAACTGAAGCTTTTTCTACTATTTATGTTTGTTGTCTATATTCAAAAATATCCGCTGAAGCTGTATCCTTAACCCAGAATTCTTATTGTCTTTTATACATTGTTTTATTTACTATAACAATGTATATGTAATAATCTTTAGAGTAGTTTTAATTGTCTTTAAATGATCACTGAGACCTTTCCTTTTTTTGTTCTTACTTTACGTGATTCAACCTGAAGCAAACCCCAGACGTTATAGCGACTATTTCTTAAAGGCGGTATGGACGATTTTTTGGCGATTTGAGAACTCAGGCGGAAGTGCGCATGCGCACTCCCCCGTGCGGACCGATACAACACACAACGGATCGCATCGCATCGCTCGTCTCCCGTAGATTTCTGTCCACTTCTGCGTCAGCTCAAACTGTCTTTCTCCGTCTTCATTTTGCCCCGTACACTGAGGGAACTATATTATGATAGATCCATGCGCTTAGGCAGGCGGAAACGTGGGGACGAGCCTGACGCGGCTGCAGGTGAGCGGTAGGTGCGTTTTATGATTGATACGTGGCAGGACTAATGATTTATCCACGCCACGAGGAAATATGATAAAAAATTTGCTGAAAAAAATCGTCCATACCACCTTTAATTCAAAGCGGGATTGAATGCCTCTGCTTCATTCTTAACTTAACTCTGTCTATACATTTTAATATAACTCATTTAACAAAAAGTTAATTAGCTGAATCACAGAATCCAGCTTTATTAATTATTTGTATTGCCCATTTTCTGTAGCAACGGTAAGATGGATAATAATACAAGAGAATAATGGAGAATAATACACATATCTTACAAAGAAAACTGTCAACAAATTACAGATTTTAGACACACAATATCTGTAAAATTCTAGTTTAATTATGTTAAATGTCTTATTATAACATTTGTTCTTGTATTTGCGTATGCTCATAATAAAGTGTACAGTTACAGTATTATTATTTTCAAGGCTCATAGCACTTTACTGTATCCCACCAAACAATTAACTAGCATTTATTCCAATTAAGCTGAAATGTGTTCAACCTAATTTGCTTTTGTTTGTCCCTGCGGTCCAATATCACAGCCAGACCATCTCTTTATATGACCATCTCTCTCACTTCCTGGATGAATGGGTTTGCTCCTCCCCTCTGTCCTCTCCCTGAACTCTAAGCACTCACCATAACCGACGAAGGCCATGCTCGCGTCACCAATCACCTCAGCTGCAACATCTATCTACTGTGTTCAACAGACAAGCAAAGGCTAAGGGAGCAGACTCCAAGCTTTCTATAAGGTTTGAATAACTGTGTACTCCCATACTTGGAACGTTTCTTCATTTGTGGACGTCATAAAAAGTTTCGGATTTTAAATTGATTTGAAGAAGAAGATTAATCGTGGTCAAATGGAAATTGCAATTTGAAAGGACACAAATCCAAATTCTTCAAGTGCCATCATTTGCTCCAGAAACCTGCTAACCCTGTAGTTTGCCGGCTCATAGGTCAAACTCAATCGTTCTGTCAATTCTCCTGGACACGTTTGAAATGTAAACTTTGCACAGAATCCTATTATTCAAAGATATAAAAATAATTTGGATCACTTTTGATGTCCCACTCCTCAACACAGTTTTCACCAAATTTCAGCTGTTTCACTTGAACGGCCGAGGAGGAGTTTGTACGAGATTTGGAAAAACGAAGACGGAGATTCCAATGCAATTTTTTTTTTTCAATTTTTTCTTGAAACTATACATTTGTGGAAAGTGAATGTGCTTTCTTACGTTATGGTTTGGGTCCCTAGTCACTGACGGGCACTTTCTTTACTTATGTTATTGGCCCTCTAAACAATAAGGCAGAGCAAAAAAATCTGAAAAGAGTGAAAATTAAGAATAAGTTGATGGTTTTAAGACAGACTGATCTGTGGCGTGATGTGCTAGTGGACTTGGTAGGTGAAAAAGATGATATTGATGGCTATTCTGTGACGCTGAGTGCCAACAAAGCGTCTGAACATTCAAACGAAGTGAAGTTAATTATCATTAAATGGGTGGATTTTATATACAAATTTGGAATTTCTTATGCCTTCAAAGTAAAAAAAAAAAAATACATTTACCTACCTACTTACCCACTTGAAAAATGTTGGGTCGGGTTACAGCAAACAACGTATTTGGGGCAGCCTAATAATGTGAAATTTTTGCCTTATATGCACGGAACGTGCATGAGTTGGGAAATGTATTTGTGAGTGCTTTACATGGGGATGATGACCGCGACCCCCATGTGAAGCACTCATTTAAGGCACACTTTGTGCACACTTTCGCACGGGTTCAATCTTCTAACTTTTAGTCGTTTTTGCTAATTAGTTTGCATGGGACGTGCATGAGTGGAGGAGAGCATTTGTGACTGTTTGGAGGCGGGCACTTGGTGCTTACTTTCGCAGCTGTGCTTTGCACGGGCTTATGAAACTAATAGGCCTCTCGCCAGCTTGTGGCGCTCGGGCCTAATAATGGAATGGTGAACTCGCCAACTCTTAATTAACCCAATAGTCACAGGTTTAGTCTGCCTATTCCCCAGCTATTTTATTTGAAAAGTAGCAGAGTAAATGTCTGCATCCCATTCAACTACTTCATCAATCAGTTAGTCTTCACTCAAGGACAAAGCAAAAAATAATTAATCTAAGTGTGCAAACACGATTGCTCTGTCAACACACATTCTTAGGAGAAGCACAAACAGATAACAATGCCATGTCGCCACAACTAAACCCCACAGCACAAGCCAGATAGACGTCATACATGGTGCGATAGCGAGAGGGATTATGGACCGAAGACGACGATAAGAGGCTCCGTGAAGGACAAGAGGTGGTCCAGGTGTGTGCAGAGATGGGATGGAGCGGGGAGTCAAGGTGAGGCGGACTAATGGAGGTGTGCATGGGACAGTGCATGGGTGGGATTTGAGTGAAGGAGAGAAGGGGGTGCAATGGTGACGCAGTGAGGCGAAAAACCACGACACACTGGGGAGAGATAGAAGTGATGGAGGGATAGCAGCTGGAGCACTGAGGCCGATAGAAGGAGAGATAGACAGGATTGCTCTTTCCCCTGCCTGAAATGATGACATGCTATCATAATAACATAGCATTTGACACATGCTCCCGGTGACACTTGTGGTCCTACATTTCACATGCAATTTTGCTGTTGGAGCCAGATGAGCAATGAGGCATGAACTGAAAAGAACTGCTATTACCTGCGACGCTATTTGAAAGCTATCTTTTAATTATGAATGCCCCTTGAGAATTATTTTCTGTATATATTATTTATTTTACCTTTTTAAGCTCTGCAATGGACAATCTGACAATGCAGCTGTCTTAAACCTTGTCAGCTTTCATGGGTGAAAATTGCTGATTTATACAATATGTCTGGTGCAGAGCAGGAGAAGGAGTTATGTGTATTATGACATCCACAATGCTTTGCTTCCACTGTGGAGCAGCAAATTTAGTTAATCACTAATATAGCAAATGTAATCCTAATGGAACAAAGGGACTGTCAGTTGTGCTGCAAAAGCATCCAAATTCACCCAACTAGTCATTTCTTCATTAATATGAGTCTGATTGTATTAAAACACTGGATAGTGACCACTTCTTCTACAGTGTGTCAAACGCTTCCTGGTAGAGGGCCGCCCGGTGGACGTTAGCCAGTAAAATCTATAAATTAGACGCACCGTTTTAAAGACAGCAGGGTTCAAAGTGTGGGGGGAAAAAGTAGCAGTTTAAAGTCAGAAAAGTATGGTAATTTGCCGTGAGTTTGTCCCTGGGCAAACTTCAGATCCAGATGAAGAGAAGGTAAAAAGAAACCAAAATAACATCCATGGTCAAAAACACAGAACTGTGCCAAACACTTACCACAATTGGTAACATTTGAGTGGTTTACCATGGCATCTGTTCAAAAGAAATAAGACTCAAACACAAAACATGACTGCTGACTGGTAACATATTATTTCTAATATGGCACTTGTTTTTATGTCGAATCTGTAATTTTTCTGGTTCTGTTGCGGGGTTTATTGCCGATATGTCAAGTATCATGTCTGAGTAAAGTACTACACATATGTGCTCAGTTGTTCTCTCGCTTTGCCATTTGTTTCCTTTCCTGTCATTTAACCATTTCACTTTGATGAAAATTCAAAACAATTATGTTTATTAAGTTCTCAAGCCGCCAGTCAGCGATGCTAATACATCTAGAACCTTTATGTCCAACACAAAAGCTCATCGCCACATGGACTGCCATAGAGTGTAATAAAAAAGTACTTTTGCCATTTAAAATGTTTGTTGTGACAGGTTTTTCGGTTCCCTGGAGTGGTCTTATCTCTGCTAGAGGGGACAAGAACTCCCTAAACAGTCAATAATAACAGTGCCACTGTTGATATTGACTTAAGCACTTCACTGTGTAGTTCTCAAGTATATGACTCAGCCCTGTCACTTCTCAATGGAAACGGTGATCGGGCGCAAATCTTGTTAAGACAAAATAGAGAGCATGAACAAGAGTGTGCACTTTGAAATGATGTGGACTCTCAAAGGGAGTCTAAAGCCACAGCAGAGGATTATCCAGTTGATTTATTGTATATTTTCCCACCGGGACAATCAGATTAAATGTTCTGATCGGGACCGGTGACCAGCCCAAATGTATCCGCTCAGAGCCAGCAGGATTCATTTTGAACCCACCAATAATAAAGTGAAACGAGTGGTAATTATAACCCAACATTGGTGTGGATCCAGACAAATCTATGGTAGGGGAGGGAGGGATTGCAGAGTATATCAGAGAGAAGTGAAAGAGCAGATTTCATTTCCCTCTGAAGAAAGAAGAGAGAGTGTTTGATAGAGACAGTGCATGTTGTTTTGGTTGGTTTGGCTAGTTCAACACAGATCTTTTTGGGAGGAGGGTCCAACACCTGCTCGTCGCAGAATCAGGTGGCGAACATTCCATCAGCAAAGCTACACAGGGCACTTTTAAAGCTCACTTAAACTAAAGACTCTTTAATCCTAATTTCTTTAAGCGTTCATCGCCCATCGAGCTGCTCTCCATAGACTGTACTTCATTTACTCCCATTCCATTTGCTGCCATTCGTATTCCATATTTTCTCTAACATTAAAATGACTGGTGACGGAAAATCCATCTTGGTAAAAAATGAAGTCTTGATTCGGTCTTGTTAGAGTGTTGTTTTGTCATTATCTCATTGTTCCAGCCCTTCCCCAGGTTGAGCGCTTCCATATCTGCCAGTTACATTGTGCTCTGTTTTTCCTGCCAATCTCCTGACAGCTCACAGGAGGAATGCAATTCTCTGGTGGGACATAATCCTCTACAAACTTATTGTATTAACACAGGAAATATTGTCTGGGTGAGCTGCTGTGTTAAAGGTAGACTTAGCAACATGATGACAATAGTTACATGGACGCCTATGGGACATTAGCGTGCTTTATGACTCAAGTGTTGTATGAAAAGACATTTTGACCATGTTGGAATGTTGTGTCATAGCCATGTTTGCTTTGTTTAAGGCCAGACACTACAGCTGAATAGAACAGGATTTGAAACATATTGTGTAGTTTACTAACATAACTGTAAGAAGAATGTGCTTGCGTATAAAAGGAATGTAATGTGTAAAAATAGCTTCCAAATCGGAAAAACGGACAGTGCCAGGTTAAAATGTACTGCTTCCTTTATCTGACATATTGGATACAAAAACAATTACAGAGAGGATTTTGGAAGTCTGATTTTAGTATGATATGAATCTTAAAACTTTAATAAATCAGGCGTGGAATTAGATATTAACAAATGTTTCTGTATGATCCGTCAAAATCTTGTTAAGTAAAAGTTTTTAAAGTTTGGTGTGTGTACATTAAGAGGTGATATTTAAAGGAATAATAGAGGATTTGTTGCTGATTTGAGAACTCAAGCGACTGTTAGTCCCTTTTTTTAAAATGCGCTTGCGCACACACACCACACTCACTCACACCCGCCTGTTCTTTCCGAGAGGCCGCCTACAATCAAACCTCATGCGGAAGCACGCAACAGCCCCGCTGCTACACGTGCCTTTGTTTATTAGCTCGACGGATCAAACTGCATCTCTCGTCGCCGCAGATTTCCGTCTCTTCTGAGCTCAAACACAATCTTTCTGTCGTCATTTTTGTACTGTACAGTGAAGGAACTCGTTAAACACACACCGGCAAATCAAACATGCATGTGCAGCCAGGGAAACGTGCTGCAGGTGTGTAGTAGGACGCAAGGAATGATTGACATGTGGGAGAACTACCCGGCTGGAAATGAGACTTGCCAAAAATCCCCTATTATTCCTTAAAGTGCATTTTGAGAAAACACCCCCCTAGAAATTAATTGACTTTAAGATGATGAATTAAGTGAAAATGATAAAATGAAATGGTAAAACAGAATAAGGTGCAGATAGGGCAATGTTGTTGTTTCCAGGGGAACGCTTATATGTTGTGAGAGCAAATTGACAATATTGCCTTAATTTACTTTCATGTTTTCAGGGTTTACGTCAATGTCCTCCGTGTTTCGAGAGTCAAGCATATTCACCATTTCAACATATCTGAAAATCATCTTTAGAATTAGTTTCATTTAAACTAAACAAAGTTAAACTTTACTCTAGAACGATCTCACCTTCCTCTTGGCTTTGAGCTTTATTTACTCTCACGTTTTGATCTGTTTTCCCAGCTCCCGTCTATTTGTTTTTGACACTAACCGTTTTAGATGTGCCTTATGTAAGTACAGCGCACAGAGACTGAAATACTAGGCTGCCTCCCACATGCTGCGCGACTGAGCAACTGACGAGAATGACTTGGGAGTGCTATGACATCAATAACTGTGTCCAAAGAGCACAAAAACAAAGTGAAAAGCTGTGACAGAGAGAAAAGGCTGGAGGTTGCTGTGGCGACACCCATGCCTTATTGACCCAACCCCTTCATATAAACCAATATATAACCTTCTTACCCCCATTCATCCCACTCCATCCATTTCATCGCACTGGCCCGTCCCCCGGGAGCGACCCACCTGATTGGCTGCTTGTTTCTGGAGGGCAAGGGAGGCTCAGGGTCCAGAGGTGAGCCTGCGTTCTGATAGGCCGTTGCCAGGCAATGGGATGTTGGTATAGGTGTGAAGCAATGGATGATTGCATGTAACTATGAGGCTCTGGGGAGTAAATCCTGTAGGGTTTACTTATGGGGTCAGTGTTGTGGGGCAAAGGTCCGGCTGTATAGGATTTTAAGTGGCTCCAGCACGGGTTTAGACCGGAGAAAATGGATGTTTTTCTCCTGGGGTTAAGTAGGATTAATCCAGAAGAGTTCACAAAGTCTACATGCAAATTGATCATACTTTGTGTGTCTTTTTTTACAGAATCTATTCCATTCATCCAAGTTTACAGCCAGCAAAACTGGGTTCTTTCAAAGATTCATTAAAAACTAGACACAAAAATCTGATTATTCTACAGCAAATGGTTTCTTGTAAATCATCGTAATTCTTAATGACTGGTTTGTACATTGTGTTTCATTGAGGTATAATCAAATAATGCTCCAAATGATTTGTACTCATGCTGTGTGGAATTTTATTGTTTTTGCTATGAAGAAATGTACTTTTTTGTGATACTCAAACATTTCTGCACTACTATTCATTATAAAACCTTGCTAATCTAAGTTGATTGAATGCTATTTGATCAACCCTTCATAGCTGAGCGCATTGCCCCATGCTTTGTCTAATCCTAATTTTCTTCAGGCACATTTTAATCCTTGTTTACTCCTCACGTTTACTGTGTGTGTCAATCTTTTTCCCTCATCTTCTGTATATCCATTACAAACAAGCCCTTCTCTCCGGAGTCTTTTCCTTTTTGGGGATTCGTTGGAATTGGGTAAAAGGGACGTTTCTATGTTTACAGCGCATTGAGGGGCCATTGGGCACATACTCTTTCAAAACACGGCTCATGCAATTAATAAGTTGGATTGAACACAGCTTTTGCACCTGCTTCGATTAAGGAAAGGTGCAGCGTGTGTGTGTGTGTGTGTGTGTGTGTGCGCACGTGTGTGTGTGTGTGCGCACGTGTGTGTGTGTGTGTGTGTGCGTTTTTGTGTGTGTGTGTATGTGCAGACTCCTGCCAGCGGCTCAATGTAATAACTATCATTATCAAACCGCCAGCTAAATCTCTCATTTAAGACTAAAAGGAAATTAAAGTGGGCACTGCAGCAGGGGCTGTAGCAATCATAAAGCTCACAGCGAAAGGCATAGATAATGAATATAGAGAATATGCAAAGCAATGCAATCAAGAAACAGATAAGGTATGGATTCATTCTGCTTGATGTACATGAGTGATACTATTTCTAATCAGAATGTCTTTATTGTCATTGTGCTAACTGCAAAACGATATTTCAAAAGGCGCTTCACAGTGGTACAAGAAAAAAATTAATAAAAGGAAAGAAACATTTTAAGTGCCATGATTGAGCAATGATACATGAACAACAGTATGGAGGTTTTTAGGTGGAGGGTCCAAAATGTTCTTTTTTGTATACAGATGTTATTATTTGGCCTAGAATGTTCCATAAAATAGCATAAAACATTGCAATCTTTGTGGAGACAGAGGGCATATGACTCCACCAAACTAAGTCATGTTGGGGGCAATTGAAATGCCTGGAATTGAATAAATGAAAGATAAGTGTAAACCATAATGTGGACCATTCCAGGCAAAGCAATAACACTTTAAGAGACAAGCAGGTGGAAACTTTCATCGTGCACCTTTTAGAATAGTATTTTTTGTGGTCATTATGGCCTATTGTGTATTGTAAAATGTCCTGCACTTAAAAATTTTATTGTCACGGACCCAAAGGTAGTTAGAAGACAATTTACCCACATTGTGCACTGCAGCATGGAAGAATATTTATCATTAAAACATGCAACTGAATGGCTTTGGCCACCACCACAAGCTATGAAAAAATAATTATGTCGCAGTCTGATCACATGTTCAATTGGGCGATTAACAAAATTTGAATAGAGATTGAAATTAGGTCATTTCGAATCGCCAATGATAAAATGGCCTGGGGATTTTAATCGAGAGGTCTTCAGCCAATCCTTTGTCAGTAAAAGTATCTGGAGTTCAGATGTAGATGAAAACATTTGACTTTTGTGTGTTCAATGGAAATAATTACAAGTCTGTATTGTTCAAGAAATGTATTTTAATTATTAATGAATTAAAGTTCATGAGTCTTCAGCCACTCTGGTCACTCTCTCCCATCATCAATACAAGATCAACAGACGTTTTTTATGGGGTTTTTTTATTTTTAGTACAGGCAGTACATACATATACACTGCATCATTGTTATTGCTACAAATCAAATATGTTAAACATTATTATATTTAATTTTGGATCGGATCTTTAAACCGATGGGCTGATAAGAAACCCGGTAATAGTTCTCTGCGCAGCATCTTATTAGTGCATGTGTTTGTGACTGCTGCAGCCTGATGGTTCTCTGCTGGAGGTGAGTTTCCCTTCATTAAAGTCATCAACAGGTGCAGAGGGGCCGCCGTGATGAAGCAGCACCTGACAACGGCGCTGTTTCAGTCCCACGGCAGTCACAACGGTCGGGCGCTCGTTTCAATGTTTTACACTCCGGCGCTGAATAGTCTGAAGCTGCCACATGCCGGGGCTTACCAGGCAAGAGAGGTAATCAAAGTCCTTTTAACTTGAGAACTTTTGTCTCTTGAGCGAGGAAATGAATATGTTGACTTGAGCCCAGCTTCGTCCAGATGGTTTGGTCTCGTTCTAGTCTTGGTCCAATCGAAATTCAGTTCCAGTTCAAGTTCCAGTTAAGTACCAATTTTGATGTTGTTTGAATGCACTCCAGGGTTTTAGTTTATATTTTTTATTGTTTTGCTGTTTTTGAAGTCCAATGGCAATGTCCAATAGCATACTTTTATGTTAATACAAAAGTATGCTATATATGAATAATATTATGTTACTAATAAATAAACAAGTAAAGCAAATCACAATGCAATCAATGTGTGGTGACCCTGAAACCTGAGAAATATAATTCAATAAAATGCTTCTCTAACTTCCATAAAAAAACAAAACTTTCTTTTTTGTCAATATTATAATATTATTTATATTCCTCACAAAGGAAAAGTAACACGATGAATCCAAACTTTAACTGCTGCTGTCATTTTATTCTCTACATACTGTATATGGTTTTAATAATTAACTAATTAATTGTCATCTTTTAATTAAAATATGCTATATCATATTTTTAGGGCTATGGCCCTCAATTCATTTGAGCAAAATAATTAAGTTTGTAGGTTATATAGTGCGGCTTGATTAATTGCAAAGAGCCGCCTCAGCCGTTTGATGGATCCCAGTGCAGTAACTTGGCACTCTCTCCGTCTTGCACTTGTCCAGGAGTAAACAGAGGTGCGTTCGTGTGCCTGTGTGTGTGTAGGATTTTACGGTGCACTGTATTCCAAGGGGCGTAGTGTGGTCCCGGCCCGTTAAAGTGGTCTGAACAAGTATTTGCTTGTTAAAGCAAAACACTGGCCAGATGCTCCCGGCACAATTAATAGGAGAAAGACATGTGCTTGACTTATAATTTTACCTTTCTAATATGTTGCCTTTCTAAAGACTGGTAGGATGCAATAGTGTTAGACGTAGACAGTATTTGTCCACCCGTTTCATTTGGGCCAAAGCAAGACTGTGATCTAAGACGCTAAAGATATTTGTTTGTGACATTGCACATTTGTCACAGACGTTTGAATGAGAAAGGAACAGAATGACGTATGTTATATTATACTCACCATAAATAAAGGGGCTGTAATACACCAACACATTTTTTATTTATGTTATAATCTTGTATCCTCAACAAAAACATAACTGGAAGTTGTGTTTTGTTTAACACAGAAATCTTGCATAATTAATTTCTTTCAAACTGAAAACTCTGCTCCACCTCGTGTAAAATAAGAAGTGCATTGTGTGTGTGTTTTACCCCATTCAACTTCACTGGAATTATTTTAATATTTTTTGACCTTCTTAACGTTGAAGCTACAGCTATCGTTTTACCCTCATTGAGTCTTCACTTGTCGGGGCACCATAAGCTATAGGAGACTTTCTAATGCTAAAAAAATAAATAAAAAATTAAATTGTATTCATGACATCACAAGGTGGAACTGCTGCATTAAAGAGTGAATGAAAGAAACATGCTTTTGATCAAGTAACAACATGGCTTAAATCGACAACACTTTGCATAACATAGGACCTTTTAAAAAGGCTTGGATTAATTCATTAATGTTGTTTGACTAGTTCACACATATTAACTGAGCTTTTCAAGAGGTATTTCTGACTGGTATATTTTATTTCTTATAATTTGGGGTGGGTGGTAAGAAATTCTACTTACAACAATGTCAAGAAAATAAGTAAACATAAAAAAATCCATACAGCATTAAAAGGAGTCAGAATCGATCGCTCACAATACATGGACACATTACTTATATTCGAATGAGCAGCTTTTTCAGATGTTCGATGTTTTGATCATTTACTAAAACAAAGTTGCCTACCCCAACAGGATCTGGATAAAAAGCTTCATACGAGCGCACAGCTGTCTAATTTTGACACAAAGTGCTACTTGTAGCTAGGGGAGAAAGAAACTTTCTCATTTTTAAAAAATATTGTCTGTTACTCCAACTTTAACAACTAATTTATTTTAATGATATTAATACATATAAATATAATTCATATATAGAATGAATGAATAAATATTGCATGTTAATAAGACATCAGTACTGCAGACGACTGCTAAGATTGATGTCTCGGTTAGCCTGCCTGAATCTTTAAAGTTGAAGAGAAGTTGTTGGATTGCTTTTAAGGTGGAGTGAAAGTTCTAATGGTAGTTTGCCGGCTGAATAATAAGAGTCTGCAGGTGGCTGAAGCCAAAAGAGATGGAAGAGAGTGAAGAGGAGGTGGAGGAGGAGAGTGGTCCACAATGGATACTATTTCAGGGTCACTGCATTTCTTCGCGACTATATTATTCTATGCACAGTCCCAATCCATGTAGGCGAGTGTCAAGAGAATGAGGGACTGGAGAAAACAAGCCTGCGTTTGATGCTTTTCATAGTTTGTCAAGGCAACACAATGTCACCAGTCTTTATTTCCCCTGCGGAGAAATCTAACCAACAACACGCGAAAACAAAGAAAGATCTCAAAGCTTCAGGATCATCAAGTCATAAGTGTCAGGCTCAGACAGAGGAAGACAGAGAACTGCCTTAGGTAAAGCGATAAACTCATTCTCTTGTAATAAATCTGTCTCATTCATTTGTCAGAATTTGCGTCGTTGAAGCTAATTTGGCCTCATCAAGTTTCCAAGTTAATGAATAGTAATTTGTCTTATGTGATTACAGGGAAGTCCAAATGTGATGACAGTGTTAACAGTTCTTTGAGATATAACTTGCAAATGGACTTCTTGGCACGGAAATGATTCATATATGGTGGGAAGACGAGGCAATTATTATACCCATCCTTTTACCTATATATCTACCTCACTGAGCAAGAATACATGCTTTTGAAGCAATTAGTAACATAACCTGTAACCGGGTAAAGACGAGATGGCTGCACAACCTGAAAAGTTGAAATTCTAGATCTAATAAAAGGATGAAACGGGCCATGTCGTAAAGTTAATAATTCTACAATTTTATTAACTCACTTTCACCTCATTTCCAACAGGCTTCTTTCATATGCTTTTGACTCAGAGCTTCATTATTGTATTGTTTAGGATTAAATCGTTCTAAAAAGTGTTTTTGTGTTTCACATTCACAAGAACAGATACCACTGGACAGAATGTGAAAGGTTGCCTTTTTCAAATTAAATCCACAGGACAAATGTCTTGTCAGAAACTGTTTCTGAATTGAGTCATCACCTTTCGGCTCTTGCTCTCCCAAACTGAAGCTCACTTGATCTTAGAGCTCTGCAGTACTGCACTGTGGAATACAAAGATTGAGTCCTCAAAATCTAGTACAGGTATTACTTCTCGGATTCTCACCAAAGAACCTCCTGGGACTTTTCTCTGAACAACATATTACAAATGTTGCTTAATATTATTAATTTAATTTTTGATGGTAGTTGATAGTTACAAATGTACCTAACCTTCAATTTAAAAGTTAACTTTAAACTTCCACGGTTTTTCTATATGCTCACAATATTATTATTCATTCTAGTTCAAACACATTTGAATGAACAAAATGATCAAAACTGAGTAAACTAAAATTATTACTTATTCATAGGCTTCACTTTGGGTTCACATTTAACAATCTCTCTGCATGAAGACAAACAGGTGACGTTACCAGGCCAAGTTATAGATCAGATATATGGCGAGGTAAAAACTTAAACTTCAGTACTTAAAAAGTATGCTTGTTTTTCGAGGTATTTTGTTTGGAAATCAAAATGTCTACGTTTAATACCTTAATAAGGAGGTAGTGTACAGTAGGGCCACTGTCAAAGTCACCTCGTCTTGTCAAATAGTGAGCATCCTACTGAGAAAGGGGAGTGTTACCAGTCCCACTAGAGGGAACAGAACAGAGTTTAAGAGGGATACTTGAAAGAGGAAGTCTGCCGAGAGGTAAGCTTTGTCAGATCATCATTAGAAATACCCTATAGCTACTTACTTTGGTCTAATGTCCCTTTATAACTATAATCTCCCAACAGAATTCACATTGCAACTTGCTCATTTTAGTCAAACTTGCACTCGTGATTCACACATGATTCCTGCTTTGTTTGGGTGTTCAGGTGATCTCATTAATTTGGAGCTCTTGTAATGGTAAATTTGTGAGTGCACACTAATTGAATAAGCTGCTCACTGAACGCACATTAAAAAGCAATTATTACAGTTTTTCTAGCAAATGTGGCCAAAGGGTTTTCCAAGGGTGTTTAGAAGTTCTAGCTGTGTTTGCAAGTCGATTTTATGCACAATGTAGTGTGACAGTGTTTCGGGGGTGTAGCTGTCCCCTGCAAGCAGCATCATAAGTCAGAAGATGTGAAAATGACTAATGGGGTTGTTCTTGCTTTTATACGCTCACCAATTTTGAGTCCATAAATCAGGGGGAATTTTGTTAGAGGAAAGCCCTTGGTGGTTGTGTGTAGTTTGCGTGAAGCTGAGACAACAGTGGACACTATTATTTCAGACACTAGCCATCTATGTATATGTTGTAAGGTTCCAGATATGGGCAGAATTGGTCAAATCTTTAATATATATTAAAGTTGACGTTTTCACCTGCGCAATGCCTGTTAAGCTAAATAGGCAAAGTGTCTTGCCCAGAACACAACAGCAGTAATGGCAGAAACAGGGATCAGAGCACACATTTTTCCATTGCATGCGGAAATATTGTTCTTTCCATTTCTTTAATGGGTCAAGATGTTTTTTTTAAACTACAGTGGTTCCAGCTTGCAAAAATAGAACAAGACAGATGTACAATTTGGGGCCTGCATATTCTGCATATAGTGCAGTTTGAAAATGGATCTTTTCTAACACATCCGTGTTAGACAGAGTTAAAATAACTCATCATACATGAGTGTACAAGTTAAAATGCAAATGCCTGCGAGCAAACCCATCAGCCATTTGATTCAGTGTCATATCACACAATGTCAAAATAAAATGCCTTGCAGGATTAAGTATAGCTTGCATTGTGCTTTGTTCTCAGATTCCAAAGTGAAAAGATTTGTCTTGATTCGACATAATGACAAAAAGTGCCTCCACAGAACTTGAAACAGAAAATGGCAAAAGTTTGGGCAGTTGTCAGGACAAAGGGGATAAAAACCATGTAATGAACGAAAAGAGAGAGGATTGGAAGAAGTTGGGGAAGCGCTAGAAGCCGCAAGAGTGATATGGAGACGCAGTGGAGCAAATCAAAGTCAAATTAAGCGCATTTACATATTTAGATGAGCGCTCCTAGTCAGCCTGTCTAATTGTTTCATCTCCATTTTTCATTTGCTCAAGCACCAGTCTATGTATTTGTGAGCGCATTATGTTCCCGGTCACCATTACTGATCACACTTTGCCTTTGCACACTAATTCTTCTAAACCTCCTGGCAAGTTTGCCATATCAGGGTCAAGTTCCATTTTTGTTCTCCCAAGTTCTCGCTCTCTTGACATCTCCGGCCATGTTTTATGCATGCTTCCTTGCATGTGTCCAAAAAATGTATGTGCAAACGATTTCATTTGAATGGCCTTTTTAGTCCTATGTTTAATGCAGTTTCCTGGCCTAGCACGGCACACAGTGAAGAGGCGTCACTTAAGAGTACACCCACTATTAAACTTGTCAAATTAGCATGAACCCTGTCAGCAAAAGGCAAGCCACATTAACCTTATATGACTGATTTTGTCTTATTTCTTTTATGCGTTTATAAATCTGTCGTTCTCGCTCTCCTCTGTCCTTCTCTGCCTCACTCCTGCTTATCACCTGCCTGCCTCTCCTTTGGCTCTACGTTGTTGCTATGTACTGCTGTAAATGTCCCCTTCCTACCATTGACACCCACAGATGCAATGACCGCTGTACAATGTAGTGGTAGCATGTCCTTATTTCATACTGTGTCCCACAGTGTCCAATGCCAAAGCACAGTTAGTCCAAAATACATAAGTTGCACAAAAGGGCTCAGCAGTGAAGGGGCCACTGTGGAGAAAAGTGCTGAGTGTGCACAAATTACTCATAGATCACTTGTTGTCTTTCAAACAACGTGTAAGTAAAATACTGATGTATTTTACTTACACGTTAGTGTATGCTAACTATGCATTAGCTTAATCTAAATTGTTTTCTGGGCTTGTTTGAATGCATATTCTTTGAAGGACCACTGTTGAAGTCCATTATGCACAAAGTCATTGTCAAGTATACTTTATGGTTGGTGTCGAGTATACATTAAAGGGGAATTGTTGTGTTGGATGTAATTTTTCTCTATCTGAAGCTTAAGTATAATTGATTATGTATGAGATGAACTGCTATTGATGGAAATGTTCTCAAATTTTTTCAGAATTCAACTTTTGCCCTGACATCTCGTCAGGGCAAAAGAAATATATGGCTGTAATTTTGACGTAAATGTTTGCAGTTAAATAATTGCCACATTGGAGAAGCAACAAAGTTCACCCACATCTATTTGCAGACTAGAGCTGGGTTTTGATTCAAATTTCAAGAATCGATTCGATTCCGATTTTTACGTTTCAAAATCGATTTTTTCCGATTTCTCAGATTCCATCCGATTCGATCTGATTTCGATCTGATTTGCGATTCGATCCGATTTCGATTCGATCCGGGGGTTAATGTTATTAAAAATGAAAAATGTATTTGAACCGTTTCCTTCACTTCATGTCTGTGTAGAGAAGCAACATATTAAAACTAGTATTATATCAACATTAAACAGCAAATCTTACAAGTATTGGTAGTTACTGATGGAAGACTGATGAAAAGGGTCAATCTACCTTCAAGAAAGATAATCCAGGAGTCCTGAATTATCTTTCTTGAAGGTAGATTGAAGTTCACTGAGGGAAATGTAGAAAATAATTTTAATTAAAAAAATGAATAAAAAAAAATCGATCTTTGGACGTACGAATCGATAATCGGTCATTAATATGCGAATCGATTAAAAATCGGAAAATCAATTTTTTTCAACCCAGCTCTATTGCACACAGCTCAAGTATCCAGAGCAGATTTTCATAAAATGTTGTTGTCCCACTGTACAAAATTAGGCTGTTTGAATTCCCACGTGAACTTGTAAAATCTAAATAGCTCTGTGCAAAATGAGTGTGTTTATTTACAGTTGCACTTGAACTTTTATTTTATTCTATTAATCATTTATCTCTTTGTGTGTTGTCTTTTGTGCATCCCTGACACTCAAACAGACCATTAAGAAATTCCAAGTGTTGTTTCCCAATGCTCTCATACACTAATTATGTTTTACAAACATTTCAACCTCTGTCTTTGTTGCTGTCAGAGCCTAACCATACGGCATATTTCAACATTACAATAGAGTTCCTTATTGTGTTGGTTTATAGAAGCCATCATACATCAGATATTATTACAGTACTATGGCTGCTTTTTTGTAGCACCTACTATGTATTACAGTGCACTTTTTTCCTGTGTATATGCGACTATGCCTTACAAACTTGTGTGTCCTGCGGGTGTAAAAGGTTGTTATGTGCTTTAAGTGTTAATTGGCTCCGGAAGCTTCGTTAATATTCTCCTTGCGTGCCCGGTCATGAGGAACAGAGCTGGCAAACTGATGAGTGTGTGATTTTCCTCCAGAGAGAGTGAAGGAAGGGGGGGGAAAAGTATGAGAAGAAAGTGTAACAACGGCGACTTAACAGCAATGTAAGGTCAGGAGCATGCAAGGGATTGAAAAAACAAAACGGAGGGCGAACGAGGAGACAGTACACCAGTGGGAGGAGCTTGGACAGGGATGAACATGAAAAAAAAAATATGGGAGGGGTGGAGAGCGATAAAAAGACATAAAGGATTCCATTGAGGCGCGGGGTGAAAGGAAAGATTATATCAAGCTAGGCAGAAATGATCCTTTTGTTGGCCCGTTTGGTGAGTTGGCAGAATGGGGGCAAGGGTTGCGAGGGTGTCCCATGGTGAGGTGGCACAACTGTGTTAACTATGATGCAAATTGATGGTAGTGCATATGTTTAACCTATATGACTATGGAAAGCACCTACAGAAGTTTTCACTCCACTAAGATAAACTGAGCACGAGTTGTCCAATACATTAGGCAGGGCATCTGGTCTAAAAACATTTGCCACAAATTGTGCACATTACATTTTAGGCACTTTAATGTATTCATAAAGCAAGAGTGTAAAACTTTGTCATAGCGCGGAAGACAATCAATCAAGTCCCTACAGCTGCAGTTTTCATTTTTACCCTGGAAAGTTCATCTGTTTTTCTTTGTGCCCAAGGGAAGAAGACGTCCTCAATTCATTACTTCCAATCTGCTCCATGGTATTGTTACATGCAGTTGAAAAGGTTTATTTTACTATTTAATAAGTAATAAGTAATCCAGCGACCACTTTTTCATTCAATCCTGTCATATTTGTAAAAACATTTCAATACTTTCCAGTTGTTCTCTGTAATCATGTCTGAAGCAGTGGGTGACAATGCACCTCTCAGGGACCTGCATATCCACAATAGTTGTTCACGTACAGTGCATCTGGAAAGTATTCACTTCGTCCCACATTTTGTTAGGTCACAGATTTATTCAAAAATTGATTAAATAAACAAACCATACCCCACAATGACGATGCAAAGGATGTTTGTGTTAAAAACGAAAGAAAAAAGAAGCCCATGTACCTCTCAAGCTCATCAGTTTGGATGGTGAGCGTCGGTTCACAGCCATTTCAGACCTCTAAAAAAGACAAATAAAATTGAGGTATTTCTTCTCTAAATCTGCCCCCTCCTCATTCCTAATGGCAAACTATCGATGTGGCAATTGGGCTCAATGTAACAATACCCTATAAACAAGCTTTTTTCCAACACCCTCACAGTGGCAAGAAAATAGCCATAAACATTACGACTTGTGCATCCACTCTGGTCTGTTTATTGCGCTGCCCGTGTGGATTGGCATATGTGAAAACTGCAAGAAAACTAAAACAGAGAATAAGTGAGCACAAAAGCACAATTTGCAGAAATGAGAGTAACTGGTGGCTGCACATTTGAACAATGCCCACCATAATGTGGAGGAAGTGACCACGCCAAGCTTCTAAAACAAAGAGAAGCGTATTGGATTGCAACACTTCAAATCCTGGCACCCTATTTTAATGATGAACCGATTTTAAATGTATTTTTGTAATGTGTGGCTTTGTGTCTCAGTGTATATATAATGCAATGTAAATGTTGGCAGGTCACTGTGTTATACTGTCATCTATGCACATTCCCCATATGTGTGCTTCAATTTGTATGTACACGGTTTTTGTATGTATACCTTCTTTAATTATTTGAATGCCTGGAGAGGACACTCATTGCCTTTATGGTGGCATTCTGTTGCACAATCGGCCGCACACTATTTAATATGCCTTCTCATCCACATACAGTATAACTATTTGGCTGACGAAGGCCACAGGCTGAAATGTTGCAATGTAAATAAAATCACTGGTGCTGCAAGGAAGACCGTGTGCAAGAGATTTCTTCTTTTTTTACCACAAGTGACTCCAATCAAGGTATAGAAGCATCTCAAGGATGATTGGTGGAAAAAACTGTGTACCTGAGCTCAATTTAGAGTGCCATTGCAAAGTTGTGAATACTAATGTGCATGTGCTTTTTTGTTTATTATTTTAGTTTAAACAAATTTGCTAATAATTCTAACAACCTTTTTTCAATTTGTCATTATGAGGCATTATAATGGCATTTTGAGGCAAATAATGTATTTTATCTATTTTGGCTGAGTAACATAACAAAATGTGAAAAAGTGAATACTTTCCGGATGCACAGTATGTACATGTATTAGATTATTCTCGACCTCCATATTTCAGACACGCACGTCAATATAAAAACAAAAGGCTAGTACATGGGGTTCATACTATACTTATCCTGCAGCATGTATAGCACCACTTTGATTCCAGCAGTTTGTCTTTGAACAGCCTGACCCGATCTCCACTTCACCGTCACCTCCAGATGCTAACAGTGACTTCCCATTGCGCTAACATAAACGACACATCTTAAGCTGCCTCCCTCGGTGCCTCATATCCACATCAATTACATGTCACCGTCTTCTACCTTCGCTGAGCTAAGAAGGCGATGGCATACCAACTCCCGTCTGCACACCAGGAACAAAGGAAGACTTCCAAACATGCACAGGGGGTGTATGTGTGGATTGACATATGCACCGCGATGTAGACTGCAGCGCCGGAGACTCTAGTCCCTCCTGCCACTGGGATGTATCATGGCACTGGGATAATGAGTGTTCCTCCCAGCAGGTAGCAATGTAGCATGTGGCTCGGAAACACTCGTTAGGAAAGCTCCAACCCAAGGCTATGAAGTTGGCAGGTATTGCTGTTTGCATTTATCTCAATATGAATAAAGGATACCAGAGCTTAGAGTCCAGTGGCGGCCCCAAGGGGGGTGAGGCAGACTCGCATGGTTGTGCATAAAATATGTTCCTAACGCCTGAACATACTTGGGATATGTGTCTTTCGATTAATATATGTGTGGGAACAGCGTGCTCTGTTTGTTTATGTCATGGCGATGTTTGGAAAGGATTCGCACCACGATGTCTAATGCCCTTCAGTGCTTAATTCTGTATTTGTTTTATGTCAGTGGATATAGAAACCAGCAGATGCCTGGGATGGAATTTGGTTTGTATATTACAAGTACTATTAAATCTGCTGGTGTGACTGTGTAAACAAGGCTTATGCGTTTGATCGATGACAGTTTTTTTAACTGGGAATTCACCTGATTTTCAAAACCACAAAAAATGCTATATTTAAATCTATACAACTAGTTCCTAGCTCTCTCAAACATATTAACAAACACATTAATTTACTGCTATTTACATGCATGCATTTTAGGTGTGTGCAAAGTTTTAGAACAGCTTTTTTCAAAATGCAAAGTGAAGCAGAGGGTGACAACCAATGGCAAGGCAAGGCAAGTTTATTTGTAGAGCACATTTCATACACAAGGCAATTCAAAGTGCTTCACACAGCAGGAAAAAATCATTAAAATCACAAAGAAATTACAGAAACAGAAATACAATAAATAACTAAATAATAATAATAATAATTAAAAAAAAAACACCTACCCACAGAGGGCAATGTGTTTTCGGAGTCCTACTCCCTTTTAAATCAGTCCAACTGATTGTATGTACTTTTACACGTCCAACGTGTTTCGGAGTGCTCCTAACAACGGGTGTGGTTATTACTTCTGCATTTGCGATCAGTAAAATACTTGATCATTAGATGTAGACTGTGTAGAGGCTGCTCTAGGTCAGACGACAATAGGCCCTAACAACCCAAGCTGCAGGATGAACCTGGCAGACTAGTAAACAACGTTAGTGTCAGCTTCAGTTATAACTCCTCCTCTGTGGGCAGGACTAATTTGAGCTCAGGAGAGAACACATTCTTATAAAAAACAATATATGAAAATAATGTGGGAACTAACTAAGGACCACCCAACTAATGTAGTTAGTGTAATATGTTAATAATGCTCTGCAGCTCCAACAAGTCAACATTTCCCGGGCGGCTTGAAAGCGCCTTTTTAGTCTGTGTAGAACAGATTTTCGCTCGAGGTCAGCAGCGTCATGTTAATAAACAATTCATGGCGGCAACTTCCAGAATAAGATTAATAAAGGTGAGTGGTTTGAGCCCCACTTCTGCCTGTGCATATTACCATGGCTTTGGGTAAGTCCCCCACTACACAAGGTTAGAATGTGTATTTGGTGGCTTTAGGTGAAGAATGTGAGCCACTCTTTGATCAGACTGCCCCAAGCTAGGTGTGGCTTCAGGAATGAGTTTGTGATTGAATAGTTCACCAACTTGTTAGGCTACTTTGAGTATTTGTTATCATCACTATCATTAAGAAACAGTATTGCCTTATGGAAAATATTGAGACAAACCCATAATATAGCTCTTTGCACAACACCACTTCAAATCACTTGAGAAAAACACTACCTACACTCCACACCGCTATGATTACCGGCCCACAAGCCCCACTGTCCTCTCCTTGAAGCCTGATGGTATGTCAAACCTGTCGTATCGTTGTGTCGCACTTTGTCATCAAGGCCCTGTGGAGTTTTCTGCTCAAACTCTGGCCACTATCCATTACTCTGCCCAGTGGGGAACTGAGATGTATGAGTGGACTCGCAGGTCATTCCCTCGCATCTATACTCCTGTCACTTCTGCACTATTCCAACTTTTCTCAATTTGTTTTCCCATTCTAAATCGCTGACTAAGTTTCCATCGCGCTGTAATTCCCAGTCACTTCGATTTTTTACAGTTCCGAGACATTCCCATTCCTCTTACAGACAGATGCAGGTGCAGATAAAAGCTAGCAATACATAAAAAAAAGCAGATTTTGTGTCGCGCCACCAAAACATGCAAACTTGTTTAAAAAAGAAAATAGCGTGGTAATTTTGCTTTGTGCTGTAGAAATGTAATTGAATATTCTCACTTGCTTGGCGTTTTCCATTTCACAAAGTTCCTCATTTGTACAGAAGTATGGCAAGCAGGTGTGGATAATGATGTCGATGGCAGAACAGTGCACAGTTAGCGTATTCACTAAAATAGTAGTGTTGTTTTAAGGAAAGCTTCCAAGGTAATTTGCTGAGTGTGTGTGGAGGTTGGAGCCTCTGTTATTCACCAATGCAACACAACTACTGCAGTGTGAAATAGATAATAGTTAGTTTTATAATGCTATAAAGAACATAGTGGTTTAGACCTCCATATTCTATTCCAGTAAACTGAATAGCTGTAACACATAGTACATAATTAAAAGGGTTTTGTGTTTGGCTGCCAGATAATTAGATATACCACTAGCCCTTAAAAAAGTTATGTTTTCTTCCCCACAGTACAGCGCCCTTTGAAAAGGGGTTTCAGTTTAGAAACAATGCTGTTAAAGATATATATTTTTTCTTTCTTATTAAATCTATTATCTACAGTAAACTGAACAGCATTTTAAGGTCCACATCTTCCAGGCTACTTCCAAGCATGAAATATATTAAACACAATATTGGCACGTATCTTTGGAACATATTGACATGTTTATTTGTGCAAAACAATGGAAGCCTTTCAAAATATTTTGCAACATATTCATTTGTTGTTGATCACAGATTTCATTAAGTTTGTGACCTGGAATGCTTGTCGGCAGGTCAGGCATTTCACATGGTTATTTTTGTTTTGTGTCTGAGTGCACTTGCATTTCGATTGACAATGCTAAATAAAGCAGGGCAGCAAAACAGACACTTGCAATTGAAATCATTTGCAGGAATATAACTTGAAAGAGGATATAACAATGTCACTTCAACACTATTTACCAAACTCGATTGAACAGCATCCTCCTTGGTCCTTCATTCTGTCACCATAAAGTGTTTTGTTCTAAGAAGCACACGTCACTCTCTGCCAGCCTTTGAAAGAATAGTCTAAAATTGTCCCCTCTTTAGCGCGCAGTTGATGCATGCTAACCGCATAATGGGATGAGATTAATAGAAGGATGGCAGCGATGTTTATGTCGTCGCTGTAAAAAATGAGTGAGAAGTGCCAAGTGTGAAGTCTGCCAGACACTAATCTCCCGCCTTACAGTAGATCTATAGATAGGGCAGGAGGTTGCATACACTTCCTAAGCTTACATTAACAGTCAAACTTGCTTAAAAACGCTACGATAATCCATTAAGCTATTATCCTGGTGTAAAGCCTAGTGTTAGCTATTCATTTCAATAATGTTTGTGTGCTGGTATTGTAGAAATGTCAACAAACATTGCATGTTAAGTACAACCTGGAGAAATATTTCACTTTTTGAGCATTACCAGATCTTAACCAGGTCTAAAACATGGATAAACTAGGTCTAAGATAGTAATAATTTGGACTAACAGAGGACTAAAACCCAAAACAGTAATGATTTTGAATTATTTAAAGATGAGACCCTCTTAAGAACCCTGCTCAAGTCAAAGTCTGCTGTGTTTATGGACATACATTTCCCATTCATTTTTGTCAAAGACTTTTAGAAAAAAATCTAATATCAAAAATGTAAAAGCATGACAGACGCTATAGTAGCTTGTAACTAATGTCCCTAACACAGTGGTTTTCAGTCCAAAAACGTGTGAAACTTAAATATCAACAACAACTTAGCGGTTTCAGTAACAGATTTTAAATTAAATTATGTTTCTTCTGCTCATTACTTACCACATGTCTCATTATCCCTGAGCAAGTTTTAATAATTTAATACAAATTTCTTTGAAAGGCAATGGAAACAATACATGGGAAATTTTACATGTTTATTAGATATTTCAAAACGTGGTTATATCCTTTTAACAACACTTTGTATTATGGCTTGTCTTCTGTGCTGGCTGTATTGAGCGTCTATCAACAGGGAAGCCAACAACAAGGGAGAAAGTCTAAACTTGCAAGTTCCCAACTGGTGTCACTCCAAATGTACCCAAACGATTGTTCCACATCGATCCGGCAGGCCAGAAGGTAGTTAGGTAAGCAGGAAGTAGTCTGCTCCGTGCCTCCAGGAAGTGCACTCACAGATAGTGTCCATAGATCTAAGAACTGTGACTTTTCTAATTAGAGAGTTGGGAGTAAAACTGTCTGGATTAGCAGGCACATGGCTCAGGGCTAGCTATTAACACCAGAGAGCACCAGACAAACACGTAACTTATGAAAGAGAAAGAGTATTGACATTTAAAGATGAGTGGATACGGTTTGCCATGGGTATGATTATATGAGTTATTTATAACTTGGGGTATTGTTTAGACCTGGGAAATGAAATATCCTTAATTGTGGAACTGCATATTATTTATCTATGTATATTTTTATCTATCATAGCCACGTTTCGACTGGCCCTTGTCCCCCAGACTGGTTCTTTTTGCTGTGTCTTGGGGCACTACTGTTGATGGCACTCTTCCTTTCCATGCTCATGTCCAGGCTTGCAAAGGTCTGCTATACTGTATGTGAGCAGCTGATGTCACCCAAACATAGCTAATGTTTTCTTCATAAATAAAATGTAATTTGTACGTAAATGATACTTTTTCATCATTTGGCTGATCTCAGCGATTCACAAAAAGACATTTAGCAAGTTTGCTTTTTGACGTTTCGTTTCCACCATCACATTGATGACAGCGCAGGGGGTGGAATTCTAAACAACAGGTGTGATCATTCCAAAATACGAGGTGGAGTAAAGCAACCAGAGGGCGTGGTCTGGTGCGTTCTGTGAATGGCCAGAATTGTAACATACTAAAACAACCTTCATGGACATGAATAACACAAATTCTAGGTGTTAGAATAATGAATAAGATCACATTTTATGTGGTTATTTTTTCCCCACTCATGTAAACAGCACCATTACATACTCAGCTCTTAAAACTCTTGCTGGACACCTCCACCTTCTGTGTTGGGCACCTGGTACTGCCCCTGTCTGGGCCAGACTGAACTGTACAGACTGGTATGGTTCACTTTTGGCAGTTTAGACTAATGATGCGTTGGTCGTGTTTTGACCCTCGGGTTGGGTTTAGGGTGGATTATCTCTGCTCTGTACGAGTGGATTTACCTGTCTGCCTTCCTTCCTCCACATCTGGCTCTGCTCCTTTGATTGCACTTCCTAGATCCTATATGTTGTCCCCAGTAGTCTAAATTAGACCAGCAACCCTCTTACACCGTCCCGATCTGCTCCAAAGTGAGCTGATGGAAACGTGCCTTATCCATCCATCTATACAATGATGATACTAGTGTTCTTGCTCATTGGTAATCATTGGTAGTATTATGATATAGTTTACATTTGTACACAAATGTATGAATTAAAACAAAATATTTCAACTTGAATAACAAGACACAACTGTCTTGATCTACCAGTTTTAAACTTTTGTAATAGGTTACCGAGCTTATTAGACTTCCTAAAAAGAGATTGTGTATTTACAGGCCTTTTCATCTGCATAAAATGTATCACATTTTTAAAATATACACATGATGAGCCATCTAAATTCATGTCTCTCTGTATGTACGAGTGTGTGAACGGAACCATGCTAATGCTTGGACCTTCACTTCTGTTTAAACACCCGTAGGGACATGTTCATTTGATTTATCTTTACCTTTCAGTAATGCATGCCCTCTATCACACTTTGCACTGCTAATAAACCCTACAGATCCACACATGCACATGCTCCCTCAGTCCGACCGTACAACACGCGCAACCTCCGGGGAGACTTAAGAAATAAATTCAACACTTCCGCTAACCCAAGAAGCGCCTTAAGGACAAAGAGAAATTTAATCTTGGATAAGCCCCCTGATACAATCTCTGCATTAGCCGTGTGCTGCTGGTTCACCGCTGTGCCATCAACTCTTTACCCGCCACACTTTGGCCAAATTCTCTCAATTTCTCCACCTTTTGCTCCTTATGCTCCTCTTCTACCGAACTCAGACAGCTCTACTCATTTGTTGCTCATGTTTTCTCCCAGTGGGTACGTTTAAATTTCCCGGAAAAATCCGGTAACTAAAATAATCAGATAACTCAATAATTACATTTAATTTTTGTGTATTTATATAATTATAGGTACGTAACAGTAACTGATGATTTTACAATAACTTTCTAAATATTTTATATTGTCTCATTCATTTTTGTCTTTGCCATGTTAATTAACAGGTAGGAAAAAAATACTCACATTAGATATAACTGTTTACGTGACATTTCAATGATCTGATAACTCCAGAAATCAGATAATGATCAGATAACCACATATAGCCACTGATTAACTAACCCCTTCTTTCTTTTCTAGTTCTAGTATTTTCTAGTTAACTAATCCTTTCTTTTATCCCTACAAATATGTTCACAAAAGACCTTAAAATACCGGATTTATGTTGTTCTTCAGTTCATTGTGTGTAGATCTAGGCTGGCTAACTTGAATCTAATAAACATCAGGATCTTGAATGTTTTGAAGGAAATCCGCCAGTTTGATATCAAAACCTCCATACAGTTGCATTAGTCAATAATTAAAAAAAAAAAGAGTAAAATCTGAGTAGGGGGACAACCGAAATCTATAATAATTGTGTATAATAATAGTGAATACTTTTGAGATAACATCTTTACATCTCTAATTAACTAATTAACTATCAGTAAGGGGCGAAAGAGTACTAAAAATGTGTACTGAAGTAAAAGTACTTTTACATGGTTAAAATGTACAAGTAGCAGCCATAGTTGTACAATAGTAAAGTGTAAAGTGTGCATGAAATATACTACTCATAATACAAGTTTGTTACTTTTTTACATAGTTTTAGCAGCATTTAAGGAACTGGATCAATTAAACTTTTTTTTTTTTTTTTTTTTTTAACTACAGTCCAGATATTCTCTGGCCAATCAGAGAAGGCGGTGTAGAGCTGTTATATGAGTTTGAAGATACAATGGTGAGACAATTGGGACCACTGGGACTTGAGTGCTGTATCAGTAAATTATATGATTTTAAATTATAGCAAAGTAAATGTACATGGCTCAAATTATACTAGAAGTAGATAATAATAATAATCTAAAAATAAATTTGCCCACTCAATTACCGAAGCGTGATTATTTGTAATTATGTTCCACTCTATCATGCTGTTATAGGTAACGAGACAATCCAGAGCATTTTGTTTTCCCACAGAAGCAGACAGTGTTCCCTTCAGGAATACAAGGTTCAAATAATACATTCACCACGGCATTTGAAGGGTGTCTAGCCTTATTTAAGTTTGTTACATACATTTTCAATATTTCCCACATCATCTGGGGACCCCTGAAATGACTTTGCAACCCCCATGGGAGTCCTAACCCCCAGGTTCAGTACCATTGGCTTAGACGACTACCATACCACTATATTCTCTCTAAGTCCACTCTCCTGCCAACTTTTTCCTGGTTCAGTCATATATTTAAAAAAGTATCCAACTTTCATTCTCACTTTCATCCCTCCGCCTGTCCCGCCCGTCTTGGACCTTGCATATATCTATTTCTCCAACCCCCCCATGTCAGACCACTTTAATAGCACTACTATTAAATGCTGGCACGACCTCCCCGGCATACTCAAGCAGGCACGGATCCTTGTAAGGCTGTGGAGTGCTTAATATTTTCAGCACGCAGCCGATTTAAGCCCCTTAAGTGCTTTGGCAACACTTATTCCGTGGTGGCACCAATGAATCCCCATTAAACATTTGATCTGGATGAAACTGAGGGTTGGTGAGAAAAAAAAATGGATGGGGACACAATTTTACCAGCACTTTCACTGGTTGGGCAGGCTGCAACAAAACAAATAGACCCAATAGGGGGCCCACACGGGGATGCTATCTACTCAACCGGCGCACTATGATTTGCAGTGTGTTCGTTGTTTTGTTAGTAATTATGTCCTTTGTTGCTCCATAAATGGCTCTGTGATAACCCCATTTTGTTAAAAGCACTTGATGAATAAGTGTGACTTTATTTGACTTGATAATGGAGGGAAACACGTCCCAAATTAAATGGTGTGTATAAATAACTCTAGAGACACATTAGGATAGATATGGTTTATGTTCATCTGATTAAAAGGTGGAATTATAAAAGCAAAAGTGTTCAGCCGACTGCGTTTACAGGACAATGAAAGTCAAGACGCACTGGGGAGTGGAGTCGGCGTTGCCAGTTTTAAAGCCAATATCTTTAATGATAGGACATGGGACATGTGCCAATGAGCCGGAACAATAGATTCACAACGAACATGGCAATTTAATACAAAACAGCTTGAGCAGTCGACCATAATTGTGTTTGAATGATTTTATTGAATAAATGGTAGTTAAAGCAATTGTTGGAGAAATGCCATTTCATGCTTTACATGTAGATGTATTTTTGTGAAATTTACAGTGTATTGAAATTAATTTTGCTTAAATTGTGACAATTATAATTGTTTAGTTCTTGCAGTTATATTGTCATTTGAACAATGACAATTTTTTTACTAACCAAATAGTCTGAACTACTACTACGACACCTACTTTATGTTGTAGTACTACAGCGAATGCTTCTCAAGGAAGGACAAATATTTGAAAAATCTGTATATTTAGTGTTCAATACATCAATACAAATACAGAAATCAAATAAATAAAACAATTGAATAAATAAATATATGACATGGGGCTGACACTGAGGATCTGTAAATGACAACGTTCAGCTCTCCACTGTTGTGCTGTTACTGAGCCTTGCATCAGAAATGCATCAGAGATGATCAGATAGTTCTTGTAGACACCACATCACTGATGCACCCTTAACCCAATTCAACAATGTAATCAAGCACATTGGATAGAGGCCAAATGCCTTGTATAAGCAAAGCGTGCATAATGGGAGTGAAGTAGAGGAGCTTTTATAGCACTAGCGACAAAGGCCTTATTGTATAAAACATTCTTTATGTGTGTATTCAGTGAAATATGGCAGATGAGAATGAAATGTGGGATGAGGGAAAAGGGAGGACATGCAGTAAATAGTCCGAGTCAGGAATCGAACTCATGACACTGCGGCCGGCTGCACTTAAAGCCGGGCACAGATGTGCTGCACCTTAACCGCTTAAACACCGGGCAGCACCTTGATTGTTGTTTTTATATTTACCACACACTACATGTTACAAAAAGACAAAAACAGTTTTTTATCTAGTTTTAGAATACCACCACTAACATATATCATTAATAAGGCTTGCACAATTGAAACCTTACAACAAGAGCTAATGTAATGAGACAGGACACATTAATCAGCCTTCCCAAAACTCTCTGTCTATCGTTCAGAAGATAAAATGATGTACTACCATATTATTCAGAAAGGCTTAAGGGAAATAAAGTCTGTGCACATCAATTTCAAACTTTATTTGGTTAATTATTCAGCCAAATGAAATGGAGAAATAACACAAATTAACAAATATGGTTCTGAAAAAGTGAAAACAAGCACATACGTAAGCTGGACTTGGAGGGTATTGAATATATTAAAGACATAACTGCACAAACAACCCTTTTTTAAGCTCACTATCAATTCCCACAACAGAAAACATTACATTTTTTAAGTAAAAATAGATAATGAAAAAGGGCAGCACCACCACATGGCACCACTTGGTTTGGCTTATTTTAAAATATATGATTCTATATTAATTACCAGTGTATCCTAACTCATCATGTTTTTAAAATGTATATTACAAGATTGCTTTTTAAATGTAGTCAATGTATAGGCACATTCACTTTCAATATTAACAACTAATATTGCTTTGCAGATATCGATAGTTCCAGTTTAGTTGAATAGTAAATGTAACGTCACATTTATAGCCATGGCCTTTTGCATATACACACATTTACATTACAACATAAGTGGATTAACATCGGCGTTCATGCAAAATTTTCTTTTATGCTACCAGAGACATGATGAGATGGGCCAGTGACCAGACATTGCTTTATTATCCCTTGGACGCAAACGGCGGACTAGCTATTGGCAGTCATTTTATTTCATCCGTTAAAAGGTGCACTTTATTGCTGGTGGTTTACATCATGCTAATTCTTAATAGCCTCAGTTATTACATGTCCATTCCTGATTCTGCCACATCTCTGCGTTTTCAACAGCGGACACAAACATACAGCACATCCAGTCCTTGTCAGCAGGCAGCGGCGCACTTCCCTGGAGCCATAAAACCGTCCATTTAACATAAAGAGGCGTTCTCTGTGTCCCTGCGTGGATAAATTAATGGGTAATAGATAGTGAAAGAGCCAAATGTACACTCGCCTTGGAGACTGACACTGCACAGTTAAACACATTCAAATATGCCACACACATCGCCACTGTTTGGTGACCTGAAAGACCACATTGTTGCACGGCCCTATCCACGCAGGGCAACTCATAGTTCCACAAAATGGCTTGCAAGAAATCCAAGAGAGAGAGAGGGAGAGCGAGAAAGAGGTTATAAAGCAAGTGTAAAGACTTTGGAATGATAGAGGGCCAAGCTTTTGGAGGCATCTGAAACGTTGTGGATAAACTCCCAATTTACGACAATTTGCGAGGATCAATTCGAACTTGATTTTGGACTGTTTGGACTGTTGTGTTTTGGCCTGCGTTGGTTCCAGACAGTTATTTTCTCAAGCGTCTGCAAGTTGACCGGTAAAAGTCGTGTAGATTGGTGATGGTCTTCTTTTGGCTTTGTGTCAGGGTGGTTTGAGCATGAGGGGAAAGAATGAAGCTGAGGCAGTCGCATGGATGACATCTCTGGCTTTGTACTGCCAGTGTGCCGTCATGTGTGCTGCTCATCGTCTTGGCACTACACAAAGTCGTGCATATTAAAGAGGTGCAGAGGAGCGAGAGGTGATACGAATTTCGACGTTACAAAATGCGTGCGTGTTGAGCAGAGAGCTGTGCAAAGCGGAAAGCGTCAGTTGCGTAGATGTCGGGCAATTACTTGTCTTATAGTCTGCGATTATTGCGAGGGCTGATATTAACATTAACATATTAACTGTCCGATAGTTTAGACAGTACAGCTTGCATCAAAGCGCATAATCCTTTTGGACGTATCAAAAGTTTCAAATCTCAAGTTGCAAGTGGCTTTTCAACCCAATCACATTTGCACTTTGTCTCCGTGTAATGCGGCACTTAAGCTTCATGGATTTTGTTTAACCTGCTCTCTTTAGATGAGTGAGAGTTAGATACTGTCTAGTGCTCTCCGCAGACTTGGCCGGCTGGGTTATCGCTCAAAGGAACATTGACTTCTTCCGATGTGCCACGGAGGGACTCTTTTGGCTCATTAAAATACCGCCATTTGGTGATGATCTAGTGGCTGCAGTTCATCCGTCCTTCAGGGTATGACGGTGCTGGGGCTTTGAAAAGTTATTGCACTGAAGAATGCTTAGGAAGGGGTATCTGACCGAGGAGCAGTTATATTGATGTTCTGTGTTGCCCTGAACAATGCGGTTTGACCTAGAAGAGGCGAGCTGTCCATTGTGCTTGATGGTTGGGATTTAGATAGGTGTAAACAACTTCTGTTATCACTTTGCCGTACACTGTTAGTGATGTGCTAATTAAAATCCCTTCCATTTGGTTAATTGTAAAACCGCCTTTACTGATGTTCAGTGCTGGTGGAGAGAACAGTAAAGTCTGAGTTGTTTGGTCAATTTTGCTATCGGTTTTTCGGCTGTATCGATTCTAGTGTCTTGGGCTCTTGAGGCCGTGAAGCATTGTTGTAGAAAATTAGCTATATCGTAAAAGTGCTTTTATGGTTTGCTCGGATGTAGCAGAATTCCTGTATTGCTTTTTTTTTGCTATATGGATTCTCTGAGAGGGCATTGCAAGGTGGTAAATCCAACACTGGTCTTGGGCTCATTTCTGTGTGCGGTGTAGTGTAGCGCTTGGCTGTTAACGCATTGAACGGTTGCCAAAACGTCAGTGCGGTACATGCTAGCTTTTTTGTTCCGACATCACGGCTAACACGGGCTCTTTTACATGCGCCGGAGCAAATAGCAAAGTCTTTTCAACCCTCTCGGACAACGACTTGTGTCTAATTGCCGAAGTCAAGCCGGCCAAGTTTGCGCACGGTCCAGTAGTATTTGAAACATTGCTGTGGTTTCCCCCCCCGCCCCCGTGGACTGGTTCGTCTGCAGTCTGGGTCACAGAGGAGGCATTGATCAAACGTACACGCCAAATACTCAATACACAATGAAGGCTGTCCGGAGCTGGGGCCCCCTCCCTGCGCCCTTCTCCATGGGCCTGTGCACCATCGTCCTGCTAGCGGTCTGCATTGCTCGTAAGTCACACACACTTTATGCTCCCGTGTGCATTCAACTAAGATTAAACCCGACATGCCATATTGATCCAACAGGGAAATTCAGGTGTCGTTATGCACACACTAAGTCAGGGAAATAAGCCAATAGTGTTGCTTAAGGCTTACACATAATGACTTTTGCATAGAGTAGGTGCATTGTGTTTAGTGTTGTAGTAAAGAAATGTCTTTGGTTTTGTTTCTTTTTACTCTCCAGACCCTGTTGCAACTGTCGGTGTGATTGGCTCTGTCAGAAATATTTTTTACAGCCAATAAACAACTAAGTCATCTTCTTGACTGTATGCCATAGACACGTTACTATTCCTGTAAAAACTGCATCTCTGCCATCTCAAATTGAAAAGTCCTATTTTATCTTGATTTTATCTTCTGGTAAAGTCATCTGAACATGCTCTTATTCAGTCAATTATTTGAATTATAACTTTTTTATTTTCTTCATCTCATTTCTGTGTTTAAGTGTAGAAAACCAATGCAATTGAAAGCGACGTCAAGGATTATGACTTGTTCCTGTATGACTGTTTTAAAATATTTTATAATCACCATAATTCAACATACATTTAATCAACACTCCAAAAATAATATATAAATATGTTTTAAATAAAAGCTTTGTTTTCACAACAAAATCCTACATTAAAAAAATAATAATCTGATAACACAGTTTTGGAAATGTCTTAGACGTGTCAACAAAAGTCATTTGTAGATTAGAAATCCGTTATGGTATAATAATTGTGATATTGTAAAAATTAAATTCATTAATTTGGGACATGACTAGTTTGTGCTCCCATTGATTTAACATTAAAACAGCTCTTCACCAGCGAGACACACAATCTTAAAATAAACAAATGGTTTATATTTGTATATGATTGTGTATATAAAATAATTTTGGGAAGGTTTTATTTTATTATTTTTGTTTTACAGGAGTTTGGTCTCCATTCAGAAACAATAGAATTCAATGTAGTTAAGTGCTCACTTATACACTCCAATATAACTCACAATGAAGTAATGAAATGTCCATTTCCTCCAAAAACCTTTAGAAAATTCCTTTTTTTTTCTTCAATTAAGCTATGAGGCTAAGGATATATATCAGTCGGGAGATTGTTCCGTTTGATCACCCATAACAATAATAGCAGCTTTTATGTGGTTTGTTCATATACAACATTATGTGCTCGGCCATCAAAACCTGCTATGCACTTTAACAATAAAAACAATTCAACACAACATTGACTTCTTTTCTCCTGAACAATGTCAGCTCTTGAAGTAAGCTCTGATGTAGTGCAACAATACATAGAATGGTCAATATAAAAATCTGCTTATAATATTGCTTTGGTTAATGTCAGGTTAAAATAATTATTTCTATTTGACTTACAACTCACATTACCAATAAGCAGCGGTCAGGTTGTTGTAACCGGTTTAATTTCAAAGCACCTTGTATAAAGATATTATTTTTTCAGTTTAAATAGTTATTTCACATTTCATTGACATATTGTGCCATTCATTGAAAGTAAAAATAAAACTATATGTTTTAACCTTGAGTAGAATTGCCGTGGGTGGAAGTATAAAAGTAGTTGTATACCTTGGTAAAGACTGATGAAAGAGCTGAAACAAGGACTGATATCAGGTCAGTAACTGATTATGTAGCCCACTTGAGAAGGGAGACTCACAATCCATCTCCAGTTATTTTCACATTCCTTTTATGATCCCTTTGGGTTTTTAAACATGCAGAGATATGATGCATATGTAATATAAACTACAACTACATTGGCATTTCTTAATTGCCGTAAATGCATGTAGAATGAGATGCAATGGCCAAGTGTTATGACCAGGGGTAGCTGTTGCATAGAGGAAAATGCAAGCTCCAGATGAATTGTTCAAATGCTGGTAATTAAGTTTGAATTAGTAATTAAGATTAGGAACGGAGCACAGACAGGAGCATATGCCCAAGGGTGGCAGAAGAGAGATGGTAGTGAGTGAAAAGAAAGAAAGAAAGAAAGAAAGAAAGAAAGAAAGAAAGAAAGACAGACAGAGTGGAGATACAGTATAGTTTTTTTGTACAGCCTCTGAAGAATCTAATAAAAAAAAGTTGGACCCAGGAGTAGAGGAGATATTGCGGCCTAATAGAGAGCTTGTCGAACATGGAGTGAAAGAGATGCAAAAGTTCAAGAACCAGTGTCTGTGTGTGTGTGTATAGGTATATAGACATATAGATATACAGATGGAGAGATAGAGAGATACAGTATATATATACAACAAAAGAACAAAATGTGGCCAAACAGATACTTGGATCATGAAGAAGAGAGAAATAGAGAGACTGAGAACAGCAGTATGTCTGTTTGAGCTAGGGAGAAGACAGACAAACAAGACAAAACACCATAAAAAGAACCACAAGACATCAAGGAAAGGTGTTCTACTGAGCCAGAACACCAAGCGTGAACAGTGTTTTTGGCTTTTGGGGTATAGCTGTAAAAAATGGCATCACACTAGGGTCTCAAAATGATCACAAATCAGCTACTAAATCGACACTAAAACTAGTATTGAAACTATCATTGTGGTATTGAAAAGGATATCGAGAATTCCTACGCTGCATCAGAAAAGATTATAATTTGTAGATTTTTAGAATAGCTATTCATATTCAAACCACCTGAAATTGTGATATATTTTTGCATGTTCATCAGTACTTTTGATTAAATCAGACTTTGACCTGCTCCTGTAACTTTCACATCTTTCTGCCTGTCATTTGTCCCATGTTTTCATCCTGAGCCTCACGTGTGTCTCAGCGTGGCTCATTTCATGGTCTCTTCCTGTTTTTTTTTCGCTCTCAGTTCGTTTGCGTTCACAATTTCCAGAACAAACTAGCAAGACAAATGAATCCTGATTTGAATCAAAAGTGTATCGTGGAAACACCTTAATCTACACTCAGAAATTAATTATGTGTGTGAATCATTTTAGATTTGATATATTATCATGGGTCTCATAATAAAGGTTTGGTAATCTATTAGACTATGTCAACAAAGGATATTACTAGATAGTACATCAGAGATGGTGTAGTCATGGTGACATGACAAAAAAAAATCACTGTTTCTCCTCCCACTGGTGAAGACACAAGAATGTTTGACTATGTATTTTACTCGATTGTGTAGTTATTTTTCTCTGTTATACAACAAGACTATGTTTTTAGCTATACTTACAACTTACAACTCTAATAGAAGTTAACATGACGGTGGAAACGAAAATAATCCAACCGTATAATTACATTATTTTCCCATTTTCCCCAAACTCCTGAAAAATGACTTGGGCAATTACACTATGAGGCTAATAATACAGCCCATATTGCTTATTCTTGATTTGATTATGAATATGATGATAATAATCATATTGAATAGAAGTGCCATAGCTTGTATAACATTAAACCAGACTTAGCCAGATTTTAAACCAGACTAGTCTTTTATAAACAGCAAGAGCATCAAAAATTGAGTCATTACATGCATTATCATCAGTGACAGCTACATGCTAATACCTCCTCCTTCACTTACCACGCATCGACAGCCAGTAGATGCTCTTTTCTCACTTCTTATTGGTAGTCAAGTCCACACAGTTCGCCATGCCAGTAGCACCATTGCATCAACAGAAGGACATTGTTATGTTAAGAGAGAGGGATGGCGCTTGGAGTGACATGAGGGGGAGGTTGATGAGTGAGAAAAAGAGGAAAGAATATCTTGGCAATGGACAGTTAATGGTTAATTAATTCACACTACCAGGGACCATTTGCCGTAAATGCAAATATTCGGTATATTCGAGTTTGGTGCGCTTGGCAAAACGGAGGAAGCTGTGTGGGGAGTTTTTCAGCCAAAGAAGTTGGGAGCCGTGCTATTGGCAGTGCAAAGATAATAGGCCTGTAAATTTTCACCAAGCCACCGTTGGACTGTGTGTGCACGGTGGCGTGTTGGTGGGACTGTAGGCGCTGGGAGAGTAGAGGCGTAAAGTGCACCGCTGTAGATATTGTTAAGCAGATTTAGCCGTCGTAAAAATGGACAAAGGAGGGCAAGAAAACGGGAGGATTTAATGTTTCTGCCAACTCATGAATGCTAATATAGCGACAACAATAACTGAATGGTATTTGAGATTAGTATGTATATTTGCGCCCTCTAGCAGATCTGTAGTGGAACTGCACTGTTGACCATTGCATACAGTTGAAAAGGCTTTACTGTTAGGATTAAATCTAGTCACATTCAGTCTTCTATTCAAACCGGTATGATTAACATAACCTAATTGCACGGACAAAATATGTACGTTGTAGCGATGATTGTTTTAAACGTTTAAATAACTTTTTAAGGCCTAAATTTAAAATAAGTATATATATAATGTAAAATAATCATTGTTTAATGCTTTTAATTTCATATTGATGCTTCATACATTTAGCTGTCAGACAACCTTGGAGCCAAGGCTTTATGCAAATGACGTGTTGGACTAAATGCGCTTACAAATTAAACATATTGAATATACTTAGCTGTTATGTAAAGAAATGTGACTTATATTTACTTTATGAACTAAAAAATATGTTCACACCAATATTATATTGTAATGTGAGGAATGTGCAATCTTTGGACTTGAAACGTTGGCTGCTTTAATGTAACTATAATGTAAAGTATTTTAAGTAGACCCTTTTGCAAAACTCCATTTGAAGGAATTGGCCTATTAATAAACTGTGCTATGAGTCCTATTGTAATTCCAATAAACAAGGCCGCTCCTGTCCTCGCTGCACTCTGGTCTCGGGCCTGGTTTGTGCATTTGTGCCCCCCGTGCGTCACTCCCACTGTTCTGGCTCTCGTTTGGCATATCCTCCTCCGATATTTGCCCACTGTCCCTTTAAACCTCAATGTATGCTATATTTGTATGACCTTTACATTCTGCACACTGATGGAAAAACAGCTTTCATCCTCATCTGCAACTTAAAATCACCACCACTTCAGATGAGAATAGAAGACAACAAATTCTCAACATTTGTATGATCATATTATCATTATCTATAACTATTGTATATTGTGTCAATGCTGTAAATGACATGCAGGAAACGGCCATCATTTTTAGTAATAAATCTATGAATATGCTTTAAGAGATCAGTGCCTTTCTATATAGCAACAGGAGAACTGCGGTACTACCTTCTTTGAGTCTGATGGGGCCAATAAGAAGTCCGGCCGAGTAATAGGATGGGTGAACAAGTGGAGATGAAATCGCTTTGGGAAATGAACTGAAAAGAAGAGACTGGGGGCTACGAGGGAGTGATTGGAAAACGCCTAAGAACTGGCAAGACATACAAGATCTTCAGGTCAGATGGAGTGGGCGTGTAGATAAAGAATTGCAGTGTTGATGAGAAAAACGATGGAAACAGGCGAAAACAACGGATTTAGTTTCAGACGATGTACGTGGAGTGACCGGAGAGCAGGAGTCCAAAAACAGCCAGTGAAATAATAAATAAATAAAATGTCGACCGTCCGGCGCCTCAGGAGGGGGAAGCAGTGTCTCACCAACACCGTTTACGGTGCGGGTGGAGGCCTGCTGACCTCGACTGGGGATGTCGTCGGACGGTGGAAGGAATACTTTGAGGATCTCCTTAATCCCTCAGTCACGTCTTCCGAAGAGGAAGTAGAGTCCGGGGACTCGGAGGCTGGCTCATCCATCACCCAAGCTGAAGTCACTGAGGTTGTTCGCAAACTCCTCGGTGAGATCCGCCCTGAGTACCTAAAGAATCTGGATGTTGTAGGACTGTCTTGGTTGACACGTCTCTGCAACATCGCGTGGCGTTCGGGGACCTTGCCTCTGGACTGGCAGACCGGGGTGGTGGTCCCTCTGTTCAAGAAGGGGGACCGGAGGGTGTGTTCCAACTACAGAGGGATCACACTCCTCAGCCTCCCGGGTAAGGTCTATTCCAAGGTACTGGAGAGGAGAATCCGACCGATTGTCGAACCTCGGATTCAGGAGAAGCAGAGCGGTTTTCATCCTGGTCGTGGAACACTGGACCACCCTCCATCGGGTGCTCGAGGGCTCATAGGAGTTTGCCCAACCAGTCCACATGTGCTTTGTGGATCTGGAGAAGGCTTTCGACCGTGTCCCTCGGGGTGTCCTTTGGGGGGTGCTCCGGGAGTACGGGGTCCGGGGCCCTTTGCTCAGGGCTGTCCGGTCCCTGTATGACCGGAGCAGGAGCTGTGTTCGCATTGCCGGCAGTAAGTCAGACCTGTTCCCAGTGCATGTTGGACTCCGCCAGGGCTGCCCTTTGTCACCGGTTCTGTTCATAATTTTTATGGACAGAATTTATAGGCGCAGTCAGGGGTCGGAGGGTGTCCGGTTTGGGGACCACAGGATCTCATCTCTGCTGTTTGCAGACGATGTTGTCCTGATGGCTCCATCAAACCCGGACCTGCAACATGCACTGGGACGGTTTGCAGCCGAGTGTGAAGCGGCTGGGATGAGAATCAGCACCTCCAAATCTGAGGCCATGGTTCTCGACCGGAAAAAGGTGGTTTGCCCTCTCCAGATGGGTCGGGTGTCCTTGCACCAAGTGGAGGAGTTCAAGTATCTCGGGGTCTTGTTCACGAGTGAGGGAAGGATGGAGCGTGAGATCGACAGGCGGATCGGTGCAGCGGCTGCAGTGATGCAGTCGCTGCATCGGACCGTTGTGGTGAAGAGGGAGCTGAGCCGAAAGGCAAAGCTCTCGATTTACCGGTCGGTCTACGTTCCTACCCTCACCTATGGTCATGAGCTTTGGGTAGTGACCAAAAGAACAAGATCGCGGATACAAGCGGTCGAAATGAGTTTCCTCCGCCGTGTGGCTGGGCGCTCCCTTGGAGATAAGGTGAGGAGCTCGGCCACACGGGGGGAGCTCGGAGTAGAGCCGCTGCTCCTCCACGTCGAGAGGAGCCAGCTGAGGTGGCTCGGGCATCTGTTCCGGATGCCTCCTGGGCGCCTCCCTCGGGAGGTGTTTCAGGCATGTCCCACCGGGAAGAGGCCCCGGGGAAGACCCAGGACACGCTGGAGGGACTATGTCTCTCGGCTGGCCTGGGAACGCCTCGGAGGAGTTAGAGGAAGTGTCTGGGGAGAAGGAAGTCTGGGAGTCCCTGCTCAGACTGCTGCCCCCGCGACCTGGCCCCGGATAAGCGGCAGAAAATGGATGGATGGATAAAATGTCGGCGTGGGACGTAAATGATTCTAATGAGAGGTGAAAAGAGGGAAACAATTTTATGCTGATTTTGCTGATTAGGAATGTCACAGAGCTGCAATGCCTGGTGGGAAATAGGATTAGATGAACGGAAATATAGTGGGGTGTGTCGGTGTAATCCCTCATTCGTCCAGGCGTGTTCCATAGTAGAAAAAGCTTCAGTTGTAGTCATCTGGACTCAGTTTGAAAAAAATAGACGTTTCGACTCTCATCCAAGAGTCATTGTCAATAACAGAATTTAGGTCGAGAACTCCGATATTAATACTGTTCTGTGGTAAGACCCGCCCATTGGGAGGAGCCTTCCTGAAGTAGAAAGAGTTGTTTGTTTCAACAGAAACTCCCCCTTGTATCTACCGAGCTAGCCTATTCAGAATCTTAATGGGCTATTAGAAACCTCTTTGTCTTTGTGAGACCCTGGCTCAACCACCCTGAGTACCTGATTAGCATCTAAATGTCCTTTACCTTTCCAGGGGTTCAGAATCCCATTATAAATAACAGGAAGATGAAACCTAAGCCCTCCATTTCTGTTTAAAGAAGGTCTTTCTTTTTTAACAAAAATAGCTTCCTTGACTCCTCTTTCAAACCATCTTTTCTCCCTGCTTAAAACCTTCACCTCACCGTCTTCAAACGAGTGATTAGAGGCTTCAAGATGGAGATGCACGGCGCTCTGAGGTCCTGAACTAGTATTTCTTCTGTGCTGATAAAGCCTCTTGTGTAGAGGCTGTTTCGTCTCACCTATGTAACGTTCTTTACAACTTTCTTCACTGCATTGGATCGAATAAACTACATTGCTCTGTTTTTGAGTCGGCAACTTGTCCTTTGGGTGAACCAGTTTTTGTTTTAAAGTGTTTCCTGGTTTAAAATAAACAGGGACTTCGTGTTGTCTAAAAATTCTCTGCAGTTTTTCCGACAGGCCAGACACATAAGGGATAGAAACACCCTTCCTTCTCTGTTCAGTTTCCCTTTTGTCCTGCTTCTTGGTTCTCTTCACTCTGTTGAGAGCCCAAGCGGGGTAACCACAGGCTGAGAGGGCATTTCGGACATGTTTGTCCTCTTTCTTCTTGCCCTCTGAGCTGGTGGGCACACCTTGAGCTCTGTGTTGTAAGGTTCTGATCACACCCAGCTTGTGCTGTAGTGGGTGGTTGGAACCAAAGAGCAGATACTGGTCCGTGTGTGTAGGTTTCCTATATACTTCTATTTGGAGTTTCCCGTCCTCTCCTCTGATCGTGGAACAATCAAGAAAGGCCAAGCGATTCTCCTTATCGTCTTCTCTTGTAAACCTAATATGTGGGTCCACCGCATTGATGTGATCAGAGAAGGTTTCCAGCTCTTGTTTCTTGATTGTTACAAAAGTATCATCGACATAGCGGAGCCACAGTTTTGGAGCTATGCCTGAGAATGAGGACAGTGCCTTCTTCTCAAAGTGCTCCATGTACAGGTTGGCCACTATGGGAGAGACGGGCGAGCCCATGGCACAGCCATGAATCTGTCTGTAAAATTGTCCCCGGAATTGAAAGTAAGTGGTGTTCAGACAGATGTCCAACAGTTTACATATGTGTTCAGGTGTCAGTTTGGTCCTTTCCTGTAGGGTGGTGTCTTCCTGCAGTCTGATCCTCACTGCTTATGTTTATTTTAAACCAGGAAACACTTTAAGACAAAAACTGGTTCACCCAAAGGACAAGTTGCCGACTCAAAAACAGAGCAATGTAGTTTATTCGATCCAATGCAGTGAAGAAAGTTGTAAAGAACGTTACATAGGTGAGACGAAACAGCCTCTACACAAGAGGCTTTATCAGCACAGAAGAAATACAAGTTCAGGACCTCAGAGCGCCGTGCATCTCCATCTTGAAGCCTCTAATCACTCGTTTGAAGACGGTGAGGTGAAGGTTTTAAGCAGGGAGAAAAGATGGTTTGAAAGAGGAGTCAAGGAAGCTATTTTTGTTAAAAAAGAAAGACCTTCTTTAAACAGAAATGGAGGGCTTAGGTTTCATCTTCCTGTTATTTATAATGGGATTCTGAACCCCTGGAAAGGTAAAGGACATTCAGATGCTAATCAGGTACTCAGGGTGGTTGAGCCAGGGTCTCACAAAGACAAAGAGGTTTCTAATAGCCCATTAAGATTCTGAATAGGCTAGCTCGGTAGATACAAGGGGGAGTTTCTGTTGAAACAAACAACTCTTTCTACTTCAGGAAGGTTCCTCCCAATGGGCGGGTCTTACCACAGAACAATATTAATATCGGAGTTCTCGACCTAAATTCTGTTATTGACAATGACTCTTGGATGAGAGTCGAAACGTCTATTTTTTTCAAACTGAGTCCAGATGACTACAACTGAAGCTTTTTCTACTATAGTGGGGTGTGCAAAAAGAGAAGTGTGTTGTGCAATTAGAAGAAGGAGGACACATTTATTTAAGATGCGTGTTTCTATCATATCTCATTGTTCTGTTGGTTCGCAGTGCAGACAGGAGAAGATAATAACATTGTTTCATATTTTACTAACTTCAAAGTCTCATTGGGCTGTTATGTACATTGCAGATTTTTTGAGCCAATACCATTGCCTATGACGATTTAAATTAAACCCACAGAACACAAATGTAATATAAATTCACTTTTCACTTCAGTGTTTATCTGGGATTAAAAATATGTTGTAGCATGATTGTGTAAACATATTGATATGTGTAGCACACTGAATTGAGTTCTACACAATATCCATCTGAAAGCTGTCGGGAAAAGAAACGTCATGGTGGATATTTTAATGTTATTAGTCAAAGCGTCACAACAACAGAAACAAGCTTATAAATCAAACATTTTGTTACACAAAATTGCTATATATATATATATATATATATATATATATATATACATACACAGGCTTTTAGATAGAGACCCGTCTGCCCGTATTTTGGACGGGGTATTCTAAAATGTGGACGGGCATTTTCGAGTGCAGGGACGGCCATTTTATTTATAAATCTTAAAAAAAAACTGAATATTATCATTAAATCGGGCCGGGAAGCGTTTGACAATAGTCCGCCATTGCAGTTTACTGTTTACAAGTGAAAATTTGCAAATAGTTTTAGATTTTTAAAGAACTTTGAAGCTCTGTGGTGCATTCATATTTTCTTTATTCTTAAATTGAATGACAAACTTGAAAAATGTTTTTTTTATTTTTTATTCAAAAATGTCTTCTTTTTCATTGCTCGAGTTTCATAACTATCCAGTATTGATGCATCTGGCTTCGGACACCGCTGTCTCGTCCCTCGTCTCCTTTCCCTCGTCTCCTTTCCCTCGTCTCCTTTCCCTCGTCTCCTTTCCCTCGTCTCCTTTCCCTCTCCTGAGCGGTGCGCTATAAAAAACAGCGTGATTATACGACCAGCTTGAGCTGCAGAACAAATCAGGTTTAGCGATGGAGAGTGTGCAGATAGAAATGGCACAGAGGAAGGAGAAAGATTCCCACTGAGTCCCTGAAAAAGAGATGGCGAGGGTAAAATGAAAGCACAGTGTGGCATTGAGGAAGAAAACTTTAGCAAAGCAAAGGGAAGCGAGGAGTATAGGAGTATAAAGGTAAGGTCAGGAGTAAAAGGAGGCGGGGGTAAATCGTCCACTGGTCGGCTCAGTGTGACATGCTATCAGATGCACCACCAATGGGGAAAAGTATTAGGATTTCATACTGAGACACTTTTTTGCCCTGTAAATGAGTAGTCAAGGGAACCAAATGAAAAACACACTATTTAAAAAGTGTCTTTTGCTAAGGCACCTAAACTAGAATGATTACACAGCCTTTAAAATCTGCAAAGTATATATTTTTTGACAGAGAAAATAATAAAGACTGCATCATCGTATGTATTTGAAATGGTCCATACGATGACAAAGTTCAAAGTTTGTCACATTCAAATGGACTTGGGTTGTGAGAGCAAGAAACAAGTTGTGATTGCAGCTAACGTCCTTTGTCACGACTAAAGAAATCACATAATGAAGCTGTAAGTGGGCTGTATGCTACAATGCTTTGATGAAAAGGTCACATACACTCTTTTTCGATTATTTACAGATGAATCACTTCGGACATAGTTGAATGATTTTGAAGTGTAGGAACTGTCCTTCTGAGCTCAATGTTGAATTAATTTTTAACTTACTTTAACTCAAAGGAATTTAAAAGATTGTTAAGAGGTGTTAAGAGGTCGAGTTAGTTTTCCCAACCTTTGTTTGTATTGTCAACTTTCCAACTTGAAAATAAATAAATAAAAAGAGGACACGAAACAACAGAAAATAAAAAGAAAATAAACACAATTGAATTGAAAATGTATTCAGTTTATGTTCTTTTTATTTTCTGTTGTTTCCTTATGTTAAGTGTACAGTATCTCATGTGCAGTGCTCATGTACTCGTAGGAGATCCCATATCTCTTGGGTAAGGCTGCATTGTGTTTTAATGTACGTGTGAAAGTTTGGTAGAAAGTTTCCATCCGTAGTCTTGGTTATACGCTGCAATAGAGAAAAGGATATATAGTATGGTGAACGGGACAGTTGTGGTCAGAGGGCGAAAATGCATTATAAGCGACGCAATAAAAGATAAGAGAGTGAGGGCGTGATGACAGGAGGAGGAATGAAGGATCAAATCAGGCAAGAGCTTGGAAAGACAGAGATGGATGGAAAGGGTGCGTAAAAATCCGAGATGGTTGGAATAGATTAGGCTCGCAGGACGTCTGGGTGGTGGACTTTTAAAATCAAGAAGCAGTGCACGGGGAAGGGAACGAGGGGGTTGGGTGTGCAAAAAGGCACATAAGCAAATGTTATGGGGAAGATGAGTGCAAGATTTGTAAAGGATTATGCATTATTTATAACGGGAGCGTTCTCTCTTTTTTCTTTTTTCTTTTGATTGGCAGTGTTTTGCCTTCCTCTGAGAGATGGGGAGATAATTTTAGAAAAGAGGCAAGAGACATGTACGTAAAAGCTCAAAGTCAGCTTTTTTGTAAGTAAGTACAGCCTTACTCTGGTTAACCTGGAGCAAATACATAAACATTAAGTTAATTTGCATGCGCCCTCATGGAAGTAGCTTACCCCACATAATAATAGTACAACCAGATGGGAAGTTTGTGTAAAAGTGGAAAGATTATATGATGATGTTGTTTTCATCTGCGCATATATTAAGATGTTGTGCATTGTTGTCTTGCAACTTCAATTTTCTTGTAAGCCAATGACTTGCATGCTGAGCAAGAGTATTCTCAATGTGGAATTGAACTGGAAAAGTTCGGGAATTGAACTGGAAAAGTTCGGGAATTAAAGGAACATCTGTGAACTTAAATGGTTTCGGTGTTGAAATAGTGATATTAGATCTGACTATCGTTGAGAGGTGTTTGTGAGGCCCCCAAAAGAGCACTAAAAATAAAAATAAGTACTGAGGTTTATAATTCCAAAAAGTTATAATCGGTACTGTCATTACTTCTTGAAATATTTTTCAAGATTTGATTGCTTTCCCAGGAATATTCCACACATTAGTGCCTTTCTGTACATTGACGTACAGTGTCTTCTGCCTCGGGTGTATTATATTCTTTGAAATCTTACTTCAGAAAAGCTCTCCAAGCACTGCACTTGCCCTGCAGACCTGAAGGATGTACAAATGCATATAACATGGCAAAAAGATTCAACTAAAAATGTCACAAAATATTGAAGTATTGAAGTACCCGTTAAAAATGTTTTATTTATATTTCTGCTCAATGCTTGGACTTTAACTCAATATATTCACAATAAGCCTGCTTGAAAAAGATACTTAACCCAACTCAACTCAAATAATGTGGAGAAGAAAGTACGCGTTTTCACTGTAAAACTGAGTAAAGTAAAGTAAAGATATCTAAAACTTGTAATAGTAGTAGCTTAAAGTTTTATCCAGTAGTACAGTGGTGGCCAACCAGTCAGAGACGAAGAGCCACATTTTTTACTGTGTTACCGCAAAGAGCCACATCATACACATGGGCACACATGAACATCACCCCATCCCTTCCTCTTACACACACACCTCTGCTCAGCCATATTATTATTATTATTATTATTATTATTATTATTATTATTATTATTATTATTATTATTATTATTAACAATATCATGTCACACACCAACATGATAATGACAGAAATTGACTCCTACAGTACTAAGACCACAACCCAGTCATTTTCAACAATGAACATTGTGTGCACTGTCTCACACACACAAACTCTCAGTTCAACAAAGTCCACAAACAAAAACATCATCATTTACAAACCATATTGAAGTTCAATATTGGTGGTTTTCGTTTAGATGAGGGCCGTCTCCCCGTATTTTGGACGGGGTATTTTGAAATGTGGACGGGCATTTTTATTAATAAATCTTAGAAAAAAGGGAATATTATCATTAAATTGGGCCAGGAAGCGTTTGATTAAAGTCCGCCTCGGCCCGCGCCATGACAGTTTACTGTTTACAAGGGAAAATTTGCATGCTGCGCGCTGATTGGTCGACAAAGTTTGTGTGCTTGGCTCTGATTGGCTGCCGAGCCGTGGTTCGGAGAATGCCGAAGCTCCACTTCCATGCGGTCGAGCGGCGCCCGTGCGGAGGATCACCGTGCGGGCGCCTCCGCGCACGCAGAGCGCCGTCTGGCACAACACAAACACAAATGTTGATATGAACGTAAAAGAGCCGCATGAAACCAGGCAAAGAGCCGCGTGCGGCTCGAGAGCCGCGGGTTGGCCAGGCCTGCAGTAGTACTTAGTTTGATTCATCTTAAAGGAAGAAACTTCATAAACTCAGTATCTTCTAACTCTAATTACTCCAGTTCATTTGCTTGCATGCAGACCGTATAGCCCAACCAGATGGAGAATTTCTATAATGGAAGAGGACAATATGACTGAGTTATTGTTTTAATCTCTGCATACATTAAGACTTTGTGCACTATTGTCTCATAGCATTGATTTTCTTGTAAAAAAAAAAGAAGAAAAAAAGACAGCCTGCATGCAAAAGAAGAACACGGGCGCTTGGCCAACTTCCAATTCAAAGATAATGAGAGATAATGAATAGGCCGACAGTGACTGGAAACACATACGAGCCTTGTTTAGGGCCGAGCGGAGACAGTTCTTCTCTTATGCCTCTTGTTTTTCATGCCACACTATCCTCCCTTTAGCCCTGAAATAAGGACTTATAACTAAAAGGCAGTATGTAATTTAACAACCAGCCAGCGAACAGGTTTTTGGAGGATTTACCCCTTCAGGGTGGCATCTAGCTGCTTTGCCAGAAAACCCTCAACCTGGCTGCCTCCCAAATCAGTCTTTTAACAGGTCCACCCCCCCGCCTATCTGACTTATAACTCAAACCCATTGTGGGACCATTAGGAGAGGCCCCGGACTGCCTTGTCTTGTGAATTCCCCTCCTCGGCTGTTATTTGTTTATTTGTTTGTATAGTAGTTTGAAATGATGGCCTTTCTCTGATGCCTACTGCCGGTGTAAATAAAGGCTTCATTTCCCCCTCTGTGCAGTGGCGGTGACAGTGAATGGGGGTAAAACTGAATACACTGCTGTGAAATACTGACCTCGCTTGGTTGAGGAAAGAACTTATTATAATTTTTTTGGCTCGCTTGTTATTTATCTGTTGATCATAACCCTTCACGCTATTGATCGTCCTTTGCATTCTCCCCTAATATGATTCAATGCTTATGGAGAGTTTTATTATGGGCACGCATTTTAATAGGGGGTAGATTAATATCTCTGTCATAGAGGTTGCTTCCCCTTTCCACCACCCCCTCCTTCTTATTTCCCACAATGCAGCGTGATCACAGGCACAAGCACTTGGCCTTGATGTGAATGTCAGCCTATAAAACCTATAGTCAGGCTAAAGTGCTTTACCCAGCTGGGTTATTAGCCAGTCGAAGTGTATGCGTCACTGCTTGTATACGCCGTCCAACCCCTCGCAGCTGCATTATTATACCAAATCTATGGCTTCCTAACTCCCCGCTAGCGTTTCCTAGTTTGAGCCGGCACTCCCCCACAGTGCCAGCCCATCTCTGTAACATGTGCCCACATCGATCAGCTAGCATCCAGCAGGTGTTGTCAGTGGCACCGCGCAGAGATCCACGTTGGATGCCAGCCAGCCGTCTGACTAACATTTCTCCCCCTGTTCCTGTGGTGTGGTAACATCAGTTGTAAAGTTATTTTCCTGCTTCAGTAACCCTCCTCCTCAACATTCACTTCGCTGTTGCGCAAAAGAACTTCTGTCTCAGGTGCAGTGATTCTTTAGCAAACGTGTTACTTGCAACGACGCACTAACAAACGGGTTATCACGTCGTTGATATTCATTACGTATGAGATTTACAAATGAGCTAATACAGGCGCACTGAATTGGGGTAACTGAGTGTTTGATTAGTACTTTTACTGCATCATATGGTGTGCAAAGACGTGGTTAGAGTGTGGAAATAACACAACCTAAAATTCTCCAGATCAGCTCAACCATGTGAATGTACTTTCTTCTGTCTTTCTTTTTCTACAACCCAGCAGCAACATTGTGTACTTGGGTGAACATATACCCGTACAAAAAGTTGGATGCCCTACCATCTGCATATTTTTATTCTTTGTTTGTACAATTGTCAAACTTTTCCCCACGCATTCTCTCCCACAAAGCAACAATTGCAAGTAGGAATTAGCGATCGGCGATACCAGTGATTTTGATTTCAATTTGGTGCCAAGTAATACTATGATTGCAATATCTATTCAATACCAATGAGTTTTAAATTAAAATGCATGGAAACTCCGGAAGAAGAATCATTATGCACCACACCAACTCGAACGGATCTCAAAACTGCATTGTGGTGTTGTTGGTTTTTTGGTCATTTTGGTATCATTGCACCCATCACTAAATAAGATGCAGTTGCAATGTTGAGTTTTTGTCATGTTGGCTTTTCCGGAAACAATTGCTCTGAAGCAGTGAATTAAAGCTGCACCTGAATTGTTTTGTTTGTGAGCAGTTTGGACCCTGCCCCATCACTCATCCCGTTTGTTTCAAGCGTTTCCTAATCATAGCCGACACTGCCTTGTGATCAGTCCACCCACATTGATCTGACACAATCCAGCTGTTGTCGATGGCATCTAACTCCACATTGGACGCCAGTCTTTTCCCTCACAGCCAGCAGTTTGTTTCTTTCCTGGATGTGTTATGGCGACACAAACCGATGTGGCTCATTACTCTTTACGGGTGACAGCTGCCTGAATGAGTAGGCTTACAAATGGACATCTAATTAGTTTTTCTGGCTGTTTCCCAAAAGCAAACTTCTGACCACTCTTTTGCCTGTATGAAGTCCATTCTGAACACATTCTGTCCTCGGAATGACGGGTCACTGATAACACACTGCTCTGCAACTTTGTCCTGATGCATGGAGCACTCTTAGCAATTAGCTCCCTTCAAAACAATGGCAGCCTAGCCTGGTTGCCACGGTGATGAGTAATAACAGCCATTACTAAAATAATTGGGATGCGGAGGCAGGCCCTGATGGTCTCTGATATGAATCACAAAATTGATGGAGACAATGGGAGCAATAATGACTACAATTAGTGGTAATTGTCAAATCCCCCCTTCCCGTTCTATGGATTATAATTTCTTAGCCCCTTATTTTGGCTTTTGCTTTCACTTTAATATCAGCTATGTCTCCTTGTGATGAGAAAAATATGTAAGCTTTGACGATTTTCATAAAAGGGATTAATATCAATGGAAAAGTGGAGGGATCAGGTGTTGTTTGAGTCTAGATATTCCATCTCCGGGTTGAACACTTACCTGACACAGTGCTGCTCATTTGTTTGCCCCTCACGCAAACTTATGACAGGTGCAGATAAAGACGTGGCCTAAAGCGGCCGAGTCAGCACCATCTGTTTGTCCCTGAACGCCCCTGTCTTCTAAAGGTTTTCACCGAGCTCCAAGCCACTGCCAGGGCCAACCTTTTAGAGCTCTGTGCTCTTCAGCGGCACTTTGCATTGCGCGCTTCATCATTATGCATAAATATTGATGTTGTTCCCGTTCTAAATCCTCCCCACAGCCACCACTTTGCCAGGAAGAGATGGAATGCAAATTGGGATGCAAATTGGTAAATACTAGTTTGGGGGAGCCCAGCGAGATGGTCTTCTCTTCAAGGCAATCATTTTCCACTCTGGGCTTGAGCCATAGAACTAATTGCTGCGCCAATGATTTGTGTCCCAGGAGCCGCGCGCTGTGTCCATTGTGCGCAGTGGGAGATGTGACTTGTATGGGCCGTGTCAACAGCCTGACCCACAAACATCGAGGGTGCTCCAATCAATGCATAATCAACCTCCTCATTACACAGTCAGCCTGTCTGAAACATCAAAGAGGCACCCCACCGCTCCTCCACTCTTGTTGTCTAAAAATATTGCATTCTAGGCCGAGACAAATTTGTTTGAAAAATGTCAAAGTAGCTGCAATTGCATTTCCAAACCTCTTCATGCTTTGGAGGTCTGATTCTGATTGATCACTGGACAAAGATGACTGAGTTGTGGAACTTTGGTTAGCTAAAGAAGTGTACACATTTTTCAACAGTTTCTGGGAATTTTTGCACATTTGCACATACATGTTCAGGAATAACTGGATTTGTTTTTTTTAAATCAGTAAATATAGTATGCAGGATTTTATTTTATTTTGGGGTTAAAGTGAAAAGGTGTTGGTTAGTGCCTCAATGATACATAAATATTGAGTACATCCTTACATTCGACCTGATCCCTTCTTTCTTCAATATATTAAAACCACCTGTATAACCTGATTGGAGAAGATAAAAGTGGCTTACGCATTGAAAGCCTTTGTAAAGCACTGGTTTCATGCATTTAACAGCTGATTTAATATGCATAATGTTTTTCACCAAACTGCAGAATGGTCTCTGGAATATTCATCATTTACCAGTTTCCTGGAAGATTCAAAACAAAACAAAAAACTTAACTTTAATAACAATATTAATTCAAAGAGAACAAATCCTGCTACCTGGGGATATTTTTTTTTTTAATGGTGCGTCTCTCTTTTCAGGTGTTCCTTTAAACCAGAACTGACAATTCCGCTTTTAATAGGACATTATGCATTCAAAATAACATTGATTCATTTGGTTGGGACTAGCCAGCGGCGCTAGAGTTGTTTGTGCTATCCGCATGTGTTTGTGCAGACGAATGGCTGTAATTATAGTCATCCTTTATTATAATCATAAGAACACACTGTTATAAGGGCTTCCACTTACTTTATCAGTGCCTTTTAAAGCCATACTATTTATTCTACTTCCCATTAGGTTTGTCTTTTTACACTTCCATCCTTACCTTTTCTTCTAAGCTGAGCTTGAACTGCAGCCGAATGAATGATGTTCTAAGTACTGCATTTTCAAAGGTTCTATCTTAAAGTGGAGTGAAATTGAACATCTCTTTAGCTTCCCTCGCCGTTGTCTAATTTACTTATTTGCCTTGCACTCTCTGTTCCTGCTTCTAACAGTGTCCTTTTTGCCTCTCCTCAGCCCATTGTCAGACGGTGCAAGCGGAGAATGTGACAGTTTTGGAAGGAGCAACGGCCCAGATCTCCTGTCGGCTCAACAACTATGACGGGTCAATAGTGGTCATCCAGAATCCACGCCGACAGACACTCTTCTTCAATGGGTCAAGAGGTAAGAGAACGGATTAAGAAAATAGTTTGGATTGTTTCTGGCCTCACTATTTCAAAACTTTGTGTGTGTTTTAAACAGTCTACAACATCAGAAATATATTGTATGTACACTAATGTATTGGCAATTCAATATTGAAATCAACTTTAAATCAAACCAAATATGACATGCAACATTTATTTTTAGACACAGATTACTTTGACAGAGTGATAACATTTTGCCATTGTTCATTTGTATTCTCGTCTTAAAACCCTTTTTTATTCTCTGTTTTTTTAACTCTGCTTGTGTGTGGATATATATATATATATATATATATATATATATATATATATATATATATATATATATATATATATATATATATATATATATATATATATATATATATATATATTGTGCAGTTTTTATTCATTTGACTTTTTGTTATCTTATGGAATGCTTTTGTTTTGTATTGTTCTCGTAATGAAATGTTTTTTATGTTGCTGACTTTTAGTGCTAAATGTTTTATCACATGCAGCACTTTGAAACTGGAAACTTTCTTGTTTATAAAATGTGTTAGATTGCATTGGAATACACTATTCATTTTCTACCGCTTGTTCCCTTTCGGGGTCGCGGGTGACTGGAGCCTATCCCAGTGACTTTGGGCCTTAGGCGGGGTACACCCTGGACAGACAACCATTCACTCTCACATACATTCACTAGAGCCAATTTAGAGTTGCCAATTTTGCCTAACACATGCATGTGTTTGGATGGTGGGAGAAGCCGGAGAACCCGGAGAGAACTCACGGTAACACGGGGAGAACATGCAGACTCCACCCAGAGAGAATGTATCCATATCTCCGTGGAAACATGTAGCCAAGTTGCAGGTCCCATCTGTGGAGCGGTGACCCAGTTCCAAAACTGTTTTATATTTTTTGAGAAATAAAAACACCAGCAATTAAAATGCCATACTGTGAAACATTCCAAGCAAAGTAATAACATACCAATGGAGAAAAGCAGGTGGCAGCACTATACTTGAATTGTGCATAATACACCTTACCTTATATACACCTTAAGTATTTAGGGAGCATTAAGAGATACATTAAAGAGATATTTTGCAACAAAAATATTTTATTTTATTGGGCTTTTTATTTTCACTTGTTTATGAATTATATACCCTTATTTTTCTTTTTGTTCTTTATCAACCTAACTAATACCGTGCTATTAGCGGCAGAGGTGGCAAAAGTACTAAAGTTCACTACTCAAGTAAAAGTACAATTGCTTGTCTACAGCTGAACCTCCTTTACTTGAATAAAACAAATACTACGTTACTTGCCACCTCTGGTTACCCATCACATAGTTGACCAGTTCAAATAGACACAAACCTTTATTGGCCTTTTGGCTCTTTCAGATACTGAGGAAAACAAATACTAGTTTGGCAAAGACGAATCCTCTCCTAATCTTCTGCGACTAAATACTTCCATGTGATGTCAAGTATGTTTTGGAACAAAGCCAAAGTCATAGCAGGAGTAATGGGGGAGAACGCTGTTGTTGCTCTTGTCAGAGTGCAACAAAGTGATTAAAAAAGCATTAGAGGAGCATACGTAAATACTTGATTATTCATAAAGCGTATGATAGAGATACACAAAATCAGTGCTTTAAAGTTCTTCATGCAAGTGGTTGAGACAGTGGAATAGACTAAATCAGGGACACAATTGAACAGTTTCCCCCTAAGAGCTCAAAACCCTTAGCCCCACTGCATGATGTCATCAAGTCACATTCACCATATTCTGATTACATTTATTTCACTACACTGCCAATCAACATTAACGCTAGCAGTTACTGTTTTTAGCCTCATTTGCTTAAACCCTCGCCTTGTCAGCACTATTGTCATATCTAATTGTTCTCAGTCAGATCCATTGTTTTATGTCATATTCTTCTCTCTTAGTAGTAGTAGCAGTTTGTTCATATACGCCCAGTTCCATTTAAAAGCAGCCATGGGTGACTCACATCCCAACCACTTTACCATTCTCCCATCGCCAAAGTCCTCACTTTGCATTTCAAGCGATTTCACATTAAAAAGTCAGATAACTGCTGAGTTAATTTAGGAGACGGTTCTACTCTTTGCCCCAGCAGAGTGACCGCCGGAACAATGCTGAGCGCTTAGTTCCCCGATTCTCTCCTCCTAATCCACTCTTAACCCCGGTGATGAGATCAGAGTTATTACTGCAGCTCATTAGAAAAGGCCTTGGCAATCACATGTTTTTTAATGCCAGCTTTGTGGAAACTCATATGTTGTAACCAATATTATAATGAAGTTTCAATAGAGGCCCGAGGCAACGCAAAGGCAACCCGTTCTTTTCTTAGTATTAATTAGGGCCTTTGTGTTGTTGCTGTCGGGAAGTCTCTGAGCAAGAAATTATTGGTCAAGGTTGTTTGCAAATGTATTGTTTTTAGACGTGGAGGACTTAATTGTCAGTTTCACGTCACCCAATTCATGAATTGTGTATGCTGGGTTGAGGGCATGAATTCAAAAGAGGGATTAAAAAGTGACTAGATTATACTGGCTGTTCTGTAAAAAAATATTCTATACAATTAGTCAGTCAAGGACCATTCACTTTGAAGAGCACTCACACATTTATACAGCAATGGGGAAACGGCAGGTAAAGTGTGTTGTTCAAGGACACAACGGCAGTGTTTTTTTCCAGCAGTGGGTATTGAACCGCAAACTTTGGAATTAGTGAGAAAAGGTCTCAGCTACTTCATGTGCTGCAGGGATAGTTTCTGATAACGGAGACTAGCTGCTAGTACATTATTGCTCATTATATTACAATGATTTAAAAACAAGAAGATAAATAGTGTTACAGTGCTCACTAATTGAGAATGTCAGGGAAAGTCTGAACAATTACATTAATTTAGCCGAGCTGTTACATTTAATTTCAGCTATCTAGTTACTTAGTGATTGCGGTTCTTGTAGCACCCTGTCGACCACAAAACAAACATGAAATAAGCAATAACACAAAATGGATCTGGATAAAAATGTCAATAAAACATCAAAACAAATTCAGCATATGTGAACACGCACTTACACACACAATATTTAATAAAATCATGCAAAGCAAGAGTTCTGGCATTGTGTTTAATTTTTAATTAGAGCTTTGAATTCATTAAAATACATGAGATTTTCTTTATTAAATAGTCTCTTTGTCTTGTTTCACAAATAAGGAGCAAATAACCGAAACCTGTTTTCCAACTGTGATGCGAACGAGATTTCAAATGATGAATACTTGACCTGATGACTTGTATTTAATCCTGTTTACGAGGTTGTCTTCTCTGCTCCTTCTCTGAGCCTCACAAAACACTCAAATACCCGAGAATTGTGACATCATAGGTAGAGATACTGTGGTCTCCTGAGTCCATCACCAGACTTGCTATTTCTGTTGTTTTTCGAGCTAGCTTTTGTTTATTTTATCATGGTGACTAAATCCTGACGTGGAAACACCAGACTTATTCATGAGTTCAAAGTGATGTGACACACTCGGTGCTACTGCCATCGAGAGGACATAAGATGCACTCTCACTGTGGCCTCTTTCAACTAAAAGTCTCCAAAAACAATGATTCCTCTTCTGTAACACCCTAAAGACGCCGTTTATTAAAGGCGCAATGGACGAATTTTCGGCGATTTGAGAACGCAGGCGGAAGTGCGCATGCGCACTCCCCCGTGCGGACTGATACAACACACACGTGCGTTTGTTTACTAGCGCGACAGATCGCATCACATCTCTCGTCTCCCGTAGATTTCCGTCTACTTATGAGTCAGCTCCCCGTCTTCATTTTGCCCCGTACACTGAGGGAACTATATTATGATAGATCAATGCGCTTAGACACGCGGAAACGTGGGGACGAGCCACACACATCCCCGGTAGGTGCGTTTTATGATTGATACGTGGCAGGACTAATCAGCTGTCCACGCCATGAGGAAATAAGACTCAGATTTGGGCCAAAAAAATCGTCCATTCAACCTTTTACATAAATTGATTATTATGACTCGTGGACTTACAGAAATCTCTCCAAACTGAGTGCTGAGCTATTTGTTTCAGGTAGTTAGCAGCTGGCTAATGCTAGTTTATGCATTACTGAGTGGCTATGCTAATAAACGTTAGCCTACTTGCACCCTAATTTCCAACTGTTCAGGTGTTATGTGTCACTCTGAGCTTGTGGATTGGCTTCTAAAGTTTGTTGTGGCAAGTTGTCTCTGCTTTTCTGTGTCAGCGACTTTCCTCTGTAGATAAACACATAACTTCTGTCTAACCTAACCCACTGTCATTTTCAATTTCAAGCGCTGTTTTTATGACTATCTAACAGCGGAGAGGCAACAGAATGCTGTGACGTCTTCAACATGGCAGCGACAACAAATAAGTCACGTGACTGAAACCCATGGATTAACAGTAATGCAAACTTCACAACATTATTTTAATTTTAAATAGAGGTATAAGAGCATGTTTAAAGACTAATGACAATTAAAGCCGCGGTAGCGGCAATGATGGCTCTCGCCTTCCCGCGCGACCGCCTTCCCGCCTGTCCATGTTTTCTGCTGCGTTTTGCGGCATACCAAACGAAGCTCAGTAATTCACCGTTGATGATTGCGTAGTTTGCGATTCAAATAGTAGTTTGTCCTGACAAATTGCAAGATTGTGCTGAACGCAGACCTGAGCAGGGAGAAAGCGAGAGAGCCTCGGTGACCCGTGAGTGACTTTTCATTGATGTTCAGAGGGTCAAAAATACCCGAGTTGTGGCAGAAAGAATAAAGCCTAAAGAATAAAGTCTAAAGAATAATAATTCTAATGTGGCACGAGAGGAAATGTCCCATCAAAATAAAAGAGGAAGAGGAAGTGAAGGCATTCATTGCGCCCCTGCTGGCCAATTGTAAAAATACACAATATCTGCAATGCACTTTTTTCATGGAGTCTTGAAGAGAATATAATCCATGAGTTTCAAACAAATCAGACAATGTTGAGTTTTTCACACAATAGGTAGGGGGCGCTACAGAGTAAATTTGTTACATGAGTATTTATTTCCAATCAGACCATAAAAACACATTAGTGAGTGAAATATGAGCTCCGCAGATCAATTCCAATAGGTGTGACTTGTCCTTGAAAAAACAGGAAATTAAGCCTTTTTTGAGGGCGTGTTACGCGGAGACCGTAATGAATATCAACATTCTTTTGAATATCTATTAAATTTCAATGTCTTTAGATGCAAAAGGTGTTGTTTTGAGCTCGATTGGACAAAAAACCTAGGACAAGTACGATTTTGCAAAAATAAAGTCAAGCGTGGCGGTGCCACTTTGATTCGACATGGCTGACTTCCTGTTTATCATAGAGCGATGCTGCCAGGTGCGTTTTACTCGTCACAGGTCAGAGGTCAAAGGTAGCTCTATCACTGTCCCAAGTCTCATGTGCCTAGGCCAAAGATTAAGAGTTTCAGTTTTTTTTTTTTTTGAAGTAGTCGCCACTCTTGCGACGGGCGTTCTCACAACCTCCATTTTATTGGAGTTCGGGCCAAGCCGATCGCGTCTATGTCCCCATGTGTGACCTATGACCCCATGTGTGACATTCATCAATGTTAGGGGATCAAAAATGCCAGAGTTGTGGCAAAGTTTTACCATGCAAAACAATAATAAGAAACCTGGCAAGAACAATGTCTCGATCCATTCCGATCCATTCCATTCGGGAAGGCTCGAGCCAATTACACTGCATAATAAGATTCCTTTAGTGTAAATCACAGAGTCATTTTGTCCAAACAATATGCCTTGTGGATCAATAAAGGCTATATTTATTAGTTAGTCCAATATAGCATCTGAATCTAAAAATAAGCTAAAACAACAGTGTCCCATCTAAAAAAAACAATAAAAATAAAGCAATATACTTAATCAGGCTCATTTTTCTTAGCAGTAAGTAATTTGTACCACTGACTATGACCCAAGTGCCACTTATACTCAACAAGATTGTGATTATGCAAAACGGTGACTAGGGCTAATAAACTTAATCATTGAGCTCTACCCTAATATTTAAAACTGGGACGTGGCCAAGAGTGCAGCTTGTCTGCTGGTTCATTTAGAGTTTAGACTGCTTATTTTTCTATGGGAAAAATAGCCTTGAACAACAGCAAAATATCAGGCAAAAACATAATATTAATAATAATAATAATAATAGTTATTATTATTTTTATTATAATTATTATAAATGTTTTGCCCATTTACAAATGTGTTATTTTTCTCTGTACGTGTTTTAACTCTAAATGTGTGCCTCAATCACCGCCTGGAGCACATGTAATCATATTGATTCACAAGTCAAGACTTCTTCACTGCACTTAACAACAGCCTGTGTGCATTTTCTATTCTCTTCTATGGATTTTCCAAATGGCGCATGAAAGATTAGGCCAAAAAAAACTACACAAACAAAAGCTTTTGCATTCTCTGATTCAATACTGCTCTCACTTCTGCACTTGTTAGTTGCCACCTTCACAAAGCAGGCTCTAATTGGCTGTATAGGTCGTGGCGTTTTAACTCCGCTGGTTTCCCGGTTTCGATCGGAGGAGAGCGAGTGGTAAGTTCTATTAAGTATTTAAACAAGGCCGGCCGTGTGTGCTCTCCCGTGAGACGTGGACTTGCACCTTAGTGGAAGTGCAATGAGGCCTAACCAGGAGGAGCAAGGCAACAGCCAGAATCAAAAGTGAAATGAGCTTATCAGTTTTATTCCACTATTCCCAATGTTAGGTTTTTGTTGTTAGTTGTTAGTTTAAAAAAAATCGGTCTATTATTAGATACCAAGATATCAATATTTAATTGCTGACAACATCAAAAAGTAATGTATCTCTTGAAAAATTTGTTTTAATATTTTACAGTTTATCTGCACATTTAATTACATTGTTCAATCAGTTTAAGCAGCGGTGGAGGACAAAAAATATAACCTCTCTACTCCAATAGAAAATGAAGGTGGAGTTTCAAAATAGATTATTTTATACTGGTCTTTGCATCTGATCTTATCGCTTTACTTGGCAAAGTATTATCGGATGAGATGAAAAAAAAAATTGGTATTGCCCATCACTAGTCATTTTAGGCTAATAAAGCCTGGAACACACGACAGGATGGTTTGCCCGATTTAGGCCCTGACTTGTTTTACCCAGACTTTGGGGAGGCACCTGATTCTAACCTGCTCACGCCAGATTGATATGTGCATCACTCTGAATTGAGTTCTACACAATATATATCTGGACAGGCTCTCGCTGAAGCAGTCAGGAAAAGGCCTAACGTCATGACTAATAGTTGAATCTGATTGGTCAAAGCGTCACAACAAGAACAACTTAAAAAATCACTTAAAAAAAACTGAGGTTAAATCCAGTCAGAGAAACGCACAGACTTCTTCCCCGTCCTCAAATATGTAAAGCGCTTCTATGTGCATGTTTAAAAAAAAAAAAAAAAAATCCATAAATCAGCTAAAATAGGCCAAAGTACATATGTCGGTGTCACCATGTTTGTTTTGGCTTGTCCACCCAAACTTCAATGCTGCGCTGTGATTGGTCAGCCAAACAGCGCAAGCCTGCCCAGATAGATTCTCAGAGTTTGTGAAACAAATATCAGGAGAATTCATCTGAGTGTGTGTGTTGTGTCACGGTATCACACAGTGACACAGACATCAGTGATATTGGAACCATAAAACATCAGACCTACTACAGCTGATAAAGCAGAGCGTCAGAGCCAGAGTGCAGCGCATACATTCTGTGTTCAATTTAAACTAAATCAAATGTTAAATCACATTTGGTCAGCTGGGGTACCTGACTTTTATTTTTTATTTGTTTTTTTGGCAAATGAGAGCATTTAGTATTTTCCAGAGTTTCTTGTGAAAGCAGCACTTTGTGACAAAAACAACAACACTGCTGCATGCTGTCTGTGCTGTCTGCCTCTCATAATAAAGCATTTTATGTCCTGAGCCAAAAGCAGGACTCTGATTGGGTGGGACGGGCTGCATAAGTTTCACGTTGCTATCTAAAAAAAGTAGTTTTAAGTAGTTTTAAAGCTGAGCTTGTTCCTAATTATTTCATGTGGATAATAACAATGTGCCAAAGGGTTTGTGAGAGCTACAGATTAGTTTGACCGATTTATACCTTCTTTTGGTTTAGGTATGAGAAAACTATGTACCCCAGCTTTAATAAAAAATAGCTAATAAACAGGGAATACAATCTTTCTGATTTCAGGGAATTGAAAGATTTATAGTGTGGTGTTGTTAAATGTACCAGGACCCAGTGGCATATAATGTATGTGGTCTATGGTGGCTTCTGACAGCTGCTGGCAAACACAATCGCACAGAAAATACATCGCCCTAAAGTAGTTAGAAACTGAAAAAAAAGAAACAATTCTTGCTGTCCTGGGGCCTTTTTGTAAACTTGGAATCCTTCATGTGATTCAACATTTGTGTCTCACTTTGCACATTTCATATTTGGACGTTTTGAGCATGTTGCGTTACACTTATTGCGCTAACACTTTTTGATGTCTACAGCGTTTATTTGCGGTTGTTTTTGTGGCTCTCCAATTCAAGTGCATTTGACGTGTTTGTCAAGGTGAAGACGCTTACCTGAAGCTTGTGTGAAAGCCCCATCTGCCATTGCAATACCTTACATCCTGAGTCCTTTTTATGCACAGTCACTCCCCTCATAACTGCTGTAAACGCCTTGAATTAGATTTCCTGTGTTGCAGGCCGACGAGCAGGCGGGGGCGTGCTTTATGAGATGGCCGGGACAGATAGCTGTAATGGAGCGGTCAGACTTATTCAAATAGATTTTTCTCTCCCCATCAGTGCTGCATCTGTCTCTCCCTCGGCTCTACCTCGGCATGCAAATGAGCCAGAACAATAAAGGTGAACAGAAGTCTGACATTTAGTGCGGAGGGAAAAAAAAAAAAAAGATTTACCTACCTGATGGGAATAGCTGTAGCAATGCTCTCCTCGGCAGCAGACGGATTGGGAATTTCTGGCCCGCGATTAGTGAGGTGTACTTCCAGGAACTACAGAGTCTGCAGCTCAGGGACCGCGCATATTCTCTTGTGGGTTTATGTCTCTTTCCATATTATTCTTCCCCACCTGCTACATTACATAGTCAGTGGCTCTGTCGGAAACTTCTCCCTGTTGTAACTTAATTCACTATGGAATTTGACACTGTTCTACAAATTTAACTGAATACCTCGTAGAAAGCGCTACAATAAGCTTATATAACTTTTTTATCTACAACAATGAGGACTTTTTTGGAAAGACTTGTCAAACCCTAGAACATCCAAGTATTCAGTCGCTTAACAGGCACAAAAATTGCAATTTGAATTCTACACTTCCAGCAATATAGCAGGCTTTATCAACACATATAATTAAGTTACCAATAGTTATGGTGTCACAATTACTAGGTTTCAAACGTGTGTTTGTTGTTCTGTAGCCATGTTGATGCGTTTATGCTACTTTACATATTGGATTCATTTTGTAACACTGTCTAGTTTGTGAATACACCTTCATGACAGGTATTTTAACATGCTAAATAGTAAATTCGGTGTCCATTTAATATGCATTTTATCTAAGCTCATCGGCGTGTTCCTAAGCATTACTGTTCTTTTTTGCAGCACAGTGGCGCAGCAGTTAGTGCTAGGGTCCTTTTTTTGTGTCCTAGGTTCAGGTCCCAGGTGTCTCAGGTAGTCTGTTCTGTGGAGTTTGAATGTTCTCCCCGTGCCTGTGTAGGTTTCCTCTAGATGCTCCAGTTTCTGCTACCACTAAAAACATGCTGGGCTACAATAGACATCCCTCTTGGGCCAGGACTCCGAATCTCACCAAGACTAGCCTAGTTAAATAAGGTCAATAATAAATCATGTATCTACATGAACGCTTGACACATCTAGCCACAAGCACAATGTTTTTGGCATTCGATCCTGAAATTCTGCCATGCTACCAATCATGTTAGCTATGGAACTTGTGGAAGCTGTTTAAAGTGTTGTAGATAAACTCCTATGTTTACAGATCTAAGTGTATCTCTTCAGTTTGAGTTAAATAGTTTACACAGTAAAAAGGTTTATTGCTTTGATGGAACTTTACAATTCAATCTTAAAAATAACTGCAAAAAAAATCTAATTTAGTTAAGTAATGCCAGTGATATGAAATTAGAACATTTACTTCTGTGGACCAAAAGTGAAACTTTCTCTGTGCAGGCGTGTTGTGGTGATTTAGGACTTGGGGTTGAGGGAGACAGCTCATTTCTATCCCAAATCTTCCATCTTGCTTCCCCTCTCATCCCCGGCCGCGCACATAAAGCCAATATCTATACAGCGTGTTGATGAATGATGGCCGGCTGTTACATCAGCGCAGCGCACTTTCCTCAAATCAACCAATGCCAACAAAAAGAGCCCAGAAAAGGATGGAATAAAATTGAGACTTTTGAAAGAATCTTGCCTTCATCAATATTAAACCATTCTCTGAGATATTCATGAGGATCTATGACATTGAGCTGCCATCAAGTGTTATTCATTATTATCAGCATTTTTCTCCCAATTGACTCACCCTTTCTCCGTCATGACAAAAGATAAATTGCTCACCTCTTTTTGTCCTGGGTTTTTGTGTGCCGTCCAGCAGAAGATGCATCCTGTTTTGTCTGTCTTTTTTACATCTAAACTGCAATAGTTTCCCTGTGTTCCGAGGCGGCCTGTAGTGTCCCGGTTTGAAGAGATACACTTCTTCATTTAATAGCTTGAATAAAATATTCGGGTGGTTTAAGTGTGCAAGTTGAATAGCAGCAAACATAAGCATAATAATTAAAAAAAATAATGACAATCCAATTCTTAATTGGAATTTGCTTAAGTGAATCACAAAAGCGTCCACTTTATGCTAAGTTCATTTTGTGAGTTAATTGACTAACTAGTAATGTTCCAATAGTATGCTCTGAATTGTTTGTTTCATATGTTGAAGTACATAATGTGATTAGACTAAGTATAGGCCCATTGACTTGTTTTGATCATTTCTCCAGGCCATATTCCATTTTTTGTTTTTTTTGTATAAATGTATTATAAAAGCAGCTTTTCAAGTGAAAATAAGTCCCATCTCATACATTTTACCACCTAAGGTCAACAGACACTTAATGCAAGTATTTTCTGTCAAAGTATAAGAACTATCGACTCAGAAATTACATTTTCCAAAGGTGAATTATCTTTTCAAACCATTAAAAACGTGAAAACATTCAAAAGTGATTTTTATAATATGGGACATTTTAAAACAAATTATTGAATGTCGTCAACATCAAGAAATAGTCAAAATTGCTCAATCATCATCGGGAAAAAGAACAACACTCCTATCTCAAATTTGAAAACGAGAGAAGCAAGACATCTGTGATGTTGTATCGATGTACTGCCTCCAGCCACTCCACGGAGACTGACTTTGCAAACTCTCTCTGAACTTTTTATATCAAACCTTGCCTTAGATTTAGCAGCACTATCAATTCCGGGCTCTGAAAATCTACTGGGGTACTGTCACCGACGCAATTTCGTTCGAGTTTTACTTTTCTTTTTTTGTTCTCATCGGCAGAACTGTCCACAGAAGTGACATCACAAATGAGACGCTTGTGAAAAGTACGCACTCGCTTCCACTCCCGGATTGTTAGGGAGATAATATAGAACTCATTTGGAGCACACTGTCCCGCAGCAAAAACATTTACACATTGCTGCAGAAAATCCCTTTCAAAAGCTCTTCACAATTTGGAAATGTAGATGTTAACTTTAAGATTTAGAACCAAAGAGCACGTAGAGAACAAGAATATATGCAGTAAATTCTAGCCACTTCTAGCGCAAGTGCTTTGAGTTAGGTTAAAAACGCATGCGAGTCCAAGATGAGAAAGGACATTCTCACTCTGTAAAGTTAATTAGATTGAAACAAAAGCTCCACGGACAAAATTAGACTGACGAAAGCAAAGAAATAATGCACTTTATCAATTGTGCTGCCTCTCATTGCTCACTCACTCACCGCCATAGACATTCATAGATGAGACATGAACGATGCAGTTGCTACGATACAGACAGCGCTCTGCCATAATGGCCCGGTAAATGTGAAGACACAATCAATTGAACCGAATGGCAAATGTTCCAATTGTATGGATGAAATACAATATACCGTAATAAGCAATCTTTGTATAATCATGAGCAAAAAGGGCCGATTTGTGTTTTTTCAATTTTTTTGTTATCATTTTGGCTGTATTAAAGTGATATGTTACGTCGAACATTTTGCATTCTGGTGCCTGTTTTAGTGATACTTTGTAATGCAGTCGGCATGTAGGGTTATTGCGTTTTAGCTGAATATCTTTATAGGCCCACAGACATTCATAGACTCGTAATTCTCTATAACTGTCCTTGCTCAAACTCTCATTAATTGGCTTTTGTGTCCAGCCGATGCTTCTTGGAGATACGTCAACAAGTGTATAAAATGTTTATTTCATGATTCTATGTCATGTATCTGCCCTTCCTCACCAGTGATATGTAAAAGAGAATGTTTTTTCTACTTATTATTTTTTATCTTACGGTATATCTTATTGTCATTTTTATCCCATAGTAGATTTAAATTGTTTCTCTTTTGACTTAGTCATTGTTCATTGTTTTATGTTCCACCGAATCACCAAAACAAGTTCCTATGTTTGTGAATTCTGTTCATTGACAATGGCAATAAACCTTTTCTTATTCTGATTGTGGTCAACATCTCAACTTTAGCTCGGATGCTAGTTTAAGATATAACCATAAATCATCTGAACATGTCTGTTAACTGTTTAAAGTTTACATCTGAGCCCAGAGTACAGGGCAGACTTCTATTGTGGAATTTGCCGTTTAACTGTAAAACTGCAATTTTAAACTACAAACATTCTAGAATGTTGTGATTCACGTGGATGCAACCTATTTGAACAGCCTTTCTATTGGCAGCCAATTTACGGCCAACAATTTGATTTCCAATTATTTGTGTGCGAGTACTTCAATCTATCTTATTCTGCCTATTGAAAATATCTATACGGTTTATTAGCAATACCGTTATCCAAATGACTACCTTTAGGGCTGCACCTATCAATTATTTTAGTACCATTTTTTGCGCACGAAAAGGCGTAACTCTGCATTTTGTCATTTTGCTGCATTAGTTCCGTGTGCTGTTCACTTTAGCCTCTGTGTCTTTGCCCCGTCATTGTGGACTTTCTGTTTCATAATTGCGGTCCTCATGCTGTTTCCATGGATGGATTGGCTGTTTCAAAGCACAACAGAGGAGAGAGCGGAATATTTTAAACTTACAAGTGTGACTAGGAAGAAGAGTTTGTTGTGTGAAAGAGCACAGAGGACCGCAAGTATGAAACAGAAGTCTGCAACGATGGGGCAGTGACACAGAGGCTAAAGTGAACGACACACGGTGCTAATGCTGCAAAATGACCGCAGTCATGAGCTTTCTCTCAACTGAACTCTTCCCAGTCACACTCATGAGTTTAAAATACACCGCTCTTGCCTCTGTTGTGCTTTAGTTGCTGCAGGTCCGAGCGGAACAAGCTCTGTGTGAGACGAGCGTGCCACAGATTCATGTGTTTTTAATGAAATATGTAAATTAAATGAATCATCAAGGCAATAAAATAACAATGGAAGCTTTTGTGTAATCAAATTACTCGATTTACTCAAGTAATCGTTGCAACCCTAATTACTTTACATTTCTGATATGCTCTTGAAATATTTTTCTCTTACTGCGTAATGTTCACAAGCGTCTTGTCAGTGGCTGACAGCATTATACTGACATTTATAAGATTTGCAAAGAGCCTTTTTTATTATGCATGCATTCGCCTCTTGGAAAACAACCAAGCCAATTAGAGAAAAGGGAGCGTTATCTTCCCCAGCCACATACTCCTCCGTAATGAGCGATTGGCAAAGATAAGTCAAATTACTGAAACTCCGGAGATTTCTTTAAGTGTGGATTTTATTTAACTGCGGCATATTGATTAATTCGGATTCACAATGACAACAACGGCGCAGACTAAATAATGAAGTTAAGCTAATGGCGAGTCTGATTAACATTCTCGCCGTGTGCGTGCGGAGAAGTGGCTCGTCATTGAGATGCTGTCAGGGTACAAAGCCACTCCCAGAGGACTTCGACAAACAAGCAAGAGTCGAAATAACGCAGATAAATGGCAGCCAGAAATCAGACGAACAAAAGAGAGCATCGTGTACATCAAGGGATATATAAAGGATGAAGTCATGATGTCATGTTTTTTCTTGTTTTTTCGTCTATTTTCAGGAATAGATATTGTATGGAGTTTGAATTGCGGTACTGATGCACTTAAAGGTAGTCATCAGAACTAGTGGTGGGTCGAACAAGATCGTTTGTTTAAAGTGTGCATGTAGCCAGCTTTCAAAAATAAAAACATCCGCTGCATATACGGTAAAATATCACTGAAGGGGCGGGGCTTATCAGTCAATGGGCCTGTTTCTATTTTTAGGCCGTTTTAGCTCAATGTTGTGATTTACTATGAATAAAATATAAAATGATGATCTACTTATGTTATAGTTCAGTACTAAATTCCTCAAAAAGGCATAAGCATGTCTCCTTTAAGTTTGTAGATTATATTCCTTAGTATTAACTGGTTTATAATGGACATTCAGGAATACCACATTCATAATATGTCATTTGGATTAAAATAAAACAAGTATGTAATAAACTTTCAATACATATCTAGAGGCCTTGGTGGAATAGTGGAGAGTACTATTGTTCGCACCACTTCAAAGAATTACTTGCTTCAATGGGAGAGTGTTCTCAAAGAGCTTTATGCATGCTTTGTTTCACATAAACTTGTAAGATGTCACTGTACAAACAGTGTGTGTGCTCTATGTGTGCTTCAGTATCAATCAACTCGACGGCTGCAATGCTGTTATTTCCACTGACCCAGACGGATTAAATTTGTGTTCTGGTTGTTTGATTTGGTTTCTTCCATTTGTATTTGTTTGTATTTAATGATTGTGTTTGCCTTAAATACATTATTATTAGTATTCCTCATCACTTACATGTCCCCTTTCTTTGTCTCCTTCCCCAAATCCTTCTTCCTCTGTTTCTTTTCCTAGCTCTCAGAGATGAGCGGTACCAGTTGGTGACGTTCACGTCACGGCTACTGCGCATCAGCGTGGCCAATGTTAGCGTGTCGGACGAAGGCGGGTTTTACTGCCAGCTCTACACGGACTCCACACATCACCAGGCGGCCTCGCTGACGGTGCTGGTGCCCCCCGACACGCCCACAGTGGAAGTGAAGCAGGACGGCGTGGAGGGGGGAGAGTCTGAGCTCACCTGCGTGTCACCCAGGAGCAAACCAGCCGCTACGCTCAAATGGATGCGCAACGGACGAGAAATACCAGGTACAGGGAGTTTATGAGAGCTTATGAAGGGGGAGAAATCTTGGATAATGGATAAAGAAAAGGAAACAGTCTGGTCAATATTGCTTGGTAAACTTCCATTTAATTTCAACTGTAGAGAAAAGATTAGAAGTCAAGAAAATGTATAGGGTAAATAAAAACAAACTTAATTTGAATATGTGGCATTTCACCTAGAACCTACACACACCAAACCATCTAAACTTGAACTTAACAAGATGTTGACTGAATGTACAGAAGGATTGGTTTGTTTAAGTTATTTAAGTTTTGAAGCAGAACTAAGCAACTCATAAACATAAAAAAAGAGCCAGGGTTTCTCAGCCGAGTTGTTTTGGGGTCGGTGTCTGCAAATTTTGCAAGGTTGGATTTCCACTCAGGGACAGCAGGGGGCGACGACGGACACCATCACAGGGGCTTACAAAGACGTTTAATATATGAACATAATATAGTATGAAAATTAGACTTAGTTCTTTTTTTTTTAATTAAGTGAAATTAGACATTTTATGGTCATTTTCAGTCAAATTGTTTACTTAAAAATATGCTTTTAAAACATTTGTTTCTTTAATTGATAGAAAAAAGAAAAGTCAAGCAATACCAAAAAAATCTTAACTAACTTACAACTAACAAATTACTATAACTAACCTTTTTGTTGTGTGTCATGTACTTTGACAAGACGGCTTATTTTCACCAGGCCTTGATGTCAAGTAAACAATGTTTTCTGGTTTTGTTGTGCACAATGTCTGGACCATTAGTCAACAAATGATTCACTTTCATTTGCATTTAGTGATACAAACAAGCCCGGTTAAAGGTCATGTACCTTGCTCTCTCTTCTGCTGAACTCTGTCCCGATCTTACACTGGAGAGCCGACCTGATCCAGACAAAGTGAGGTTTCCAGGTGAGAGGTTCTTACAGATCTCCGCGCATAGCCGGCCTAAAGCTGTGAGTAATGACAGGTCTATTATGAGACAAATGAGCAGGTTAATGAGGTAATATGAAGAAGGTGAGTGCATCATGTCTCAAATTGATGGCTGAATGGACTAAGGAAAAATGGGGAGATGATTGATGGGGTGACACAGTGACTGGCAGATGTAAAAACAGGTATGAGATGGAGGAGATTTTTGTGGGAAAACTGTTCTGTTCTGAGTTAAAGCTTCAGCAATCAAGATGGAAAATGCTACAGTTGGATGTGTTTTTCTCATCTCTGCTCTAGTAAATATAGTCACAACACCACGTGCACGTTTCCTGCTGCTAGAGTCATGTAAAGGTGTATTGTGTAGAATGGAATTGTACGTCGATGGATAGACTGTCTTTCCTCCAGTAATCACAGCTTGTGCTTTCCAACCCATCAACTTTCAAGTCTCAATACCCAAAGGTCCCAGTCATCTTGCTCCACCCTCCTCTTCCTCATTTCCACGGTTAAACAGTTCACCTCCATGTCCTCATCTTAACCACAGTTCTCTTGAGATGGATTTGTTTGAGCTTGGTCCGTGTACCTGTCTTTCATTTAATTTTCAATTTACAATTGAAAACAGAAAAGGGGAAGAAATTACCAGTATTTCATTTTTCGTTTTGTCCATTGAAGGAAAAAACTAAAATACAGACATCAGGATCAAATTGAAAAATGGAAAATCAAACCATTATAATTGGTCTTGTGAATCCAAACAAAACTATTTTCATATTTTCTATTTTGTTTTTAAATTGAAAATGCATTAAACGACTCACACAGATTCTAACCTTTTTTTTTTTTTAATTGTGTATTTTTATTCCAAAGATCAAATAGAAAAATCAAAAATCAAATCGTATTTTGGTTTTTCATTTCATGAACAAAAACGAGAAATGGAAAATCAAATCCTTGTTTTTGTTTGCGATTTTTTTATTTAAAATAAAATGACACAGACCTGCTCTTTTGATGAGAACAGATATTTGCCAATCTTTTTTCTGTCTCTGATGGAAATACAGCTCATTCATAGACTCAATGGCATAAAACAAAGCTCTTGCCACCACAGACATTAAACGAGCTTATGTAGAAAAGATAATCAAATATGATATCAGCCATACTGATATTATTGCCCTCTTCTTGATTCCAGAGATGAAAAATAATGCTTTTTATGACATATCCAAAGTAGAAGTGGGTAATATATAAGCATTTTAATTATATTCAGAATGTTATTTTGAAGATATGTAATATTTGAATATTGAGTATATCGTTTAAGTGAAAAGGTGCAAAAAGAGCTGATTAAAAATAAAAGACAGTTTTTTATTTACTATTACTGTATTATTTGATGTTTTATTTTGCACTTATTTTCAAAACAAGTTTGTCAATTTTTTTCACTGGCAATGAAAAAAAAAAAAATTCTAGTTCTGATTCAAAGTCAATGTAATTATTGAATGGCTTATTGATTTTCTAAAGATTTAACACAATTGAGCACATCAAATTTGTATCTTGGCAGAACATACAAATGCATATAATACTGGATTGTTTGGTGACGTTTTTTCCCCCAACTTGTTCAGACTGGACAAGCAGACTGTGCTTTGAAGCATGTATTATAGATTGAAGTAATTCATACGTTTTTAGTATGTTACCTTAAGTTATCCAACTCATTTTGAGTGTGGTTTGTTTATCGTTTATTTTTAGTTTTAGTCAAGATAAAGTCATATAAATCCATTCACCCATTTTCTTCCGCTTTTCCGGGGCCGGGTCGCGGGGGCAGCAGTCTAAAAAGGGACTCCCAGACTTCCACCTCCCCAGACACTTCTTCCAACTCCTCCGGGAGTCAAGTCAATTTTGTTGACGATATCCATAATAGTTTTAGTCAACCAAAAAACATATATTTTATTTAAACTATTATAAATTGTATTGCATTGCTTCATGAACATGAACAAACATTTGAGTGAACTTTGAACTTTGAGTTTGTTTCTGCTCTGGTTTGAGGCTCGGGCCTGAAAAGTGGAGTTTGGACGTAGTCTCCACTTCTAGTCTCTTTTATTCTTTTATGTTTAGTTTGTAATATATCACAAACATATTGCTACTTTAGTTGACAAAATTTTATACTTTTAGTCACAGTTTTGTCTGACAAAACAATTTTTGCAGTGCAATGCGCACTCCCCCGTGCGGACTGATACAACACACACGTGCATTTGTTTATTAGCGCGAAAGATCGCATCGCATCTCTCGTCTCCCGTAGATTTCCGTCTTCTTATGAGACAGCTCGAACTGTCTTTCTCTGTCTTCATTTTGTCCCGTACACTGAGGGGACTATATTATGATAGATCAATGCGCTTAGACACGCTGAAACGTGCTGCTCATGGGGACGAGCCGCACGAGGCTGCAGGTGAGCGGTAGGACTAATCGGCAGTCCACGCCACGAGGAAATAAGACTCAGATTTGGGTCAAAAAATTGTCCATTCAACCTTTAACTAGTTTTAATCAGCAAAAATATGACATTGACAAAAGCTGTGAGAAAACATTTGAATCAACAAAATTAACATTCTTCTCATATTATACCTTGTTTTACTGTGGCAATGGCAAGGTATTTTAGCATATTTTAATCTATTTAATAAAAAACTTTACTTATTTTTCTATTATCATATACTCGTTTACCTTTTCACACCATCACCTTCATCTCAAACTCATCTGCATTTCATATTTGAGCTTGTGACAGTTGCATAAAAGGACCCTGGCTGCACCCGCTCTCTGCTTGAACCAAGTTTTAATTCAACAAAGAAGCCTCGCTCTCACTACTTACCTTGTGATAAATCTTTGAGCCATCTGTCCGTTGCACGGCCTTGATCTATCTCATTTTGAAAAGTCTTTATTTCCCCCACCACTTTCTCACATTCTCACAAAGGGCGACTTCACTCAATAATACATCTTGGACTTTATCTTTCTGACCCTCCGTGTACTTAACCTCAGCAAAGTCCTTTTGGCTTTGCAGTTGTACATTTATGTTAATTGGTCAATATTCCACTTTGAATAATATTGTTATCCTTTAAATTCTTGACTAGAAGGCTCTTGTACAAATGAAAAACAACAAAAATACAGCATTAACTAATTATTGAATAGCAAATGTACTATATATGATTAGGTTAAATCAGTTTATTTTAATCAACTTGTTTTCTAATGAGCCAAACAACATTATTTTTCCATTCTTGGTGATTTCCTGTTTAGATTAACGCTTTTTGCTGTATTCCGCGTGCACATGCCGTAAAAGATATTTGGGGCGTTTTGATCAAATGACTGGTTTTCATCTGCTGCATTTATCAGCAGAGCTCGTGTGTAAACCAGGAGCAGCAGCGCGTGACCTCTGGTGTGACCTCTGGTGTACCCACAATTAGACACACAAATTTCACAAAGTTTTCCATGCCATGTTGATAAATGTACTGCACTGTATTTACTAAGGCTGATATGATACGTATCTCGATATATGGGTCACAATACGATACGTATCCCGATGCTTCTATATTCAGATACAATTCCCTCGTTACGATACGTATTCCGATAAAAAAAATTTAAAAAGGGGCTTAAAAATGTACCAAATGGGTATGTTTTTATAAGAAAATGCATGAAATTTCATGTTAATCCACAAAGCACTTATTTATAAATCCATTCTGCTCTAATAACTTCATACATCCAACTGATCCATATAGAAATATAAGGAACACATTCTAGTAAAGTATTACATGTTTCTTGCCAAGCAATTGGCCTGGTCTGAACATGCTGCAGCAGCATCTTCTGCACAGATCAGCTTCTGGAGCGCAGCACAAACAGCAGATCAAAAGTCCTATTCCACCTCGTTTAAAGCCTATGGGCCACAAACATCTTTAAAAAAATAAAAAATGTAAATCCCCAAAAAATATTCTTATTTTTTCGTATTGATACGGAGTCCGTGACAATTTATCGCTGTATTAATATTTTGAACACAACCCTAGTATTTACAGACCAACACATGCGGTGCAAAAACAGACTAAGTACAGTTTAATTGCTGTACAAGTCCAGCATTAGTACGGATTAATAAGAATGTAACTGCACAAATAAAGGCACAACATACATACTTTCAACACAATTCCATGCAACACAGTTTCTATTAAAATCATCATCGTCTCTTTATTTGAAATCTGTAAAGACAGACTCTCGTCTGCAGCTGGTCCAGAACTCTGCAGCGAGGATCTTAACCCGCACAAATAGAAGGGCCCACATTTCACCCATTCTTAAAGCCCTTCACTGGCTGCCGGTCTCCTACCGGATACAGTTTAAAATTCTTGTTTTAACTTTTAGAGCTTTAAATGGTCAGGTCCCATCGTACATCAGTGATCTGATTAAACCATACGCTCCCTCTCGCTCACTAAGGTCCTTGGACCAGAAACTGTTGCTGGTTCCTCGCACCCGTTTTTGGACCAGAGGAGACAGATCCTTCCAGGCTGTTGCCCCCAGACTCTGAAACGATCTTCCGTTCTCCCTACTGTCACTGGACTCAGTTACTGCTTTTAAGGGTCAGCTTAAAACCTTTTTATTTAGTCAAGCCTTTTAAATGCACTTGTTTTACGGACTGATTTTACTGTATATTGTTGTATATGTATTGTTCACTGTAAGTTTTTATTGTTTTATTCTGTGTTTTGTGAAGCACTTTGTGACCTCTGTCTGTGAAAGGTGCTATATAAATAAAATTTACTTACTTATCCATCCATCCATCCATCTTCTGCCGCTTTATCCGGGGCCGGGTCGCGGGGGCAGCAGTCTGAGCAGGGACTCCCAGACTTCCCTCTCCCCAGACACTTCCTCTAACTCCTCCGGGGGGATCCTGAGGCGTTCCCAGGCCAGCCGAGAGACATTGTCTCTCCAGCGTGTCCTGGGTCTTCCCCGGGGCCTCTTCCCGGTGGGACATGCCTGAAACACCTCCCGAGGGAGGCGCCTAGGAGGCATCCGAAACAGATGCCCGAGCCACCTCAGCTGGCTCCTCTCCTCTCGGGAGCGCCCAGCCACACGGCGGAGGAAACTCATTTCGACCGCTTGTATCCGCGATCTTGTTCTTTCGGTCACTACCCAAAGCTCATGACCATAGGTGAGGGTAGGAACGTAGACCGACCGGTAAATCGAGAGCTTTGCCTTTCGGCTCAGCTCCCTCTTTACCACAACGGTCCGATGCAGCGACTGCATCACTGCAGCCGCTGCACCGATCCGCCTGTCGATCTCACGCTCCATCCTTCCCTCACTCGTGAAAAAGACCCCGAGATACTTGAACTCCTCCACTTGGGGCAAGGACACCCCACCCACCTGGAGAGGGCAAGCCACCTTTTTCCGGTCGAGAACCATGGCCTCGGATTTGGAGGTGCTGATTCTCATCCCAGCCGCTTCACACTCGGCTGCAAACCGTCCCAGTGCATGTTGCAGGTCCGGGTTTGATGGAGCCATCAGGACAACATCGTCTGCAAACAGCAGAGATGGAATCCTGTGGTCCCCAAACCGGACACCCTCCGACCCCTGACTGCGCCTAGAAATTCTGTCCATAAAAATTATGAACAGAACCGGTGACAAAGGGCAGCCCTGGCGGAGCCCAACATGCACTGGGAACAGGTCTGACTTACTGCCGGCAATGCGAACACAGCTCCTGCTCCGGTCATACAGGGACCGGACAGCCCTGAGCAAAGGGCCCCGGACCCCGTACTCCCGGAGCACCCCCCAAAGGACACCCCGAGGGACACGGTCGAAAGCCTTCTCCAGATCCACAAAGCACATGTGAACTGGTTGGGCAAACTCCCAAGAGCCCTCGAGCACCCGATGGAGGGTATAGAGCTGGTCCAGTGTTCCACGACCGGGACGAAAACCACTCTGCTCCTCCTGAATCCGAGGTTCGACTATCGGTCGGATTCTCCTCTCCAGTACCTTGGAATAGACCTTACTCGGGAGGCTGAGGAGTGTGATCCCTCTGTAGTTGGAACACACCCTCCGGTCCCCCTTCTTGAACAGAGGGACCACCACCCCGGTCTGCCAGTCCAGAGGCACGGTCCCCGAACGCCACGCGATGTTGCAGAGACGTGTCAACCAAGACAGTCCTACAACATCCAGATACCTTAGGTACTCAGGGCGGATCTCATCCACCCCCGGAGCCCTGCCACCGAGGAGTTTGCGAACAACCTCAGTGACTTCAGCTTGGGTGATGGATGAGCCAGCCTCCGAGTCCCCGGTCTCTACTTCCTCTTCGGAAGACGTGACTGAGGGATTAAGGAGATCCTCAAAGTATTCCTTCCACCGTCCGACGACATCCCCAGTTGAGGTCAGCAGGCCTCCACCCGCACCGTAAACGGTGTTGGTGAGACACTGCTTCCCCCTCCTGAGGCGCCGGACGGTTTGCCAGAATTTCTTTGGTGCCGACCGATAGTCCTCCTCCATGGCCTCCCCGAACTCCTCCCAGGCCCGGGTTTTTGCCTCTGCGACAGCACGAGCCGCGGCTCGCTTGGCCTGCCGATACCCGTCGATGACCTCCGGAGACCTACAAGCCAGAGTGGCCTGATAGGCCTCCTTCTTCAGTCTGACGGCATCCCTTACTTCCGGTGTCCACCACCGGGTTCGGGGGTTGCCGCCACGACAGGCACCGGAGACCTTGCGACCACAACTCCGAGCAGCCGCATCAACAATGGAGGCGGAGAACATGGTCCACTCGGACTCAATGTCCCCAACCTCCCCCGGGACATGGGAGAAGCTCTCCCGGAGGTGCGAGTTGAATACCCTACTGACAGAGGGCTCCACTAGACGTTCCCAACAGACCCTCACAATAGGCTTGGGTCTGCCAAGTCTGTCCGCCTTCCTCCTCCGCCAGCGGATCCAACTCACCACCAGGTGGTGATCGGTTGACAACTCTGCCCCTCTCTTCACCCGAGTGTCCAAGACACGCGGCCGGAGGTCTGATGACACGACAACAAAGTCGATCATTGACCTCCGGCCTAGGGTGTCCTGGTGCCATGTGCACTGATGGACACCCTTGTGCTTGAACATGGTGTTCGTTATGGACAATCCGTGGCTAGCACAGAAGTCCAATAACTGAACACCGCTCGGGTTCAGATCGGGGAAGCCGTTCTTCCCGATCACCCCTCTCCAGGTGTCACTGTCATTGCCCACGTGGGCGTTGAAGTCCCCCAGTAGAACAACGGAGTCCCCGGTCGGTGCACTGTCCAGTACCCCTCCCAAGGACTCCAAGAAGGCCGGGTACTCTGCACTGCTGTTCGGCCCGTAGGCCCCCACAACAGTGAGAGACCTGTCCCCCACCCGAAGGCGGAGGGACGCGACCCTCTCGTTCACCGGGGTAAACTCCAACACGTGGCGGCTGAGCTGAGGGGCTATCAGCAAGCCCACACCAGCCCGCCGCCTCTCCCCGCGGGCAACACCAGAGAAATGGAGCGTCCAGCCCCTCTCGAGGAGATGGGTTCCAGAGCCCAAACTGTGCGTGGAGGTGAGGCCGACTATATCTAGTCGGTATCGCTCAACCTCCCGCACAAGCTCAGGCTCTTTCCCCCCCAGCGAGGTGACATTCCATGTCCCCAGAGTTAGTCTCTGTGTCCGGAGATCTGGTCGCCGAGGCCCCTGCCGTCGACTGCCGCCCAGATCTCTCTGCACCGGCCCCTTATGGATCCTCCTGCGGGTGGTGGGCCCACGGGAGGGCGGCCCCACGTCGCTCTTTCGGGCTGTGCCCGGCCGGGCCCCGTGGGGTAAGACCCGGCCACCAGGCGCTCGCCATGGAGCACCCATCCCAGGCCTGGCTCCAGGATGGGGCCCCGGTGACGCCGATCCGGGCGACGTAAACGGCCTTGTTCGTGTCGTCGTCATAAGAGGCTTCTGAACCGATCTTTGTCTGACCCGTCACCTAGGACCTGTTTGCCTTGGGAGACCCTACCAGGGGCATGAAGCCCCCGACAACATAGCTCCCGGGATCATTCGGGCACTCAAACCCCTCCACCACGTTAAGGTGTCGGTTCAAGGAGAGGATTTACTTACTTACTTACTTACTTACTTACTAATGAAAACTTACCCAGTGTGTCGACCAAAACATGACCTTTTAAACTCCATGTGTATTTCGGTCTGAGCCACATGATGCTTTTATCCAGTCGCTCTCTGCTTTGTCAAAACCCACCTCTGCATCCTTGTCATCCTTCTCCTTTTCTCCAACTCTGATAATGAATTATAAGTTGGCCCTTGTTAGCCAGCCACTCCTACTTCCGGTTCAAGTTTAGTGTCGAGCCCGTCCCAGCTGTGTGGAGGTTGGCTTTCAAACTCTGAACAGCGTTTTGTTCATCTTTCTCATTCCTCTGTATAATTTGATGGGTAATGGGGGGGAAACATGAATTAGGATTTATTTCCACATATTGATCGATCTTGATTTGAAATGAGGTTTTAGTCTTTTAAAAATGAAATAATCAAGACAGACTTTCCATTTGTGCAATTGAACTCAAAAAATAGCCAAAGTCCAAACGCTACCCCAAACCACAGGTTTCTGCTGACGGGGGATTGATTGTGGACCTGTCGATTAAAATCCCCAAGGCATATAACTGACGATTAAAATCTGATTAACTGCCAAACCCTAGCTGCCATTTTGAAATGGAATGACCGTGCATTTCTCTGATTGGTTTATCCACCAGTCACACCCATCTGAATTATAGGGGATAAGACAAGGCCCCAGACTATAGTATTTATAGTAAAAGCTGACCAGAATGTTAATTTGCATTGCTAACTCTTTGTATTCTGCAAAAAATAGTGGTTAAGCTATACCATGTATAAAAGAGTTCAATAAATCAATCAAACAACCCTAAAAATTAATACAAAAGCATAAAATCATGATTAAAAAAACAATAATAAATGAATACAATACAATCCAGCAGAAGGTGATTTTTTTATATAATAATTCTAAAAGAAACTACCGGTAGGAGCCAGTGGAGTGTGAAAAGAACTGGGGTGTGTTTGTCTGATAAAAAATGAGCAGCAACATTCTGTACGAGTTTAAGGCAAATGTGGGCAACATATAGAACATTACAATAATCTCTTCTTGAACTGATAAAAGCATGAGAAGTCCTTTCAATCCTAACCCTGTGCAATTTTAAAAATGCTTTACTTTAGACAAATTATGTCATTTACTGTCAATCTGTTTGTCATTTAAAAATGTTCAAAAACAAGTCCAGCCAGTTAAAGCTTGGAGGACAAGCAATCAGAAACGGAGAGCACAGAATCACCATCAAATAAAATGTACTCCGTCTTGTCATCATTCAAGTGAAGGGAAATTTTGCCCTAAACACATCGTTGTCTGAAATGAGTTGTGAAAGCTGTCATTCAGATCTACTACGTGTATTCTGCTATCCGGAGTGTACTTCTGATTCTGCTCTGTCCTTGGGCAAGACACTTCACCCGCTTTGCCTTTATTAATATGTTGCTGTGCTTTGTTTTGATGCCTTAACTTGCAATTTCCTGCCATTGTTCAAGCATCACATTGATCCCATTCAACAAAATACCAGCTACTCCTCAGCTCTGGACCGCTGGAGGCTAAATGACTGGTGTTTACGTTGAGCATTATCCCGTCCCTCCTCTTCATCTTGTCCCGGGGCTTAAATGAACTGTGACACTAAAGGTTAGCCGCCGATATACAGGCAGATAAGGCCGTATAATTAAGACGCTATCTCCTCTCTCCTCTTCTACGCCCTCCTGCTTCCCATGCGCGCCGCCTGCTCCTCCTCACGTTCCATCATGCTTCCATTTTGCTCAGAGGCTGTAATTGAAAACTATATGAGTAATATTGTTGTATTCTGCCTCAACAAGCACCAACTCCCTGGACGTGACCATGTCGAGTCCTGTTAGTTTTGCCATGCTGTGTTGCCCTCCCTCTGTCCCTCCCTCCGTCCCTCGCCTCCCCTCGCTCCCCCGCTCTGTTCCTCAGCCAAACTGACTTCCTCTTCCCCCGCTGCCATCTTTGTAGTGGCCTTATCAGGCTCTTTCATGTCGCGGCTGGTCTTGCAACAGCTCTCCATCAGTCAAGTCCATTCTGCTGGTCTGGGCTGGTCTGAGTGTAGAAGTTACAATTCCACACACATTTGAATCTAAGTAAACTCTAAAGGGTCAGTCCAGGTTTCTTGTTGTGTCTCCTAACAAGACCAGTAAACGAATGTGGAACAACCAACAAAGCTGCATACAGCATAGAGTATATATAGTATTCTAGGTGTTTACATGCTCATTAAATTACTATTGTATTTCTATTGTACACCAGCTTGGCTCTCCATTGTTCTAGCTTTTTACTATTATAATTAAATACATAAATAAATAAATAGGTGTTTTGCTCCACCATTTAAAGTTAAATTATTGCATATGGACCTTATTATAATGAACCAGTAATGCTAGTTTGTCTAATAGTAGTTTAAAAAGCTTGAAAATGTATATGTTGGACATTTAAAAGTGTAACTTTTTTGTTGGCTGTTCGACACCTGCTTTGGCATTTGGCATTAAACTTCTCTATCTCCATAGAGACACTGCAGCACCACCAGGCCAGGTCAGGTTTGTGGGGAGGCAAGTCTTCTCACACAGTTTTGATAAGATTACAACTATGGAACATTGCGGTCTAACCAGTGGCATCTACATGGATACATGCAGGTGGCAGACTCTTACTAGTTTGCTAAAATATCACTTCTCTGACCAACTAAAATCTCTAACTTCAGAAATTAAACCTTCCTTAAAAAGTCTCTAAAACATACCCAAAGTTCTCTTTCAATCTGTATTATGGTTGTCAAATGCAGTCTATAGGATGAAAAGGGTGAAGAACATAAGAAAAGACATAAAGGGATATCATACTTGGAATAACCTAAAACAATGATTACGGTACAAACTGCTTGTTTTCTAAGACTGTGGCCTGGTGAGTGGCCCCGCCCCCTGTCTTCTAGTCCTAAGTGCCAGCCAATCTTCTGGGGAATAAATGAGCTACCAAAAATACTGAATAGAAGCACATTTACGAAATACTTAAATCCGCCTCATTTCCTTCACTGCGTCTTGAAAAAAACGTTCATTTACCAGTGCAAACAAACAGCTCTTGGGCTCATAATTGCCATAAATATAGATGCAAATTGGCCGTCTCTCATAGACTCACTCTCACTAAAGGTGCTTCCACTGTAAAAGCGCATTCATCAGCTGCGTCTATCCGTCTCAGTGCATTTGTATTTCGCAGTCACCTCCCTGCGTTCCCCCCTTAAGCTGTAAGGCCATAGGATGCTTGCTTACATTCACAACACTATAACTGATACAAACAGATATTAGTTATATCCTTATTGGTTTAGATTATTTGATTCCAATAAACACCACCAGATTGTTTTGGATGTCTAATTACAATCCAAAGTGTAGATAGGTACTATTATTTGCACATTAGTACATTGGCAGTGCATCTCACATTCATATTACCTCGCAATATTTTCTTTCTTCACCAATTGCCGATGTTTTCTGAACTGTAGGCAACATCTACCTTAGAAGCTGTCAAAACAATGCTAAGGGACCAGACAATCTCCTTGGCGATGCATTTAAAATAGATTCTTACATGATATAAACAAGAATATCTGTAAACCTATGCATAAATGTAATAAATACATTTTCTTAATGATAGTTGATTTACCAGTCAATGCTTTATGAAGGGCTAATTGGCATGTTGGCACAGCAGTTAGCGGTCTTATCTGGTGTATTACTTATTGGGCCCTTTGTGAGTGGAGTTTGCTTGTTCTCCCTGCGTCTGTGTAGGTTTCCAACAAGGTTCCCTCTGCGGCCAGGACATTGATGCTCTAAAACCTCAGTCATTACGTTTTCATGCATGCTTGGAAAACCGAATAAGTGGTGTTAAAACAAAAGTAAAAACTACCGGAGCCTCAATGTGTTTGTTTACGCTGCGGGAGTGCAAATCATTTGTGAGCAACATAGTTCACGTCTGAAAATGAAATGCTCCACGTAAATTAAATTAGTTCTCGCTTATCTACGTTTGCCAAAAGTGTAGTTATTGTCTGTGTACGGTTGCATCAGCAATAATAGCTGCAAGGTTTTGGCGCTAATGCTAAATTGCTAGACTCCTCTGAACATCTCTCAGGCCCGCTCGCACCTATTCAGCTTCTTGACCTGCAGTAGACTGGGACAAAAGTCAGACAAATTGAGTGTGTTTAGCTCTCTCTGAGTTCTCTGAGCATGTAAACATAGTGAGTGAGTGATCACGGAGTGGTGTCCATGGACTTTCCCCAACCTTTCACCATTACCGACTTTCTACTTTAGCGCCTTGACACTTTTGCCTTCTAATATCTCCTTGTCCGTTGTGTCGTGCAGGTGTGGTACAGCAACAAGAACAGGGGAAGATCTTCAGCGTGTCCAGCACCATCAGGATTCCCGTGGAGAGAAAAGACAACGGAGCGGCCCTGAGCTGCGAGGCCTTCCACCCAGCGCTGGACGGACCCAAAAGGATCCGCCACTACCGCCTGGACGTCTACTGTACGTCACTGCGCCGCACTTAGCATTCATGGCACAGAACAAATAAAATCACCCCATCTCGATGCAGATTATTCTACCTATATTGCTGCCACTCTGACTGCTCGCTTTAAATGCCAGCTATAATTTTGTCAAGGGAAACGACTTCATTTCTCGAACGGCAGATATCTCATTTTAGAAAGCGGCTCGTTTCTACACGGTTCAGGGTTTTTAACAGAGCGGTATTCAGAGCAGCGCTGCATGTGATTTCCTCTCATTAAAAGCTAATACATACAAATCTTCTCATGTGGGGAATCAGACCGGAGCAGGCCCACAGCAGGTTAGAGTCCAGCCCAGTGTTAAGAGAACTGACCAGACTTGTTTCTGTGGAGCGAGGGATTGAAACTATTGATCTTTACTATTTAATGATAAATCAGCAGAAAAGTATCACATGTTTGATCGATGTAAAATAAAAGTGTTTACCTCAGATTGGTTAGTCAAAACATCATTCTGTATTCCATGTACGCATCATATTAAAACTTTATTATGGAAACGTGCACTGTCAATCTGTAGATAAACAAACCAATAATACATTTTTTGAATGCCAGAAATTTCTCAAAGATTGATAGCTTGAATTTAGAATTTGACATGATTTGAGCAGATGTTTGCTAGTCATTTGTCAATGAATAATAATTTTAATGGAATTGTTGTTTACATTGTCAAAGAATAGTCACTATTATTTCAGCAAATCTAACAGATTTAAAATGCCTTTTCATTTACTGTCAATTCAAAATAAAACATTCACCATAAAAGTGAGATTACAGTTAATCAGAAACAATGAGTGTCAGATCAGGTGCTCTTCAAGATCAACAATAATAAAGCGATTTAAAAAAATCCGAGGCACATTCAATGAAATTAAAAGTCATTTGTTGATGGGGACGAAGGGCTTAGTCACCATCAATGAAAGTAAGATCACTATTATTATAGTGGAAGGATGAAGGTTGCCCGTGCTGAACCCGCAAACAATTATCACCTTTGACAAAATGACTATTATATTTTAAGTACCGGTAATCGAAAAGGAGCAGAAAGAAGATATTGTATAATGTTATGTGCCCATTTCTCAAAAAATAAGTCAGTTTAACATAAGTCAACATTTCCTAACCTGCTAACATTGTGGTCTGTCCCTAAACGTTCTTCTTTGCTAGGCCTTAAACCTACATCAAGAAGGATGAACACCGTTACAATAGCAATGAGCAATTTAAACAAAAATACATCTGTCAATGGTGAGAAGCCCTCAAAATGGAACCTATAAAAAAAATTCTGAGCTCCTACTTATGAGCTTCCACTGTTAAAATGTGATGAAACACTTTAACTCATAACTTATTTAATCTAATTGTTAAATATAAAAATGGCCAATGATTAATACATAATACTTTATTAGTACAATTCTTTTCCCAGACGGTTGAATAATTCACGTCTGGTTAAATTAGCCTTTGCTGACTGATGGAGACCAAAAACCCACTAGGAAATTAAATAGTGTAGATTCCCTTTGTGAATATTGAGCTCACTTCTGCTCTCATTAGCGCTAACCACAGACATGCTCTCGTCTCTGATTGCCGCGGATATCGTTCCCTCTCAGTCTGCGGATACAATTAGCTCGTACTCTGCGCGCTAATGTTTGTTGATGGATTGCTAGCTTCCCCATTCAACAGCGTGTCGTTTTGCAGCGTGACCAACTGTTGTCGCGCGCCGGGCTTCCTGTCGCTCCGTCACAGAAATAAGTGCAGTACGGCATCTGCTCCAGCTCCGTGACACCGCCAGTAACAGGTGTCTCCGCCGTGGCGCTGTCAGGCGGTTGCCGTAGAAACAGATGTTAAAGAACCCTCATTCAGTTGTTCCGTCCTTTTGTTCCCACTTCTCGCTGTATTCTCTGGTTCCAGTTTCCTTGTGTGGTTTTTTTGATTAGGCTACGTTTTGATTTAGATTTTTCTTTCCTCCACAGTTGCACCCACGGTCAAAATCGTTCCTCCCACTGGTATTCTGAGAGAGGGAGATTCGCTCAGCCTGACCTGCTCCGTGACTGGGAACCCGCTGTAAGTATACACGCAATGGTGGTTATGTACATGTATTTACAACTGGCGCTCTAACAGTTGCGAAGGGTTCAAGTGCAAAGATTAAGTTTGTGCAAGGATGTTAACAATATGACCTTTAGAAGTGTCCAAGTCAGCTATTTAACTCTGTAAAGAAGATGCTTATGATCACACTCAAGAAGAATGAAGTGTACACTTATAGCAGTTATAGCAGATTTAATGTAACTGCAAAATATATTCACTACGTAGGACCAGAGTTAGAAACCACTGATCATCATTAGATAGAACCTGCTAAAATACCACCCTTTTTTATCCTGCATGTACAGCAAGTTGTCCCTTGTGATGACAATAAAGGTGAACTGAACTAGGTTACATTGCAGGTGGTGAAAATGCCAGTGTCCCCATAATAGTCTCCTAAAACGTTGCTTTTTGTTTTTGCAGTATACATATTAACTCCTTAGTACACTTTACATTCAAAGCCCACAACTCACTCACTCACATTTAAGTGTATGAAGCAAAAGGTGGTTGAAGAATGTTGCTCACAGAAGCATTAGGAATGAAGAGAATTCATTTTGTTAGAATAGTTTGTTTTGGTCACAGGTTTATTGTTCCAGAAGCATCAACACTTGACATGCAGTATGATGGGGACAGGTGTAGGCTGAAGCATTAAGCCGAGGCGGGCAAGGCAAGTTTACTTCTTTAGAACACAATTTGTAAACTAGGCAAAGTGCTTCCCACAACATAAAAAAATAAACACAACAAAAAAATGCAATAAAACACAAAGACGTGACCAAAATACAAAAGAGTTTAAGACATAAAAGAGAAGCGTGCAATTAAAATCCAGTCATATGCACAGCTAAACAAAAGTGTTTTTATCTTAGATTTGAACATTGTCAGAGTAGAAGTCTGTCTCACATCTTCAGGAAGACTTCTAGATTTTAGCTGCATAAAACTGAAACGCAGATTCCCCATGTTTAGTCCTGACTCTGGCACCAGCAGGAGGCAGGTCCATGTTTAGTCCTGACTCTGGACACCAGCAGGAGGCAGGCCCATGTTTAGTCCTGACTCTGGCACCAGCAGGAGGCCGGTCCATGTTTAGTCCTGACTCTGGCACCAGCAGGAGGCCGGCCCATGTTTAGTCCTGACTCTGGCACCAGCAGGAGGCCGGCCCATGTTTAGTCCTGACTCTGGCACCAGCAGGAGGCCGGTCCATGTTTAGTCCCGACTCTGGCACCAGCAGGAGGCCGGTCCATGTTTAGTCCCGACTCTGGCACCAGAAGAAGGCCGGTCCATGTTTAGTCCTGACTCTGGCATCAGCAGGAGGCCGGTCCATGTTTAGTCCTGACTCTGGCACCAGCAGGAGGCCGGTCCATGTTTAGTCCTGACTCTGGCACCAGCAGGAGGCCGGTCCATGTTTAGTCCTGACTCTGGGCACCAGCAGGAGGCCGGTCCATGTTTAGTCCTGACTCTGGACACCAGCAGAAGGCCGGTCCATATTTAGTCCTGACTCTGGCACCAGCAGGAGGCCGGTCCATGTTTAGTCCTGACTCTGGACACCAGCAGGAGGCCGGCCCATGTTTAGTCCTGACTCTGGACACCAGCAGGAGGCCGGTCCATATTTAGTCCTGACTCTGGCACCACCAGGAGGCCGGTCCATGTTTAGTCCTGACTCTGGACACCAACAGGAGGCAGGCCCATGTTTAGTCCTGACTCTGGCACCAGCAGGAGGTCGGTCCATGTTTAGTCCTGACTCTGGCACCAGCAGGAGGCCGGTCCATGTTTAGTCCTGACTCTGGCACCAGCAGGAGGCCTGTCCATGTTTAGTCCTGACTCTGGCACCAACAGGAGGCCGGTCCATGTTTAGTCCTGACTCTGGACACCAACAGGAGGCAGGCCCATGTTTAGTCCTGACTCTGGCACCAGCAGGAGGCCTGTCCATGTTTAGTCCCGACTCTGGGCACCAGCAGGAGGCCTGTCCATGTTTAGTCCTGACTCTGGCACCAGCAGGAGGCCGGTCCATGTTTAGTCCTGACTCTGGCACCAGCAGGAGGCCGGTCCATGTTTAGTCCTGACTCTGGCACCAGCAGGAGGCCGGTCCATGTTTAGTCCTGACAGTGTCAAAAGCAGCACTCAGATCTAACATAATTAAGACTGAGACTTTTCCTGTGTCAGTGTTCAGGCGGATGTCATTTGTCACCTTGACAGGAGCAGTCTCAGTGCTGTGGGTTAGGGTTAGGGTTGTCACTGAAAAAAATCGAATGAGTTGTTTATTAAGAGGAAATCTGTGAGCTGTTGGTAAACAACCTTTTCAAGGACTTTGCCCCAAAATGGGCCGGTAATTACTCAGCATCAAGACTGCTCTTCTTGAGGAGAGGCTTTATGACCACAGTTTTCAAAGAGATTGAGAATGTTCCAGATTGAAGCGACATGTTAACTATGAATGGTGCTAACAAACGGTTCAGCACAGACTTTAGAAATCTGGTGGGTAACACATCGAGGCAGAATGTAGATGAACTCAGACTGGTGATGATCTCATGGACAGTTTTGTCAGTTACAGGTGCAAAGTGAGTTAGCTCTAAGTGTCTAGGTGCTTTTAGGTTGTTGTTTTTTTTGCATTGTGGGATGTATAGGTTTTTTTGCATTGTGGGATGTATAGGTTTTTTTGCATTGTGGGATGTATAGGTTTTTTTGCATTGTGGGATGTATAGGTTTTTTTAATGCCCTGAACTTTGTCAGTAAAGAATAATGCAAACTCATAACACTTGGATATGGAAATGAGTTCTAATGACAGCTGAGCTGGAGGGTTTGTTTACTGTGGCATAACAGGACACGTGAGTTGTTACTGCAGCTTCCAATTAGCTAGTTCTACACAAAATGAGTTTGTACATTTACAACTTCCCTCAGTAAATATCTTTTTTAACTTGGAGCTTTGACTTGCACCCGGCCCGGTGGTACTCCCTGCCCTATATACACTGCCTGTCCAAAAAAAAGGGGCAAAAGCTCTAATATTTTGTAAGATGCCTTTAGCTTTGATTACAGCACACATTCACGGTGGCATACTCTCCATGGTGGCAGTTGCTCTTGTGTTGATGATGGAGAGAGTGACCACTGCACAAAGTCTTCTCCAGCTCGTCCTAAACACTCTCACTGGGGTTCAGATCCGTAGTAGATTAGTTTCTGCTTCTCCTTACATGTTTTCTCTGCTTAATGCCAATGATTTGACCCTTCTCAAACATACTTCTCAAACTTGAAAATAAACTGTACAATGTTGGAATAAATATTTCTGTACTACCTGCATATTTTTGACCTTATTTCATCAGTAAATGCTTCGTTTATTCATACCATAATATGGTATGACCATGGTATGGTATTTGACCATACGTTGCACCTTAACACCGAGACATATTCCTATGTTTGTGAACTGTGTTGAATGACAGTGGCACTTTTCTGATTCTGATTCTGAATACCAGATGCAAAGTTTAATGTTGTCACAAACTGAGAATTCATTTATCTGCAGAGAGTTGCATTTAAACCTATATTTAAAGAGTAAGAGAGTGATAAATGATGTAAGTCCATCTGGACAACTGTCCCAGATATTTACCCTTTTAACAGATATACATTAGTTCTAACTTTTTTTTTTTACAAACCATTCCTCTCGTTCATATTGACCATCTCTGAACATATTATCTCGCAACTTTTTGAGATTATTTTATAAGCATATTGATGTGGTCTCCTTTACAATTATTGACAGTCTTTTTGCACAAAATCAAACAAACTCTTTCTCTCAACATATTTAAGTAGGATTCCATGTGGACAACATTGTCCAAACTACTCCTAATATGTTTTTATTATTTAATTGAATCCATTCACACCCATACATTTGTATGGGCTATTGCAACCCAATAGTTGTTTTATTCAAATGTATTTTTATTCCGTAGGGACAAAAATGTGATAAAACACCAAATATGGCAATCCAGAAATAGCCTACGGAAGGATTTGTTTATATCTAATCCTAAACCTGATTTATTATACATACTTTTGAATTAAAAAAATTGGTGAAATTTACATTTTTACACAAATTTTCTGTCAGTCAAAATCCCCTCAGTAAATTGGTTCTGTCCATTTTTCAGATTCAAATGTCTCAAATATGTGCAATTTTTGCAGCTTTTCTCACATATAATTCAAACATGGGGGGAAAAAGTCGTACATTTATGTGAGTAAACTCATTTCAAATTTATCTTTAAATTCAAAAAGTCTAAATGTGACTAAATCATAGAATAGATAATATAATTATCAATAGTTAAAGATTTATTTTCAAAAGTTGTTTTATAGCCATTAGAAAAGTCCAAGTGAATGGAATTAAAAAATTTTCCATCATTTGGACAGATAGCTTCAGCATATTTCCCTAAATAAATTGCACAACTCAAAACTATTCATCCTATTGTAATATCCCAATTGTAATATCAAACCGTTTGTAGAGTATATAGTTTTCTCATTATTCTCAAATGGCCTTTTGTGATCATTTGCTTGATGCAATGAGCTCAAACAGAAGTATCCAAAAGCTGCTAAAAATTATGCCTAACAAAATGTTTGCCCATTTTGCTGGGCTCAAAAATCAAGAATAACCTCATTTGAGTAATAAATCGCGCTGCTGCTGATCTGTAGGTGTAGATTTCCCTGCCGTAAGTGTTGGGGGCTGATATTACTGTGACAGGACCACTATATCACATTACTGGTTATAGTCCAAGTAATTAGAGCTTTTCACACAAAAAGGACAAACTGTTTTGCTTTCGCAGCCATTTTCACTGTGTTGCTAAAAAAACCACCAGGAATCAGCGGCCCTACCCTTTTGTAAAAACACTAAACCACACTACAGTACATTTTGCACAATAGAATGGGAACCACAGGTAGGTTTGAAAGGCAATTACCACACAGATGTCATAACACACGGGCCCAGATAGCGCGCAGTTGTTGCTAATGATACTACACGAGCAGGTGTAGAGAGCATGGGCACAGGTGCAGGCCATTGGTTTGGATTTAAAAATACTGTATGGCCATTTCACCAAAGCCGGGTTTACAGATGTATGTCAGCAGCACTTTAGCGTTTAGAAACTGCACCGGAGCGTGGAATTAGTCTGTGATTCTTCCTACAGATTTGAGACCAAGAGGAAACGCTGAGAAGGTATATTCTAGTTCATATTAGGGTGTATGAGGTGGACTTTATTATTTGGCTTACACTTCAGTGGCACTGCAGTGATGGGCGACACCACAGATTTTTTTATTCGCTCCGATACCAAGTAATACTATGGTAAATACGTTATTATGTTTGAGTCTTGCACTAAAATGCATAGAAACTCCCAAACTAAGAACAGTTTTGCGTTGGCTATCGCTAGTTTCTTTCAATCTCTGCTTGAACTAATATGAATAGTAAATATGCGCGCAGAAAACTTAAAATTTGAACAATGTATTACAAAAGACATATCAATATTTTGCGACACGCCTGTCAGTATTGATTTTGCGATATTTGGTATCGATCTGCCCATCAATAGCACTTGGACACTTTGTTGTGAGGAGCAGATGCACAGATCTTGTTTATTTTTTTTATTTTTTTAAGAGACAAGGACAGTAAACAATGTAAACCCAGCTTGACCAGAGAGATGCAGTGGACCAGGTTGTAGCACAAGTTCCAATTTACAGCTGTAGTCCCTGGTCAGGCTGATGTTATAGTTCATTAAAAAAAAACATGTCAGGAAAAGGTAGAATAATGAGCAGACCACTGTAATAGTTCTGTGGCAGTCTTCTCAGCAGCATAAAATCATCGTTCACATTCAATAATGAATTCACTCTTCTCCGGAACATCAAACAGTCCCTCTCCAGGGCTCATATACACACTCCAGTTCACATTATGGGAGCAACTTTAGTTTGAAGTACATTATTTCACAGTCTAATATTAATCCACAACACAAGAACATTGCGGATACACCTGAAACCAGATTAGAATGCATTGGTCAAAACAGATTATCTACTAGTTATGGGTAGATCAATACCAAAATGTAGATATACTGAACGCGATGGTGTAACAAAAAGTATCAATTATTGTGATGAAAAAACAAATGTTATTTTTAAAATTTTAGTTATTTAATTTTGTAATTATTTGTTTATATTTTACTTTACCTGCACAAATTTAACATTTTTAGATCAGTTCAAGCTTGACTGGAGTAAAATCATTTATAGTAGTGGAGTTTTAATGCATTTAATACAAAACTCTTCGATCGATACTGGTTTGTATTACTTGGTATCGGATCCAAAAATCATTGGCATCACTAATCACTATTGCCAGCGACCTTTCATTGAGGTAAAATGTACATAGAGAGGAAGGTATAAATGAATGAAAACTCTTTTTTTTTTAAATCTACAAATAAAAGAGTAGTTTATTTGTGAAAGTTTCACAAAATTGTTTCCTAGCATCAGTAAATTTACCTTCTGTTTAACAAATGAAGGTAATCTTGACTTTCTAAAGCTGTATACATTATAAAGCATGTTTACGATACTGAAAGAGCCGACTCCTCAAATAGTCACGCACAGATTTGTCAAGGGCATTATACAGGAATACAAAATTCTATTTGAGTTTATTCTGAATATTTTCCCTGCGACATGCTTTCACCAATATATTTTCTATAATAAATTCTCTGTAGAGCTTGATTCTCCTCTGCGTGAACAGAAAAACAAAACGTTACTTGTTTTCGCCTTTGTGAATGCCAATGATTGCGTTCATATTTGCAATAAAAATGGTTGAAGGTTTTTCATTTGAACAATCTGCGACTTTGCAAATGTGGAAAACTGTTTCATTAACCTCTCGGTCCCCCATCTGAGCCGAGGCACGGCCGTATTGGCGCAACACTGAGATTGTCATAAGCGTGTAACAAATTTGTCTAACCATGTGAAAAACAGCGAAATGAGATGAAGCAACAGGCGCTATTCTGTGTTAGATGGTTTATTTTAGCTTTCACTGCACGAAAAGACATTGTGTTAAAGCTGCCACAGAAAATAGCTCGGGGCTACAGAAGATTTGACCGTTTTATGTTTTTGACCACCATTGCTTAAGGTTGGTGTAGTTTGTAGGCAGAGTTCAGAGCAGAGGGCATGTTGTTCTGTGTTGTAGCTGGAGGATAGAAAATAAGTGCGGGCATTGCCAGGTGAAAACTATCCACAGAAGGAACGAGAACGAGAAACTGCAATTCAAGACTTCGCACGTTAATCTTTGAAAGTTGTTTTGACCAGTGCAGTTTTATCTACATGTAGTTTCTTGATTTGTTATTATTTTTTTTCAAAATGAAAATTGAAATTTCAGGTTACCGCACAACAGAGGTCGTTAATACAGTTTCTTGAATCATTTTTGAAGATATTACTTACTGGTACTTCAGACACTTATCGGTAATTTTTGTTTTTGGTTCCTCTTCCCACTGTGAGAGAAACGTTGTTATTATGTGTGTTTTTTTCTTGTTACATAATGCCCGTGGGAGGGGCTTGGGGTTTAAGAGACGAGCCAATATGGCCTTCTACTTGCAGTGAGGGCAGCATCAGCACACTGGGAGCTCAGAGAAAGCAATCATCCATCCTTACTTGTAAATATAAACTTTTTGTGCACTTTTTGTAAATAGTATTGTTTGCACTTTTGAAATTTGGATATATAAACACTTTAAACCGGATTTTTGGCGATTGTATCTGGGAAACGATCCCGCAACAGTGAGAAATCAGAGATAAACAGTTTAAAGTGAGAAAATCAGACATGAGAATGTTAATAAATTCTCAGTTATCACAGTTATCCAGACTGACGGAATCGCGGCAAACCTCTGATGCAATAAAACTAAGCATAAATACTGTGTCACATTTCAAAATATCAGAACTGTAGAAAGATATTACCTTGGTTTAAAAAAATTGTTTCACAGCCGCGCACAGAGGTCAAAATACAGTCAAATGTGTGTCAATGATGAGTGGCAGTGAACACAGGGTCAAATGCAGGTCACGTCTGCTCCATTCATAAAGTTCTTAGTGCACCTCCTTGTCTGTGCTGAAGTTTGCAGTGACCTAGCCTTCAACATCACTCTTAACCGGCTCTCCAAGTAATAATATCATCATTTTATTTACCATTTCGTTGTCCTTCAGGAGGCAGACATCCATCTATTTTATGATTACCGGCACCACAAATGTCAAAGTGGTTCTTATTTCTTGTATTGTATTGTAACTTGTTTATACACAACAATAGATGTATTTCAAGGCTTTTTATTGTTGCCTATAAACTAAGATTTGAGTGGCATGAAAAAAATATGTTTAATTGTCGATAACAGCAGGAAGGTGGTAAAAGCTGGGGTTAGAAACTGGTCGAGTTGAGTTGGACGGAAGCACAGATGGGGGTGGCAGCTAAGGTCAAATCATCATGCAGACAGCAGGCCAAGCATCTGCGACTGTGAGCACCCCTAGAATAGATGACGCTGAGGGAGAATGTCAATATGGAAATGGGACTAAGAAACGTGTTTATTTGTTGAGCTGGGTAGAAATGCTTTGCAACAACTATTTAAGCTTGTGAAAGAGCTCAAATAGTCCACATATAATTACCTTTTACATTGAAAAGAAAGCATTTGAATTAAAAAACAACAACTTGTGAGCACTTTCCCACGTGTAATCACTCTTTCCACAATCAGTTTGGACACGGCACGTTTAAATGGAAGCTCTTTTTTTTTTCCCTTAGCTGGTCAGTCAAATGTAAATCAACGAGAAAAGTCCTGGATAGACGCACACTTTTTACTTAAAACTATGCATATACTTATTTTATTATGGGTTGTATTGCACCCTTATACTGCGCTGTGTATCATTCGCCGGTGATTGCGGTATGTACTTTATAGTGCTCTTGCTTTTTCCTGTATTCTCTTGTGAAGTGCGCCACAATATTTGTTTCGTTGCCATATATAGACGCATCCATCCATGTCTCAATAATAGCTAATAATGTTGTTTTGGATCTGGATTCATGTTTTTCGTGTACTTCTACGTATTTGTTTTATGAGAATATAAACCTAACCTAGATTTATTCACTTTAAATCTACACACAAAAAAAATCTGACTATCTTGTATCTATTGTACGATATTAAGCTTATTTGCAGTCAAATTCACTCGCTGCGCTGGCATATAATTTCACTCAATTCAATGATCATTTTGCTGTGTAATCATCGCTGGTTTTGCCTCCTAATAAGAACACGTGTCTTTTGTTACAATTTGTGAGCTCTGAAGAAAACCTTCATTGTTAAAAAAACATTGATATTTCATTTTGCATCAAAGAACTGTGACGTTTCAGAATGTTTCAGACGATCTTTTCAAGCCCTTGGACAATATTTCACATGTAAAAAGAGGCTTTTTCTATGATCATTTCATATTCAATGTTTTTGGTTATCTCAAGGTCTTGGTCGACTGGCTGCGTTTGGGTGGGTTTCGCGATGTGGATCATTTAACGTGTTAAGAAATGCTCTCCGACCTGGAACAATCTATTTATGGTTAGTCTATAACTCTGAACCCTGATCTGCCAATACGTTTTCTCAGCCTAATCCATCCTCAAAAGCTTCAAAGCTGTCGGATCGGATTGGTTCTCCTCTGTCTAAGAACCATCCTTGAAATATGAACACAATATCCCCTGAATACACTCAATTAAACGATGAAGAAATTGACAGTGACCTCATGCTGCCTCGTACAAATCCTTAGCCTTAAGAGTAATCAAACTGCCTATGCCTGGAAGCATTTTGAAAAAACAGCATAGCCTTGACAGGACAAAAGCGGGAAATCAGACTCAATTGTTTATAATTGCAAAGATAAAACTGGCTCTGATCCATATTGTATAGCATGGAGGGCTGGGTAGATTGAGCCAAAGAGGTTAGGAAACTGCAGTGGTGCAAGAAGACCTATTGTACTTTTGTCTACTATAGAGTTATATTCTATTACACTCGTGGATCATTATACTACATTTTAGACATCTTAAATCACAGTATTGATTTGAAGCAACTTACGTGTTTACTTTGCATCATGAATGTGCTAAAATGTTTCTGTAAATGTCTTGGCTGAGGTTTACGTAGTACACAAAATGGGAATGGACCATAAATTGAACCACAAAAACGCAGAAATATCACTTTTTGCTACAGCTGAAAAGTGTTTTTTCAGACAATTGCGATTAAATGCATTGTTTGTTTTAATTGTAGAATTTGATAAGAAAGTAAGTAAAACATTTGTCCTGAAATGCATGGGACAACTACAGAGTGATCAGGTTTTATACACAATAACACAGTATATTCTGTTATTTGCGCTGGGAATTATGTTACTTATGTAATTAACTGCAGATGGGAATTGTGATCTTTCAAATTGCAACATTGATTTGATTGTAATATATCTTGTAGCTCTACATTATACCTTTGTTTGGAAGATCACACTAAACATTTCTGTCTCTTTTTGTGGTCATTTTTAACCATTTTAACTATAGACGATACCTAACAGGTGGGATTTCCTGTCATTTAGTGTGTTTTTCCAGCACTCTCTCTAGGACCCATTTGGCCCCTCACCCACTGTTTGGAACCACTTCATCAAACATACTTTCTCTTGAACTTTACAGAAAACAGCTTCTAATGGCACGAGAACAATTTAATGCATTCTCAGCGCTCACAATAATGGGCCGAATACACTCGCTTTGAGCTACACACAGATTTCTCACAACCTCCGCACAAATGAACCTCTCCTTGTGACAAAAAGATACACTTTGTTTATTCATTTGGCCACACAAACGTGCCGTGTGTTCCTGTCCTCAAAGATCTGACATAGAACAATAAATCTCACTCACTTCATAAAGGACCAAAGACCTTTTTTGTATTTAAGGCTTATATTGTCTTTTTGAGAATCCAGTTGGGATATTGTGACTACTACTGATATTAATGCATAACACTCAACATACATGGGCAATGATAATTGTATTAGGATACTTAATACATTAAATAACTAAATATTATTCTATTCATCTACAAAGTGTTACTATTCAAGCAAGTTTGTAAGAAGTGAGGGAATTGAGTCTGGAAATTATTTGCATTGACTGTGCAGGAAAGAATACGACAATTTACTGCATGTCCTCCCGTCTCTCTCATCCCCCATTTCACGCTGTTTTTCCTGTCTAATAAAGCCGGGGGGCCAAAAATCTTCAACAACAAAAATAGAAAAAAGCAAGAGTGCATAAGGGGATTGACTGAATGGAGTGGACATGCGCTTCAGTGGTCCTCTAAACCCTTTCAGCAGAGAACACATTTGGGAGTGTGGAGTGATGAATCTGGGCGTTCTCCTGCTGCAGTGGGGCCTAAGCTCTCAAAGCCTTCTCCCTGGATGGTCCCGTCTGTCTGTGGGCACCAAGTCCACTAAAGCTCCCACAGTCAAGCCGCGCTCTGCCAATGTCTTAATGTGCATTTGGAGAGAGAAATACCCCACAGAGAGTGCTGAGAGGATTCCTGGCCCGGCGCTAACTCGGAGCAGCAGAAAGGCCGTGTGGGGACAGTGTCTTTGTCGCAGACTGATGGACACAGCAGGACACTTTGGAGTCAGACACACAGTTAAGAACGGACAGGGGATCTGTCACTGTCAGCCGCTTGTCCTCTCGATTGTCGCTGTCTGTAATGAACTACAGTACATGACATATTATTAAAGAACACGCACAGGCATTATGTGTATTGTTATTGCCCTTTAACCATGCTCTAGATTCCTTTACTGTTGCATCTCATGTTTCAAAGCTTACAATAATTTATTTATTATCTACCAGTCAGGCGTTCCCTCTTCAGGATTGGTGTCTGCACTCCATCTTCTGGCAGCAGAGGGTATTACCACAGGGAGAAAACCCGCCAAAATGCTCCACGATTTTTTGATTTCAAAACAGCAGGGGACCTCAGGATTTCAGCCTATAATGTCATCTTTATACCTGAGTGAAAAAGGAGCAGCACCGCTGACATCACATACTTACATTTACACATAAAATCCACTTGTCTGGCTGCGCACACAAGTTTTATCCTCGTCACGGAGTGCACACTGCTCAACTCCAAATCTCCGTGACGTCTCAGTAAAGCCGCACCACTCCCGCCGCCCCCGTGCTCATCAACATAAGCCGCTGAGTGATCTACTGCTGATGTTTACTAGCGCAGAGAGGCAGATCAAACCAAACACCGGCGGAGACCCAGAGCTTTTATATTTTATATATATATATATATATATATATATATATATACCGATGAGTAATGCTGGTGTGCTGTTTCTAGGTGTTAACAGTGACATCCAAAACTGATCATTAGTTACTAATGATAAACTAATGATAAACGTGCGTGCGTGCCATGGCTTATATGTATATATAACCAAAAGTTTTGTTTCATCAGGGGTCGGACATTTTGATAATCTTTGATTTCCCACATTACATTATCCTATTCCATATGATTGTAGTATGCATAAAGCAATTTTACCTATTGGCTTGCACTTGGGATCCTACAAGATAAAATTGTACCGGGAACTTGACATTTTGGAGGGAAATACATTTTCCGTCTTGCTAAAATATTATAACTAATCATTATAAATTATTTGACATTCATTGATTCATAAAAAAAAAATATATATATTATCATTATTTTTTTTTTATGCACAAGCAATTTCATCAAATCTATAACAAAATGTTCCTAATTCTATCCATTTTCAAAGCAGTGCTCTGAAATACGAGTAAAATCCATTTGCCAAATGTCGACTATATTGTCAGCAGGGAGAGAGGCGCAGACTGAGACAATATCATTTTGGCTGATTGCTTGGGGTTTTTTCATATTTGTGTCAGTAATTACAGCGAGTGGGTGTTGAAGTTTGACTATCTCTAAGTGGGAGACATTCCAGTGAGTTCCAGCTTGCTTCCATGTGTGTGTGGCTATGCAAAAGGCAGTTTAATTAGACTTCCAGCGGGGATTAGAACTACGATGAGTCAGGATCGTAATCTGGCCAGAGCAGTGGCAGCCAAACCGTGACACTGGCACCGCCGCGGGTTCTCCAGGATGCCTGCCTAATCCCCACACCTCCTGTCGCCTCTGTTTGCTTGTCTCACATGGACATTTCATTTTGCTTTCATCTTCCCCGGCCTTTTTTCTTAGCTTGTATTTTTTCAGCCTCCAGAGTATGACACTGCAATTTCGTCCCTGTCTTTTACTTTGACTTTTCCGTTTCAAGTGTAATCATCTTCTCATACCAACTTTACGTCACCATGCATCCTTAAATCTCCTCTTTGGTCTTCCTCCTCAGCCTCCATGCTTCCAAATATAGTTCAAGAGAAAGATTTTGTCCTTGAAGAAAATGTCAATGCTATACTGTGGAAAATTCACACACTTCACACATTTGTATGAATGTGGCGTGTCTTTGGTCTATGAATTAATCACAATACCAGTGTCTTGCTAATAGGGTTGTCAAAAGTATCAAACATCTGATACCAATTAATTCTAAATTTAGAATCAAAACTAGATTTGGACAATTTCGTCCAGGAGTGTCCCATTGTAGAAAGGTTCAGTTGTCTCATCTGGACTCTGTTTTTAGAAAAACAAAAGGTTTCGACTCTCATCCAAGAGTCATTCTCAATCTGCGACTTGAGTCTGGGAACTCCGGTTTTATATCCTTCACTGTGTAGGCCCTGCCCACCGGGCGGGACGTCCTGATGAAGGGATTGGTTTCACTCTTCTGTTTTCTAACAGCCCTTTAATGGCCTATCAACATCCTATTGTAAACAGACTCTCGCTCCCTCCTCACTGAGTACCGGGTTAGCATCAGAATTCCCCGTGCGTCTCCTGCTCCAGGGTTTCAAAATACTATTATACAACTGGAAGGTTGAATTTTAAACCTCCATTTCTGTTCAAAGACGTATTCTGTTTTTTAAACAAAAATTGCCACCTTCTCCTCTCAACTTGAGAGTCGAACGTTTTGTTTTTCTCAATACAGAGTCCAGATGAAAAAACTGAAATTCTCTACAATAAATCACACAAACCTAATAAAATGTGACCTTTCCTTAACGGTTTAACAATGATCTTGAGCTTTATCAGAACTATCATTAAATGAGGCTACAGATTACAGAGCACAGATTAACATAAAGCTGAGTATAAACGAACCAATTGAGGAAACGAGGAGACATCTACACCAGCAGCAGAGAATCACCAGCAGCCACACTAGGCCCAGCAACTAGTATGAGAATACATCGCAATTTAATAATAAAGTACTATAAGTCTATGGCAAGGCAAGGCAAGTTTATTTGCAGAGCAAATGTTGATCGATATATTGATTATCACTGTGGTTTCTAAATTGGTATCGAATATTGAACCTATTCCTTAGTTTCAAAATCTCTAATCTCATCACTCCTAAAGAGAACTTCAACTACTTTGTCTCGCTGTCTTTCACCATTCTTACTGAAACTCCTATTTCTTTTCCAAAACTCTCTCCTCTCTTCCTCACACAGGACCATATAGACACTTAAAATTCTGCACCATCTTTACTTCCCTTTGCCACGGCCTGAACCCTTTCACACCAGCTCCGGCCCTCTGACCGAGTGTGTCTGCTCATTATCTGTCAGGACGAGGACCCCTGTCGCCATTGGCTCTGTCTACGAGCTCCTTTCATGCATTTCCCCCACGCCTGTCATCCCCTGTGGGCTTCCGTACCCTCTGTGTTCACCTCTCTTTTTACACACCCCAATGTCACTGTCAGTCGGCTCAAACATCAAGATACGTTTTTACATTTTCTGCTTCTAATTAGACTCATTAGTGGAGTATTTATGCTAGAAACGATCCCAATACTGGTCCAATTTATTCTTTTATCATATTATGGTTTGAATTTTTCATTTGGTGAAAAAGTTCAACTTGACCACAAAAGGAAACTGGACAGTTGAACCTGTTGACAATTTATTATATTATTTTTTATCCTTATATACAAGGGTTTTCCCACTGACCAGTTTGCTTTATTCAACACATTTAGGTATACTTTTATTCTGCTATCATTTTTGTTCTGCATTTATCACTTTTTTGTGTTATTCATCATGAGGTGTCACTATTTGTCTTTGGGTATTGCTTATGTGTATTATTGTGTTAGTTCTGACGTGTCTCTAAAAACATCTGATTGGCCACTCCCATTTTTGAGGCCACTCCTATTAAAACCTCTGTCTCATCCTCAGTTACCCATTTGCCTGACGAAGGCCCAGTTGCCGAAACGTTGCCTCTTCACTATTAAACTTCTATTTTGCAATTCCACTTTCCCCTTTACAGTTTAGCGTCACGTACGCCTTTTCCTACGCACCTGGCACAGAACCTGATGTACGGAGCACCGTCTTGATTTCTGTTGGTGAAAAGTTTGAAAATTGTGCGGCCCGGTGGTCGAGTGGTTAAGGCGGTAGCACATATGCCAGGCTCCATGTGCAGCTGGCCGCAGGGTCGTGACTTCAAAACCTGGCTCTGACAGTTTACTGCATGTCCTCCCTTCTCTCGCATACCCATTTCACGCTCAGCTGTCCTGTCTAATAAAGCCTACAGGCCCAAACATCCTGTAAAAAAATAGAAGAGTTTGAAAACAACAGTTACATAGTTTGGCTCGAAATACTTCAAAAATGTTAAGGATTTTATTGGCATACACCCTTAAAGCCCCTTTGTAACTCAGATGGGTCCACTCAAATAAAGTGAAGATACTGTTTAGATTTAGTGGTAGTGTTGTTCAGTTTACTCTTTAATTTAATAATGAATTACCTCACATGTGTTTTTGCATCACAGATCATTCTCAAACGGCTCGATAACGGCTTGCGATTGCTCTAACCCTGAATTGTATCTCCTCTGCAGGCCGCTGAACATCCAGTGGTCCAAGATCAACGACACTTTACCAGAGCGAGCAGAGATTTCAGGGCCCACGTTCCAGATCTCTCGTCTCAGCCAATCACACAACGGCACGTACCTCTGCCAGGCACAGAACGACTACGGGCGAGCTGCTGACCACTACACCCTGCTAGTCTACGGTAAGTGACCTTAGTTTTGCGCTTAGTCCCAATGTTGAACGAGCAAGGTTGAGTTGCGATTGTATAATTTGTACCAATGTAACATGCTCCTAACTTCAGCCTGATCATCCTCGTTTAAAAAGACTTCAGGGAAATTCTTTGAAAAAGTGTCATGCTCGGGGTGTAATTTTAATTTCTTCCCACTGCTAACTGTTCAAAATAATTGTATTTGTAATTGATGGTTTTGTTTTCAGAGCTTTTGTATTTTTATGATGTTTTGTGTGGAATCTAAATTTGTCAACCTTTTTATCTTGGCAGAAATTTCAGACCGGCTTATTCAGGCACTGGCCAACGTACCTATTAAATTATAATGTTTCCTTCAGCAGTTTTTCAGTTTGTGTTTCTTTTCTGACTTAGTACACAGTAGGAAATCTTCACTAAGCCTCTTTTGCAATTGATTCAACGGAGATATCGATCCACACAAAAAGAATTTGGTCTGGCGTGCTCAGATTCTGCTCAACAACATTATTATTCAGGCTATCTCTTGTAAAGAACCAATTTATCATGTCCCCAGCGACCTTAGGCATTCTTCACTTTAACTAAAACCAATCCATTAGCTTGAAAGTATTTTACCAATGAACCTAAAGCAGGAGTGCAGCGTTGACATGCCAAACCCCTTTAGGTCAAGGCTCTAAACAAGTAAGCATTTATTTATATTACATTGTATTTGTTATTATTGTTTTTTATTCTTCCAAATATTGGCATAATACTTTTGTTTGGATTGTTTCTAACTTTTCATTCCAGTTTGGTATTGCTTTTTCCTACATTATTCCACAGTATAGCATTACATTTGCTGTATCTACTCTCCATGGAGACCTACAGGTGACGCCACCAGGCCAAGCTACAGGTCAGATCTGTGGAAGGCAACCCTACTCCAGCAAAAAAAGAACCACAATGCAAGCTAGCTAGGTTTATTGCTATAGTGTGGAACATTCAAGTCACATCTCCATGAAGACAATCATGGAAAGGAAAGTTAAATTTTTTGTCTTTAAAATAATGCCCTTTTTTTTTTTTTTTTTTTTAATCTTTCCAGACTTGGAAAACAACATATGCATTTTACATTAACTGAAAGCATGAAACACCTGCTACATCTTAAATTTATTATACATCTGTTTGGCTTGTTGAAGCATCGCAGCAAGATGCAGCGACCCTTTGTTGTTGCAGTTTACACATTTTCGTTTGCTTTTATTTCTCTCCAGATGCACCTAGATTCTATGGCTGAATTGTTAATGGATAATGGAGGTGACCCAGATAACATGCTTTCCCCAACAGACATCACAAACATCGCACGTTGCAACAAATTAGTCAACAACTTTCTGTGCAAGTCGCTGGAACACTTGATTTTTTACGCAATTCCCATGAAACAATCCCGCTCTTTTCTGTCAAATCAGGCCAACATTTTTTATCTTTTTTAAATTGAGGGATGCGAGACACATCACTGAACAACTGTAGCTTCTAATCGGCATTGCTAATATAATAAAACACAATTTAAGGATGTTTTGCCCTTTAGATCTAGTGCACCCCCTGCTGTTTGGCTTCCATTACTGCACACTAAATGATCAGTACAAAGAGAATGTGAAATCATATGTAACGTTTTAGCTTTGCTTCAGGTTAGCGCCCCCCTCATCCATCCATCTTACACAATCGACAATGGCACACTCGTGTAGCAGCATCAAAAGGCCCGTACAGCAATGGCAGGCGGCTTGCACAGACATCCAGGGTGGCGATGGTGGCAAGATGAAAGGTGACATCCCCACCCACTTGTTTCTCTAGTTCCCTTCTTTCCTCCCTTCGGTTGAGTGGCTTTGATGTGGGGGAAATGCTCTCCTAATCCTCCTCACTTCTTCTGATCCATCTTACCCATTTGTGTTTCTTCTCACACACCACCATGGAATTCAGCTGGTTGGTAATTGGGGGTCGTATTGGTGAAATGTCTATATTTATTTGAGAAAATACAATGTTCAAATTGCTAAAGTTAGTTTCTGGTTGTTGTTGCTGTAGTAGTAGAGACAGTGATAACAATAATTGAATAGTATTTTAGTGGTAAGTAGCACAATAGCAGTGGTAATTTTAGTTTTAAATACTTAGTACTTGCTTTTTCCCCTTTAAATATTGAACTATAACATAAATAGATCATAATTTTACCATTTTACATTTTGTTCATTGTAAACTGCAATGTTTATCTATAATGGCTTACTAATAGACACCGGTCCATTGACTTCCTGTTCAAAACTAGCCCTCCTCTTCATCGTAGCAAGCAGTGGATTTTCATTTACATGTGACATTTTAGAACCCCATATCAGTCAGAGTTTACAGGGATGTGGGCAGAGATAGGGGGTAGGTGAAAACAGAAATTCAAGCCTTGCAGGACAAGACAGAATTACTCAAACAAGTATGAATGCACTTTGAATAAACTAATGATGAGGAAACTCTGTTGTAACAAGCTAACAACAAAAGCTAATTAAAGTTTATATTGCATATTATGACCCTTTAAAAAACAAGGGTACCAGGTTTCCACACTGCGGAACTAGAACTCGTCCCTAACTCTCCAAACTCCTTTGGCACATTGTTAATATTCACAAACATTGATTTTTGCACAGCTTCATTTCAGACGGCAAAGTGAAACCAGGGCAGACCACCCAAGCGCAGAAAATCGGAGTGCTTCCAGGTTGACGAGACATAAAATACTTTATTATTAATGCAGGCAGTAAACACCTTGCTCGTTTTTGTCACAAAATGCTGCTTTTACAAGATACTCTATGGTGAAAGACACAAAATGTACTCATTGACAAAAAACAATTGTAGCCCAGCTTTAATATTATAGTGTAGTCGCCATAGTGGTGGTGATATTGAATAGAGTAGTTGTAAAAAAAGAGTACCGGTACTTGTGATAGCAGTAGTAATAGTTCCAGCAGTTGTAGCAATAGTAGTAGTACCAGTAGTAGTAGTAGCAGCAGCATAGTTCAACTTTACATGTTTGAAAGTAGTGGTAACGTTAATATTCCTTGTAGTAAAAGTATTTTTCCTTTTACCCTTCAGGAGATATTGGGGAATTACGCTTTAGTATAATCCATAATAACCATAATAATGTTAGCTCGAGGTTTTAACTGTGTATTTTTTAAACCGTCTCACATTAGACGCTAACATATCAGCCATTGTTTGTTTTCTTAAGAATAATATCTGTTCTCCCAATGGGCCGATCGCTCCAAACCTTATCTCAAACAACTCTCAACTGTTGATTCTCTCTCCTTATGAATCTGTAACAACATTTTGCTGATAGAGTGAGCCTTTGAAAAGCAATGATTAGTCTTTGTCTTTATGATGCAACGTAAGCCACAAGTAAAACCCTAATGCAGTGTACTAAGCACCTTCTAATGGGGAGAGGGAACATCCATCAGTCAAATAAATGGAATAAAGATCACTTTTAGCAATATGCTGAGCTGACTCATAACTCAGCCACCCTATTATTCATTCTCGGCCTCCACAATATTCGAGTAGGTGTCCGATTTATTTTTTCTTCTCAAGTAGCATTTGTAAGAAACAAAAAAATCCAACAAACTTCTCCTGAGAGTTTGTGTTCTAGGGCCAGGACACTGTTGTAAAAGAGATGGTTATTCACAGCGGGGCATCATGTCTTAAAGTCTTTAGAATCTCGTTGGAAATGCAATTAGCAGCATGTTAGGAAATTAAGCTCATTTTGTGTGCATTTTTGTTTTGCCTTTCCAAATTTTAACAAAACATGTTACCGAAAAAATAAATAAAAACAACTTTACTAATCAGATATTACATGGCCATTCTGTGTAAAAGCTTGCCAAGCATTTTACTGTCCCACTAATGGTTCTTATTTCAGTTTTTGCCAAATGCTACTGCTTAGATCTATCCATTTGGAAGCTGTTTTTTTTGGGGTAGCACGCAGACCAGATTTAATTGCATTTTCATATTCTTCTCATATTGGTATTAACTGACTCTATTGAATACAGACTTTTTTTCAACACACCACACTTTTAAATCCTGCTTCACTGATTTATTTTACAGTGTACCAGTATTCAAAGAAAAAAGTGAAGTTGACAAATTGTTTGAATATTTAAATTTCTTGCATTGCTCCTTATATAATATTTTGTTAAATTGCTGTGTAATATCCTTTGTGTATAATTTAATGTTTTGTCCCTCAAATTGCATACATTTTAAGTTAAATAAATCAGATGTCACTCTTACAATCTTATTTGCACCGTTTTCCCAAATAAATGTTTTACTCTTATTAGAGACATTTGGACCAGTGCTTGTACTACTTGTGTAATATTACACTAACAGTACTTATACTTGAGTAATATTTTTGACTGCTATAGCGTCCTCTGATTGGCAATGAACAATGTCCATAATTTACATATATTTTGTGTTGCTGTGTCCTTACTTTGTTCATTATTATTACCAGTATTCTGAATATGGTTTCTACAGAGTTCAATGAAGCTCTCAAACCCACATTTTGAATATTTCCGATTTCAGGTCCCTTTTCATCCTGCCCTTCTTTGTGTCCTTTTCTTTCCTCTCACCTTTCTTCTGTTGCCACCTCTTTAGCACCCTCGCTTCCTCTCCTTCCTCCCTGAGCCGTCATCCTTAGTTCACCTTGCCGCCCATTTGCCCTTCAGTTTTATTTCATTTTTTTTATATCCTTTCCTCAACCAAGATCTCGTCCTTTATGAACCACCAGATGAGTGAAGTTAAAAAAAAGGGGTAAATGAAAAACGATGGCAAGATAAAAAAGGAAGAATCTTAATAGAGGTCATAAGCAGGTTACCATTGCAACGCCTTGTCAGATAAGGCCTATGTATTTTTGGTTGGCTCCTAGTTTCCCCCTGGAGGGAATCCTATGGTGCTCTTGGCAAGGGAGGGTTATAAAAGCATGAGTCAGCAGGAAAGCTAACATTTAGTTGCGCTCATCTCTCGGCGCTTTCATTTTCCGACAGCCTTTGCCCCTTAGTGAGAGTTATCTGCCATCGGGGCCTGTCCGCGGAGCACAAACTCAGGCGGAAAGAAGAGCTGCCAATTTGTCACAGGTGCTTTAGGCCTTGTCACTTGAGGAACAGAGAAAAGCTTAGCGTCTGAAGTAAGGGATGGAGTAAGCAAAATTCTCTTGTGCCGTGGTGAAGAAGTTCAGGTTTACATGACAGAGCGAAAACGGGGGGAGGTGTGGGTGGAATACAAGAAAATCTAGTGGTGTTGTTGGGTTATAGGGCCTCGGCTAGGAACGCGCTTGAGGCAATGTTCATATAATGGAGGTGGCACTGGACAAAATTGGAGATGCCTGAAAAAAAGCACTGAAGTTCGAGTTTAGTTGTAGCTAAAATGCTATAAACTATGACCTTGCTTTTACTGGCCGAATTGTAAATGTATGAATTTCCATAAACTGGTTAGCTACGGGATTGATGGTCTTATAACTTGCACAGGGATTTATAAAGTCAGTCATTCATATGTGCATGCAAAATGTTAAATATAAAACCCGGAATACGCAATCGGATATTTTGCTCGATTTAGGCCTCAATTTTCTTCGTAGGCCTCGTGAGCAACGCAGGATCCTCGTGAGCGTTTTTTAAGCCGCTGCACTTTTCTTGAGTGTGGTGTCAGTGCAACATGTGATATCATAGTCATAAAACATGACCACTACTGCAACAGCCAATACAGGCCGAGCGTCAGGGGCAAATTAAGCTAATTCAAAAACAATTATTACTGACTTCTCGTAAAGCTATAATCCATGTCCATTTTTTCCAATAGTATTTGACTCAGCAAATGACATCCAGTCCACTTTACATCGCAATTAATTAGGTTTGGCTCTGTAGTCTTTGCGTTCGGAGGATTGTGTAATTTTAAACACTTATAAGATTCTCCTCTAGTCTGTGGTCTACACTTATTGTCTCACGTTTATAAATCGTTTAAGACTCAAATATCCTTTAGTGTATTCCGGCTTTGAAAGAAAATGTACAACTGACCAATTATTTTCATGTAATGGTTCAAACGTTCATTACAATTTCACAATTACATTTTGTATCAGAGACAAAGCGTAATACATTGCAAGTTTCGTATGTGCTCACTTGATTTAATATTTTGTGCTTGTAAAGAGACATAGATTGCTTTGTTGCCTCTATCACCAGCTGTTAAAATGGAATTAACTTTCTGCAACTTGCTGAAAGTCACTGATGACACAAAAGTGACAATAGCTCAGAATAAACCAGACCCACACCACTCTGTATAACGGGGATGTGGCCTGTGCCGGTTGTTTCATCCTCGGTGCCGCCATTGTGCGACAAAAATTGGATTTTTTATTGGTGCGTATGCATGGAAGGGCATCGTGCACGGGCATGCATGAGACTGGGAGGAGGACGCTGTTGATTGTCTGCTGAAAACCCACAGGGCTCCCTCATGTAATTGAACTGAGCTTGTGCACTCAGATGAATCACCAAGCCAATAAAACCCATTAGAATTGAATTGCATGAGAGACTGTGGAAGATGGGGAGCGATAAAGGAGGCAGAGGTGGCGATGGGAGGAATTGTTAGTCGTAGTTCTATATGTAACACACGTGTGCATGTATGGATGTGAGAGCGCATTTGTCTGCCACCCAGAGCAGCAGGTGAGTGGGGGCTCGCTCAAAGGAGTGCGAATGAGAGATGAAAGGACAGGCACATTTTGAGATTGAGACGGATACGGGGTGACCAGGGATTAGTCCTGTGTCTCCTTCACTTCTTGTAATGAGCCGTCAGAATAATTGGACCGAAAAACATAGATCTCCATTTAATGAAGTGAGACTTTTGAAAAACAGACTGAAAAGTTGAGAAAGGTTTCAAGGGAACACAGAGAAGTAGACAGCAATAATGCCAAGTCAATTTGGGTCGAAAGAAAAGAATCCCTTCAAAGCTGTTTTGTTCCATTGATGGCAACACAGTGATATTGACATTTGGGTACATTTTTGACTAGTCCACAGACCAATCAGTCTTTGCCTTTACGGCCTTGCCAATAGACCTTCTGATCGGCAATTTAACCGTCCGAACCTGGGTTGTCAACTAAAGACGCGTTAGCTTTGGGCAAGGCCTTACTAATTAGCAAGACGGAGCATGAAAGTATAACACGCTGCCTTCAAAATGGCGTCGCCACCGTCCTCGGGCACACTTCTGCCAGAACGAGATACGCGAGCGGGAGAACGTCATTATAACGAGTGCCGCCACATCCATCCCTGCAAAAAACATGGGCTGCGTGCCTGATTGGCAGCTATACAGTGTTAATGAATAACAATATGATTTAGAAGGGTGAGCTAGAGGAAAAAAAACGTAACGCTATTGGCAAAGGGAGCGACAGCTGTATGGCACAGTCCTTAATTAAGTTGAAGAAATTGGTGTGTGTGAAACTAAAAGAAGATGGAAGAGGTGCGAAAGACTTTTTTGTAAGTAGTGAGAATGGAAAGGGTTTGAAGATGTAATAAAATACATGTAATTTTAGGTCAGTGCAATTAGGCAATTGTAATAAATTAGCACCTTGTTAATGGGTACTTGCATGCAGCCATTAATCTTCAGTACTCACTGCACTTTTCAGCAGAGCAACAAATACATGTACATCAGCACTTTTCCTCAAGTGTTTTTCCTCACCTCAAGCCGTGTGTTTACGTGTACATATTTGTCAGGCAATTCTAATTAGTGTGATTGAAGCTTTTAATAATAATTCACCACTGCACTGTGGCCTTTGGTGTTCCAACTCTCTCCCATCTAAGTACTAACCAAAATACTTTAAAGAAGCGTCCAACATTAGTTGGGTTTTAGTTGAAAATTAATACTGTGACTGCGTCCTCAGCCACTACAGCCTCCAAAGTGGCTTTGGAGGCTTTAGGGGAAATGCCTCCTGAACTAAAACCACGCTAACATAAAAGGTCAGCATTTAAAGATCAAATCATCAAATTTGAAATTGTTTTGTTGTTTCTTCTACATCAATATCAATATTTTAAATGTTTTTGATGGTAACTTAGATTTTTGTCGGACAGCTAACGAAGGCAAGATTCATATTTTAAACTGGAAAACATGGGCGCTACTGTTTGAATAGCTAAATACTGGCGTTGCTGAAAACCTGAGCTGACCATAGTTCACGTGTCTATTTCCTATCATTTTGTAACATTTCCTCGCCTGTATATTTCTTTTGAGACTTGAAAATCAAGGTTGAGCTTAGAAGGGGAGAAAAACGTACAAGCGCCCGGCATAGTGCTGACATAAGAGGAGTGCAAAAAGAGATTGATGATCTCAGGGCCAGAGGGAGAAAAGAGAGAGGAGACAGTGGAATACTTACCAATAAATTACTCCGGAGCTGAAAGGCCAGCAGTGTGTTCGTCCGCTCTCCCATAGAAACAATTAAATGCCAGCACGTAGGATTCTGTGTATAGTCTGATGCGCCGTGCACAAGCTGGAGTGTGTCCTTAAACCAGCTCTTGAACACATGGCGTACCTGGCATGATGTGGTCTGTCACTCTGCCTTTGATGAAGTGGCGTGGAAACTGCTGACACTGACCGCCCTCTTCTACGTAGCTCAGATGTGTCAGCCTTTATTTTGGTCTTCAACAGCAACACAGCGTGGCAGGAGGGCGGCAGACTGCTGCATTGAAATAGTGTTATCAAGTAGGTGGCAGAATATTTTTGCCTCTCAAAATGTAATTAAAGTACTAATACAGTTTTGTAAATGCTTTACATGAAATTGCAGATTTAAGTTGTACAGAACATCCACATTTTTGGCAGCAGAAGAAACCAGAACACCCAAAGAATCAACCTTAAGACATTCTTCAATTTAATTTATTTTTGCAAAGCCTAAAATAACAACAACCGTCGTCAGAAAATTGTTGCTTTAACCAACTGAACGTTAGAAAATAAAGCGATGAAACTGAAGAGTCTTTTACACTTGACAATGACCTTTATATCTTGTGGGTTTTAACATTTTTCAAAATAATAAAATGTTCTTCTCCCACTTGTCGACTTTACTGACATGTCTTTAGCTTTTGTATGAACTTGAATCTACCTCCTACTTCTCCACCTAAACCATTCTGTCTTCGCCATTGATCCAGAAAGATGTGTCAAGATCCAAGCTATTGTTCTCCATTGAACTAGACAGTCCCCACATGGCACTTTTCCACCGGGAAGGCATCTGTCATGGACAATGTCTCCGTCTCCGCTGCCATTGTGCTATAGAAAAGCAGTCAGCGCCGTCATATACGTTCCAACATCCACATGCTTGTCCATTATTTGCACGTCCTGCTATGTCCCTGCTTCTCGTAGACTGCATTTATCAGTGTCTTATCACTTGTCTACGACTTTGAGACCCATTCCATTCTGTCGATTTCGAAATTATTAAAAACATTTATCTTCCAGGAATGGAATCGGTCTCAATTGTGTTTTAAAGCAGCCTTTTCTCTACACATTTTCTCCACCTTTCTCCAAATCATTGAAGGAGACGAACCATGTTTATTGCCTTCAATGATTGCCGAGCAGGTGGCAGCCAAGACGCACAATTAATATTTGCACCATAATAAAGTGTGTCATGTTTTATGTGCAGTAGTAACTTGGCTATAAAACCTTGTAGCGCTCCTATACATCCAATTGTTGCTGCATGTTGTAGATAATAGCTTGTGTGTTATCCCATCCCTGTTTGTCTGTAGAGAATGTGTCCGTCACTTCTGCGGCCCCTCCCACTCCTAGCACTACACCCATCACCTCCTTACCTGCCATTCCAACCTCAACCTCAACCACCACCACCACCACCTTCTCCTCCAACACCTCCACCACCCTCCTCCTCCCATCACCCAGCCCCAGCCTGCCCCCGGACGCAAGAGGTAAAGCACAGCACACACATCACTCCAGTGAGAATCTACTTTTGCCTTGTTTTCGTATGGGTTGCATCAGTTTGGCACGGTTTGTGACAGAACAGAAAGAAATTATGTCTATTTAGTAAGTTGTTTTAAGTCGGGATGCTATTATTGTTGACAGTTAGCGCTGTATGATTAGCGATGGAACTTAAATGTGGACTATGTAACTGTTTAGTTCCACAGTATGGCATTAAACTTATCTGACGCCACCAGGATAACTTACAGAATGCATTTCCAAGGTATTTTCTAGCAATAAAACAATGGAATAAATGCCAGATGGATATGTTTGATGTCACACTATGGAACGTTCCAGGTAAAGCACTCTCTTTGGACCCCCCGCAACGCTTTAAAAAAAAATTTGGACTGCCATTATCTTTGCTGAGTGGCTAGTCCAAACATTTTCCCTAACCATAGCCATTTCCAGCCAATGTCTAACTTTAACCTGACACAAGTAAATAACTGATTCAATTGTACAAGTTTAAGTTTTTAGAGATCCGATGATAACTTACCCATACTGACTCAACCCATACCATACCATTCTGGTGAAAAACAAGTTCATCTCCTTGCCTCGTCCTCCCCTGCTCTCCTCTAGTGCCATCTCTTTGTGACACACACACTTCCTCTTGCCGCACTACCTTTGCTCACTCTGCACCTCAATACAGATGTTTGTGTGTCTGCCGACGCTGGAATATGCACACCGCAACCTTTTTCTCTGCCCCGCTCTTATCGCTGGCTGTTTGATGCTAACCACACACTGCCTACTCAGCATTTGTACATAATGTGTGTATATGTTTACGTCTGGGTTATCTTACAGCTTCTTTAATGAATGCATAGGAAGAGTTTGGGGACTTTGCAGCCCTGAGCTAAATGATAGCAGCATCTTTAGGGGACTGTCAAATGCTCCCACACTCGATATACCAAATCTTCAGATCATTATTATTTAACCACTACCCAGTCTTATGAATATTAATGTTGCATTCAGGGGAAAACATAAGTTACTGTACTGTCAAATGTATGTGAGCAGCTTGTCTGATTTGTGCAGTGTAAACAAATATGCCAGATTTCCAGTGGGTAAAACTAATGGATAGGGAATATTGTAGTGAATATGAATTGTTTTTCGTTCAATTCATGGGTTTCAGGCCAATGTTTCCTTCCTGATTTTAAAGGTTTTGTGAGGATCTTCCCCGATTTGCATTGCTTTTGCTATGACAACTTAAAACTGTTGCCATGCCAAATTATTCAAGGAATCTTTATACCTGAAATCCATAAATAGGGTACACTGTGTTCACACTAGCAGACTTTGTTCCATATCAAAAATGTAAGTAGTTAACAAAAGTTCACGTTAAGATTTTGATATTTCTATACACAAGAATTCATGCCTAAATTTGTCAATTCATCTGATTATAAACCTACCACACTGCTTTGCCATGGGGTGGTAATGATGCTATATTTTGAGATGTCTACATGTTTTGTAATTCCTGTGTTGGATAATTTAAATCTAGAAAATTCATAATTCATAAAGAAAAGACACTTGACAATAATATGCAAATGAATGGAAATGAGGCTGAATACTGAACAGCTTTGGTGCCAATACACGCTCAGGTTCTGCTAACTTAGACAGTTATGGACAAAATATTCTACATTTTACAATAGAAAATGAACAGATCAGGTGAGGAAACAGAGACTGAGAAAAGTAAACTGGTTTATTTTATGATTTAATGTCATACAATTAGTAATCCCCCGCTGTGTAAGAGATATCCTTGGATAGGAACCTGGTAGGTACACTCATAACATTGTGAAATTGCTCGGTTTCAATGTTTCCTTTATTAATTGCAAATATTCTGTTACAATGTCATGTCACAAAAAAATGTAAAAATAAATAAATATGCAAACGCAGGCCAGCTTGCCATCCCTGCACTTTTACCCAAACACCACGAGTCGCTTACATTTCCATGGTTGGACCGCACACCCGCACTCCTTTTACAGAAAAAACACCCTCAAAGCTTATGAATCCAGGTGGTTGTCTAATCGTATTCCCTGAAGAATGTTGCACAGCATGAGATTGAAAGGCTTGGCACCGCTCAGCTCGCCCGCTCGGCCCGCGCACCTCCCCGTCTCCTTTGTACCGGCATTTTATCCTCAGAATCTATTTATCTCTCGCGTACAGTCGCACCAACACTCTCATTGATGTCCCCTTTTCTATCCCTCCGTTACACCTTGAGCTCAGTCATGTTACTTAAAAGCTGTGCAGCAGATAAAGTGAACGGAAGCAAGGAGAAGCAAGGACTCTTGATCTTACGGTTCACCTGCGGGGTATGCGCGAATATGTCATGGGAGAGTTAGTGGCCCGAACAATGGATGAGCGTTTAGTCGATTCTGATGTATTATTTGAATTGGTCCGCGGAGGAACAACACACTTTTTAACGCTGTCAGTCATTCCGTGTGAAGCGCTGGGCTACAGAGGATTTAGAACAGTGTGGGGCATGGAAAACCTTTCTTCTTTTATTCAACGCGAGACGGTAGAGAAGACGGGTGGCTTGAACGCATGGCAATTGAACAGCTTATCTCCGGCGACATCGCAAGAGACACACTGATATTCATTACATCGCATGCAGACAGGGGATGTACTTTGGCACTATGATATTAAAATGTTATCATCTTTATATCGCCGTTCCTTTATGTATTCATCAGTTTTCTCCATGAATAATCAGAGAAAGATAAGTTAGGTCATAAAGAATATGTTTTTCACCATAATAGCACCAGCTTCTGCACCAGAAGCTATTAGCATTTTGTTCAGGTCTTGCCAGTTGTAGCAGTAAAAGAACAATTATGGTTGTAAGGCAAGGCGAGTTTATTTGTTGAGCACATGTTCTACACAAAGTAATTCAAAGTGCTTTAGAGAACAAGAAAGACTCGCTAAAGTTGCTATAGATAGAAAACTAAAATGACCTTTATAGGATTAATTTGAAAAGGAAAAGAGTACAAATTAAATAATTTCAGTCATTTGCACAGCTAAACAGAACTGTTTCAAGCCTAGATTTGAACATTGTCAGAGTAGAAGCCTGTCTCAAATATTGAGGAAGACTGTTCCAGATTTTAGCTGCATAAAACTGAAGGCCGGTCCATCTTTAGTCCTGACTCTGGCACCAGCAGGAGGCCGGTCCATGTTTAGTCCTGACAGGTTTTACAGCTTGTTTGCAGAGGCCAGTGAGCAGGCCGTTACAGTAGTCTGATCTACGTATGACAGGCTTTGTATTTACATTTACCTATTTATTAGACTAAGCTGGTCCACTCCATCAAGTTAAGTTAGTTTATTTATTTGAGGCAGGGACAGTGCACACTGTACATTAACCTAATCAAGAGAAATGCTTTGTAAGATAAGATAAGATAATCCACACAAGGGGAAATTTCGTTGTTACAACGCAGTAGAACAGAAGGAAAGGACAGATTATAGGAAGTTTAAAAAAAAAAAAAACACTCTTGATAGAACTCTTGGGAACTCTTGGGAAATAAAATAAAATAGATAAATAAAAAAATGAAAAGACAAAGATAAAAATAAGATAATGATAATAAAATAATGATAATAGAATAAAATAAAGTAAAAAAGTTGTATCTCAAGTTATTAAGCTGATATTAAGTCCCACTTAAGGGAGGAGCCTATAGATGATTCTGAGTATTCTGGTTTACCCTACCACTAATATGTGTGTATATATATATATATATATATATATATATATATATATATATATATATATATATATATATATATACACACACATATTATATATATATATATATATATACACACATATTAGTGGTAGGGTAAACCAGAATACTCATAATCTACGCAGACACTAAAGAACTTGTATATAATAAATCTTCCATCAAGATTTTAAGTGAAATCGCTTTAATCTGGTGTCCTTGGTCCTCTTGTAACTCACAGAAAATTGCATTTTCTCTTCTTTATATAATTTATATTTGACTAAAAGTGCTGTCTTTCTCTGCACTTATTACCTTAATTTTGTTACTTTCCATAAATGGCTTTTTGTTTCATTGCACTTATATCAAAGTGTTTCTTATTGGCAGCGAGAGCAAACCTAATGCCTTGTTTTAAGAATGTTTTTGGCTCGAAAAGTCCCCAAATGCACAAATGACTACTTTTTTGTAAACTTTGCCAACCTAGTTATAAACAAAGACTAGTCCAAGATCTAGAGATGGTCAAGATAAACGTACTTCACTTTACCAAACAGACCTATTCAAATACAGGGACAGTAGTTTTTTCTGGTGGGGGGTCGACCTCCTTCTTTTCTCCTGGTAAATGTTGTTGCTTCTCCTGTAATGTTTAGAGCGTGGTATTGTCCAAGCAGGTGCCACCACCAATTACAGGTTTGATCTGTGGAGAGGCGAGCCCACTCACAGCAGAAACAAATATGATCAAATACATTTACAAACGTTCATCCTTGAATCAGTCTTGAAATACAACCATTACTAAGTAGTACACACTTTGGTCCATAATTACATTACCCTTTTATCCTACAGATGTTGATGGAATGTGATTTTGACAAGAACTTAGCCGTACTTGCGTCTGATCCTCATTCATGCTGAAGTTTTAAGTGTATTTACTCTTGTCTTTGAAGCTTGCGGAGGCTGACATGAAAGCCTCTGACGAGAATATTTTTCCGAGGATTTAACCTTTTTTTTTTTTTTTCGTAAGTATTTTTTTCTCCATCGTTTTATCTGGTCCCACCGCGAGGCGTTTTATTCCTTCTTCCCAGGACTGCACGAGAAGAGGTGTAACACTCAAACTCTCTGAATGCATTGTGCTTTCGACAGGTTGTTTGGTTGGAGTTTTTTTTTCTTTGGGTCTCATGCTCTTCTAATCCTTCAGACACTTCAGCTGTCGGCTCTCTGACTTCTTTCTGTCTATCGGATCAGTGAGGGGTGATAAAAAGTGATAATGCTGGTTGGGTGGAAGATTGTCTTTTTTTCCCTCTGTACTTTTCTATGGATTTTCGCTCCTACTTTTGAAGTGTTAATATTCTCTGATGTCTTGTGCACTACACTCGTAACGTATGACTACTCGCTAACTCCATTTATCCACCTTGTTCCTCCACAGATCCCGGTGCAGTGGTGGAGACCCACAGTGCAGTACCATATGCAGTGATAGGGGGCGTCCTTGCGCTGCTGGTGTTCACCGTCATCTGCGTTCTCATCGTAACCATCTGGTGCTCAGTCCGACAGAAAGGTAGGTATTGTGGACTGTGGCGTTCACTTACTGGACATTTCATTGGACACACTCAAATATTTCATGATTGACTAACTTTGATTAAGTATTTTGCACCTAATGTCTTTTTCTCATGCCTTAATTAACATGTCAGTTACGTGACATTTTAGAACCCTACATGTGTCACTGCGTTTTAATTTGTTTTCAAATAATCGCAGTTAAGCACAGGGATGTGGGTGGGGAGAGGAGGAGATTGTCTTAGCACTGGTGCCAAGAATCAATGAAAATACAACTTTGAGAACACTAATGATGATGTAACAAGGTTAAGCTGAGAAAAGTTTATTTTGCATAATATGTCGCCTTTCAGTGGGGTCGGTTAAAGGCAAAGTAATAACTGGCAGGTGTTACAGTCATGTTTTTGTGTTAGCAAAACTAAATGGTCAATTTTTTCTGGAGATTCGAAGATTGAATGATGTTCCTCTTCCCTTTTTATCATCTTGAATCAATCTTCTGACCAGCTGAATCAAATAAAATGACCACGGGGTCTTTCCATTTTACAAGGCACGTTCCGAGAATTTCCTTTGCATGGTGGTTTATCATGCTGTGTAAAGAAGTCATAGGAGGCCAGTCCCAGCCACAGTTGTCCAAAATAATCTTCTAAATCAAGGCATAAAACTGGCAGAGGCGTACAGACAGAATAGGATGGCCCAGCACTGTCCATGATCAATGACCTTGGCCCGTCTGGTGCTGAGGGGATAAGAAGGGGCGGGGTTGAATCGCTAGGTGTATTAACCATGTTTTACGACTCCACGTTAGTGTATCAAGGCCCATCTATTAAAAGAAGACGGCCTTCGGAGTTTCCCATCCTTTTAAGTGGCCTTGTGTTGGCAATTTTCCATTAAAGCTGCCAAGAACTTAAATCTAAGAACATGACCGCATGCCTCAAGAAGCCTGTTACTTACCTCACGTTTCGACAAGCCGCCAGTCAAAGATTAGTTATGACCTGACTGCCAATCAACTGCAAAGACAGGACTATTATAACCAATCCGAGCAGAGGCCAATTGGGCTTTGTCTTTAGCTCGGTTTGAGTGTCAGAGTGCCAGTCAAGCTCAGCCTTCAAGCCGGATGCTGTGTCAGTCTGCACAGAGGAGTGAAGGGTGCACTCCAATAGGTCCATGACACGCCACAGCAAAGAATTAATCATACGACTGACTTTGGAGGCTGAAGTCTGCTGAAGTCCTGTACTGGCTTTCTGAAAGTGCATTTCCATTTTTATTCTTAGCTGAGTATATTACAATTATGTTTGATCAAGGAAAACAAAATCAAGGCTACAAGGCGTCTCTAACACAAGTAGCTTTTTTTCTAAGCAACTAAAAACAGTCCTATCTTGATAATATTCTGAGTCATAGGCACACTGCTAATGGATATATGAATAAGTAGGTATTAAGTGGTGTGTGATATAAATTTGGAGTTTGTCGATGAATTGACCAGTCAGCCTCCTTTCATGATATATAAATATACAGCAGCTTGTATAGTCAGTTTTGTCCTACATACTGGCCTTTCATTTGAATGAAGCTATCGTCTAAAGACTCCATTTTCTTTTTGTGGCAGTAGCTCTGTTTGCCTTGACTTCCCTCTGCCATGCCAAACAAGAGTTATGCCCTCCAGCATGTCCCGCATCCAAGTGGATATGCCCAGAACACCACCTCAGGGACGCGCAGAGGCCAGAGTCTGAAAGAGCTGTACTCCCAATTCCTTATGAGTGACCAGGACACTCACACTGCTCATTGCTATAAGTGTAGGATTTTATTCTGTTCCAAGAAATTAAAATAAAGCATCGTGCTCAATTGGAATATTGCACTGGCCTAGTAAAAGCATACACTTGTCAGACTGCGTTTCTCCAAACCATCAGAAACTGGCTGAGGATGCCCCAAAGAGCTCTTGTGCTCACAGCTAGAACCCATTCTTGATATGCATAAACATCAAATTGGATATTGCCGGCCTCGGCGTAACTGCTAGTAATTTAATTTCACCTCTGAGTAATGAGGAGGAGGAAACTCCACATGGTTCAAATGTCTCAATGAATTGTGAGTTTTGTTTCTATTGAGAAACAATAGAACTCAAGTGCTAAAATCATGGCCATGCAACTCAGGTAAATAATTGCCAAGTCATTTATTTTATGAATAGAACTCACAATTACTGTTGAATCAAAAAATATTCTAGCAAGTAAAACTTTTTTCCCCCCTGAAAACCTTACAAAAAGCTTTAGACAATTATGCTTTGAGGCTAACGGTGCTAAAGTGAAGAAGAAAACCACACTTTTTCCTACTAAGATCCCGTGGTTCCTGGTTGATATGTTTTAAAGCGTACATCATTTACTGTCTTAAAACGGGAAAAACAGAACTAGTTCATTTTAAACTCTCTCACATGCATCGCTCACTTACCTAATGCCTCCTGAGCATCCTAAATATTCATCAGAATGAGTTTACAGTATAAGTGCTTTGCTTAACTCTCTAAGAACAGAGGGAGTTACGCCATGACGGTAAAGCTAACAAACATTAGCATGCTAGCACCGCACTTCCTGCTTTGCAGATACTTAAGAAAACACTCTTTAATTAACTGCAGAAATGTGCACTGTGGTCTCATTTTCATTTTGTAATATATATATATATATATATATTATATATATATATATATATATATATATATATATATATATATATATATTATATATATATTAAATAAATATATATACTGTGGCAAAACATATTTGACTTTATAACACTAAAACAAACCCGGTACAGGCCCTTTAAAGATGGAAAACACCTCAGATCAGACCAAACATTGGATTTTGCAATGTCTTGACCTTGAATCTCCCTCCATTACTTTTTGACAATCTTTCCTTCTTTTCTGTCTCCCATTCCCTCTTCTTCATCGTTTCCTCCATCACTTATCCATTTGATACCTTTAATTTCCGTTGGAAGGCTCCTATCGTACCCGTGAGCCTATTCTGGCTTGGTATTGATCTAACAATCAGTCGACTAATTAATTAATCCGTCACAGGTATGATGCTCAATAATCTCAGCCCCGATTGGTTAGATAATGCTTCATGTTGCTTCGCCGCCTAACCTCCCTCCCCTCTCCCTTCTGCTCTCTCTCTCTCTCTCTCTCTCTCTCTCTCTCTGTCAATCCATCTTCTAGGTTCCTATCTCACCCACGAGGCCAGCGGATTGGACGAACATGGAGAGGTGCAGGAGGCCTTCCTCAATGGGAACGACGCCAGCCAGGGGAAGAAGGAGTACCTGCTGTAGCCCCTGCTCCTGAACCCGCGGGGCCCCTCCGACACCCTTCTCTCTTGTGACCTCGTCCCACTGCCCTGTCCTCCCCGACGTCCCACCTTATACAGTATAAACACCACACACACTTGTACCAACACAAGAGGAAGCCTTTTGAGACTGTAAGCCGATATCGCACACAGCTGATCACCCGCTCCATTCCACTCCACGCGCCTCCCGACGTTATCCACCAGAGCCGCCCTCCCAAGCGACAGACGGAGAAAACAAGAGCCTATAAACCAACCAGCCATTAACAACTGTGCCATCTACTGTAAGCACTGAAATTGAAAAGCGAGTGGGAGAGAATGGGGTGAAAACTCGAACCACAATGGCGCGATTATTTTGATGGAGAGCGGGGAGCACAAAGAAACCCGACGTTCTGCGACAAAAGTGCAAGAGGGAATTAGAGTCAGATCACTGTTGTAATTCCATGCCTATAGAGAACGCCATGCATTTCAGAAAGCTCAGACGTTTTGAAAGGTAGAGACAGTAGGGAGCAGGACCGAAGGCTTGCCCAGCAGCTATTGAGCGTTCAGCACAAGAAAATTGAAATCTTTCGGAAAAATTGCCAAAGCATCTCGACTTCGCAGTGCAACTCGTGTAATTTTTCAACAATGGTAGAGCGTGTAAGCCCAGAGTCCTGGAAAGGATCCATACTTCATGAACAAGCTAACTGTGCCGTTTTGCCGTCGCCGCTGGGTGCCACAACAGTAATTTGAGAAAAACATCAGCTTTTAGTGAGTTTTCTGTTCAGGATAAAGCCTGTGGTTCACCTGTTAACATCCTCTCCCCTCACTTTTTTACCTCTCCCTGTCTGCTTGTCCTCACATCACTCCTCCTTTGTCGGCTCCTAATAATGAATGGATTAGCGTTGGGCTGCGTTCCTGACAAAGAAGAAATGACTGCAAACGCATTAAAGACGAGCTTAATTATTTCTGAACGTCATTAAGAGGATCAAAAGGGTTCAGAGTCTTCATAAGAAGGGCAAAGGGCGCGTTAGCAACGACAACGAACGACACAGTGATGGCTGTTTTTTCACGAATGCGACCATACACACGCACATACATATTGACAGTATACATATCTCTGAATTATTTGTATAAAAATGATCAACGTTAAATTAAAACTTTTAAGAACGCCGTTTACTATTGAAGCGCATTACGAAGCAACTATACTAACAGAATATTAGCCGATAGTGGCGCGATGCCGAACAAACTACTGTCCAGTGATCTTTAAAGAAAACGAGAAAATCATGAAAAAAAAAAAAATCTTAATTTGTCTTTGAGAAAGCAGAGGTCTTATTGGTTTTTTAATTGTTATTATTTGAGCAATTCTGATTGTTGTTACTGTTATTATTATTGACGTTGTTATAATTATAATTGTAAATGTTAAAGAAATGTACACTTCCCATGGTTTGTTTTTGGTTGAACTGTAAAGAAACACTAGCTGTCTTTTTCCACTCTTTTTCCTATTCCTTCACTCTCTCTCTCTCTATCTCTTAGTCTCTTGTGCCTAGTCGTCTCTTCTCACATTTCTCACTTAATTCTTTAGTTTCCCAAGTCCATGTGTCATTGTTGATATATAGCTAACTATTCTTTATAGGGGAAAGATACAAAGCACGACAAAATAAAACGATTTCAAAAATAAGCTTGGGGCCCGGCCTGTGCGTGTGGTTTTTTACTGTGTAATTAGCAGGTGCTGTCGTGGAGATCCGGCCAAATCAAACCAGGAGATGGAGCATGTGATGAGATCGATAGGGAATAGCAGAGTTGTAGGAGGATTGAGATGAAGGCAGCCTAAGCCACTTCAGACTGAAACCTCTCGCAGAATGCATAAACAAAACAGATGCCAGTGTGGGAAGAAGCTCTCAACGTGCGTTTTTAATTACTGTGATAAGGCAAGTACTAAAGGTAACAAGATAATTAGACATTTTATGATTGAATTGTAGTCTTTTCTACTATGGGAATATATTCTTCATTGCATAAAAGGCTGTAATTTAGTTTTGAGAGATTTAACGTTGGATAAGAAATAGAAGACGTGGTAGAGTGGCGGTAATAATGAGCTGAAGGCTGAAAAAGATTGGGTCTTCAGGTTAGACTACACATTTCTTTTTTTTTTAAGATTTTTTAGGCCCGAAGGCTTTATTAGACAGGAAAGGTACGAGTGAAATGGGGGATGAGAGAAATGAGTACATGATTGCTACATCATTTTTGGACAATTTTATTTATATTTAGTTTATGATTTTTGTTGGATATGAGCAGCAGATGTGGCGTACTGTAGGAAGGGCTAATTCCACAACTGTTACCTTGCAACCATCATTGTAAACAAGTCCAAATGAATTACAGAATAGTTACAATATGATAACCTGATAACACATTTATGTTGTCCTGCATTTTTGATGGAACTTTGATTATTGATGACTGATGACATACTGTAAGTACCTGGTTCACAAACTGCCACTGACAATTTAAAACTATGATTATTATCCCACCAATCTACCCTAATATATATATATATATATATATATATATATAATTTTTTTAAATGTCTTTTCCTATTACCATGCAGCAGATTTTAGTGGCAGAACCAACAACCTTCCCGTTTGTGGCTGAACTATCCACTGCCAACTCAACTCAACCCATTCAATAAGAATCAAAGAGGAAGTCAAAGATTAAAATAATACTATACATGAAGTAAACTTTCACCATACTTAAAGGTGCACTTTGTCACTTCAGGTTTTGTTCAACAGTCAAACCATCAAGCGTAATGATCTCCTGCAGTGAAAAGTGAAATGACTGTGCTGAAGTAAAATGTTAAAGCACTTTAAATTCGACAGTGAGTATTTGAAAGCACCTATACGTTCTACTTTTTTTTTTCTTCCAGCTGAGACCTGTTGAAATGGCTTAGAGCTTTATTTCTATGACAACATCTTACCTACAATTAAAGTCCAAGCTTTGAGCAAACAAAAAAAAGTTATAAATGAAGATAAATTGCTTCTGATGATGAAAAACCAGGACAATTCTTTATAAAGATCACAATTCGACCATTTAATAGTTCTCAAATTATCTTTTTATGTACTTTAATAATTTAATGTAAGTAGATTTTTAATGTGATATTTTAGTTTGTTCTCCCATATTTGTGTTTTTACTTTGATCGCGGGTTTGCGTCGTACCGAACGTTTCTACCCTCTCTCTCCCCATTTCACACTCCAGTTGTCCTGTCCAAAAAACACACCATAAATCCCAAGTTACAGGCCTGATCTGTGAAGTTTTCATCTTATTTTTTATGTTTAAGGTGCTAAGAGCAACAGTTATTCCGAATGAATTACAGCATAGCCGCATAGATGAGAGGCATGAGAGCGGCCTCTGATCCACACGCAAAATATGAGTGTGCCATTAACTTCCTCACAATCAATGGGCGATTCTGTCTGGAAGCACTCAACATGTCCATCTGAGCCGGCCTCGCAAACCCGGAGGTCGCCTGTGATGGATCGATATGTTTCTCTTCCATCGATGGGAGGCCCCCGCGCTCGCTTGTCATGAAGACGGATTGTCAAACGGCAATCAAAGTAATGGACTCTTCCACCACCGCCAACATGAATTGACACTCGGGCCGACAAACAATCCGCACACATAGTCAGAGCAGCAGACATATCTTTAGTTTATGATAAAGGATTCCCAGCGAGCAGCTCTTATCAAATCCCCATTGGTCGATGTAATGAGACAAGAGCGAGAGACAGATTCTTCGACGCCTGAACTAGTGGATGGCTTTCAAATGAGAGGCAAGTTTATTTCCCACACTGATAGAAAATAAAACTACCAAAAATGTAAACGTCAAGGACATCAAGTCTAATGTTTGTCATTTTCATAATTTTCTCCAGCTAGAGTGTTGTGTTAACTTGTGCTAGCTCATTTGCAGGACTTGTGATGTGTCTCTTATCGACAGGTAAATGAGCAAATATCTTTTTTTACATTATTATTATTTATTATTACTAAGAAAACCCAAGTTTATATTAAAAAGGAGACTAAATACATTTTCCAAATATAGAAACTCTAACAATGAAGCTCAGGCTCTATACAAACTCCAACCACATGTGGTCAGGAAAGAAATGAGAGAAGATCATTTCGGCCATAAACTCAAGCATGTTGGATAGATCGAGCTTTTTAACACTGAGCAAAGTTTCATTTGAATTCTGCTGAATTTGAGGAAGAAAAAATATCTAGAGATCTTAAAATTACAATTTAGATGTTTGATCTTTGTGTGATTCTCTTATGTGTCATTTTTGAGGCTATTTGAAAAGTTAATTTGAAAACGCTCATTAAAGGTGCTATTGCACTAAGAGTTAAAACGTAATTAAAGATGATTTATCATTATTTTTACGCAAATGGAATTCTTGATTTAATTAGAAGTCCCACAAAGAGTATTCACGGAAATTAGATTGTATGATTTTGAAAATGTTATGTTTAAAATATTGAGATAATTGAGGGGGTGCACGGTGGCAAAGGCGGATAGCGCTCTTGCCTCTCAAGAAGGAGATCATGGGTTCGATTCCCGGACCAGACCAACATCACATGATCTCTCTGGGTGGAGCCCTGAGAGCATGACATGCATGTGTTAAAATTGGTGACTCTAAATTGGCCCTAGTGAATGAATGTGAGAGTGAACTGTCTGTAATGTCTATGTCTCTGTGACCCTGCGACAAGTTGGCCACTGTCCAGGATGTACCCCGCCTAAGGCCCGAAGTCACTGGGATAGGCTCCAGTCACCCGCGACCCCGAAAGGGAACAAGCGGTAAAAAATGGATGGATGGATGCTGTTCTCTCAACTCCAAACTGCACTTATTATTATATACATAATACATAATAATATCTGTTGAAAGTAAAGCTTTAGTCATAACACTTTTGGGTTGTTTTAACCAACTTTTTGTAGCTAATCCCTCTGCTATCCCTCGCTGCACTGCCTCCTGAGAAAGCAGCCATTAAAGGACCATAAAAATGATTCGTTCACCTGTTAGCGCCTGCCGTAATCACACCACGCGCTGATCACTGCGCCGCGTTATTACCAAATCAATAGACATTTAGAGGAAAAATAAGCCCCCAGACGGCTGCTAGCTTCCTGCTGCTTTACGTCACGCAATGATCATAGCCAACGCTAATCGAAACAATAATGGCCAAAGAGTCTATGAATAACACATGTCTAATATACTAGCAGTGCACAGCGGGTTTATATAACATAATCCTGCATTTATGACCTTTTATGATAGGTATTCTTCTCTTGTATGAGTCCAAGTCAACACACACTTTCATGCTGGATTAGACGCGTCAAATCCAGGCGTGGCAGGGACAGTTTATATGGAGTGCTCTCTGTAGTGTGACCCCACGACCAGGCTCGGAGTCGTGGGCCGCATTGATTGAGGTGACAGTGTGAGTACAAACCGGACATAATCAGGAAGTGGAACGCGTTCAGGCAGATGGCTGTTTGAACGAGCTGCACTAAGCAAGAAGAAGAGCGTGTTTTTCAATCAGCTCCACAAGATTTCCAAGGTTATTTCAAGAAACGGCATGTTTTCTGTTAGGTTTGTAGATAAAGTGTAGATAATTGTTTTCTGTCGCTATAGCCAACAACAAGTCAACACAACAACTATAGGTTTAGCTGCGCCTCGTCTGGATGATCGATTAGAGTTGACGAACAACAACTTCAAAGTGGCTGAAATTATGTTTGCTTCGCGCTCATCGATGACAGCGAACTTGACAAAATAGTGAACTGGCAGCTTAATTAAGATAATCATGAGCATCGAAGGCCAGATATTTGAGCCACAGAAAAACTCAGACTTAGTAGTTTCAGTCTTTTCAATGCTGAAGCTTAAATGAACAAGGATCAGACCATTCCCGAGTAAATACATTATATTTCAATGATATTAACGCACAGGAGTTGCTGCATCTGCTCCAGCCTGTTGATTGTGTTTGGATTTCACAAGCTTTCAACCCGTGATGTCAGAGCGAGTCCGGAGGTCGAACGCAAACCTACCCAGGGTGCACCACGGTCAGATCAACGTTGATTGACACCGATCGGATCTGCGCAGGTCTCTCTTATCCCGAACGCGCCTAATTTAACCATTAACGTTCTTGAGATTTCAATTTATATTTATTTATATATACTGAGTAGTGTTTGTGCCGTGTCATTTCCGATTTTAAATTTAAAAGCCACATTTATTTAGCTTATGTGGAAAATAAAAGTATATATATGTATAGAACTGTGGAGAAACTGTGGCTGCCAAATAGCACCTCACTATCATTATCACTATCATTGGATTAATGAGGCAAAGTATTCAGCGTTGACATTTCATTTGATTTGAAAACGTATAAATCCAGGACGTAAAACTCGTGAAAAAGTGATGGATACTTGTGGAATGTACTTTTAGATGCAGCAAAAAAAACACTGAACAAGAAAATGGATGACAGGGTTTTGTGGGGTACAATATATATTTGCCAGTCTGTTATGTTTTTACAATTAAATAAAAGAAAATTGGAAAAAGTTTTTTTTTTAAAGTTATATAAAAAATATAAATAAAAAATGTGTGTAAAATATATAGCATTAAGCTTTCTTATGATGTGCCTAGGAACTTTACAATTTATTTTACGTTGCAACATTTTGTCAGATGACTAAGGGAACATCTGAATTAAAGTGAAAAATCTGAATTTTATATAAAACAAATATGCTAAATGTTTCCCACGCGCATCTTCAAAGATATAATAGTTCCAAAAATATTAAACTTAAAGACGTAGGTCTACAGGTCTTGTTTTCTTTTTTCGCAATAGATTCCAATCCTTCTAATGAACTCCTCTCCATCTGGCACAATGAGAAAAGAAAGAGGGAACGCTGCAGAGAGATGCAAAGTAGTTCAGAACGCGAGCAGACAATGGATATGAGATTTGCAGTAAAATGATCCACAAACACAAATGTAAGCCTGTGCTCATACGGAGAGGCTGATAGTAAAAAGTGCTGACTGTTTTATGCGAATGGAGACTTCTGCCACGCGCCGCAACGAACAATCCAATTAGAACCAGCAGCGCCCCTTTTATAACCCACTGTATAAGCAAGTTTAATCAAAGCCGCCATGACTGCTGTTGCTTTATCTCTATGACAATGCAGTGTGCTTATTCCAGATGTGTTTTGCAGAGATATTGCAAAAAAAAAAAAAAAAAAGTTATTTTAAATGAACAGACGTTTTAGTCAATGCAGTGATTGTAAGTGCAGCATCAAAATAACTGAGAACTGGAGAAAACAATATATTTTGAGCTTAGAAAATGGCTCAAAATATATTGTTTTGTCAAGTTTGAGTAACAGGCAAGAAAAAAAAATAAAGTAGCTCATTTGTGCACCATTTAAAAATATATCTAAATCATTTTTTGATGTATTTAGTAACCTTTATTTAACCCGGTAAGAAACGCATTGAGATCAAAACCTCTTTTACAAGAGTGACCTTGGGCAAAGGGGAAGAAACGACAGCACACAAATCATAAAAACATTTACACCAATGAAACATTAAGAACAAGTACAAGAGTGTTTGCGTTTAAAAGCACAGACTAATAATAATAATAAATGAAGAAGCAATGATCAGCCCTCGACCGCACAACGTGGCCGCCCCACAATGCAAGAGAAGGGGGCGCTAAAGCACCCCATCTTCTTCCTTTTATTACACCTACTGTCCAGTCCGTGACTCTAAGGTTCCTTCTACTCTCCTTTACTTTACAAATAGGGACATTATTGTACTGAAAAGTTCAATATTTTGAGCTAAGTTTGCACTACTTAAAATAGATATTTGAGATGCGCCCGCACACAAAATTTAAGCTTGGTTGGCTTTCCCATTGAAATAACATGGGAGGTTTCATCGCTATACGGCTACGCTGTAAAAAATATGACATAGCTCTCATTGACTTTTTTGATCGGAATGCTAAAATTGTATTGTGTGCCAAATTTAATAAAATATCACAAAACGAAATGTATTGCTCCCCATATACAATTTCAGTTAACTCTGTAGGGGGCACTAACATGCCAAATTCTATTATTTCACACACAGTTGGTTCAAACCAAAAAGTTCAAAAAACGTATATGCAAATGGGAGTTAAAAGTGGTGACATTTCAGAAACGTTATCCAAACATTATTGTGAAATCGTTAAATTCTTCTGTTTTTAAAACATTTTCAATGTTTTATATCACAATTTTTCAAATAAGGAGGCCCCTATCTGCAGCCATTTCTCCGTTTTCTTAGTAATAGCACATATGTTTGCATTGGCGGCTTAGCACTGACTTCACACAGGCTGTAAGTATAGAGCTATAGAAAGACATCTGTGCAATCGGCATAGTCACCATCAGGAGATTTAATTTTCTCTCTGACATTTGGTGTGGGACCTGATAATTAACTGGCCTTTTCATTTGTGAGTTATTCATAATGTCTGCATCAGGGAACGCTGTGGCTGATTAGTCAAAAAGTCATCCACAAACAAGAGTATGTATTTGTTTTATTGGCCTTGGGTCCATGAATTACTCATGGGGCCGTGTTTACATGAAACTACAGAGGCCCAGGAGGCTCAAGAGAATTCTAAAAATGAAGGCAACACAAATACTGTACAAGAGATGAAAACCACAGAAATGCAAATGAGATCAACAGAACAAAACAGAGAAAACAATCGTGCTGTTAATAAGGTTAGATGATCCATTATGGCAGGGGTGGGCAATTATTTGTGAGGGCCATATTCGAATCCTGGCAAGGGATTAATGTAATCTTCATTAAGGACACAAGTGCAGACACATCTTCCACAGCTAAGACTATTAACACTACTAGAAATAGAAAGGGTAACAATTTTATTTCATTAGGGGTGTGAACAATTATGCAAACTATAACTCAGGCATGAGTTCGCAATTTATGGTAGTTCAATAGAATAGAATAGAATAGAATAGATTAGGTAGGCTGTGCAGTGTAGGTAGCTCCTCCTTTCGGACACATATAAAGCACTAGTTTCTGTCAGAGGAACTGAAGAAGCTGAAGAAGCTACTTGGATGAGTGGTGTAGTAATTCATAAGCATTTAATATTGTAATGCATTAATATACCTTTCATTGTTATTGCAGACTGGACACACACACACACACACACACATCACACACACACACAAACACACACACACACACACACACACACATATCACACACACTTGCTCTGTCTGCTTGTGTCTGTCTCTGCTCCCCCAGCTTCTCTGTCTGGGTCAAGGGTCGCATCTCACGACCATATTAGGACGTCCTGGAAGGTACAGCCTGGTACGGCTGCCAGAGAAGATCCACCTTCTTATGAATATTCATATTCTTTGTCCTGTGCGTGAGAGGCCCCCAGATGAGGAGCAGACATCTGGTGGGAACTTGTGAGGGACAGGACATGCGTTTTTAATCTGTTAGTTTTGTAATCGTAGGGAATAAATACTTTTATTTTAAAGATCGAATCTTGTCTTGTTATTCTCAGCATATTAGAACCTAACAGTGGTGAAACACACTCTTAAAATCCAAGCCAATATGGAGGATTTTTTGATAAACTATACTATATACCGGTATTTGAAATTGCAAGAAGATCATGTTTTTTATTCATTGACTTGAGAAACGTTTTAATTCCCCTAAACATCCTCTACTTTGTTTACCAGTTGCTGGAATAGTCTGTTCTCCAGCCATGCGCGCCTATCTAAGTCACACATCAGGGCAGACTTTAGCGTTGAGGGCGTTTTTGGCTGAGGCCCACTGAGCCTGCACTGCTCCCCACAGCGCCTTGTGCACCACCTTGCCTCTGGTCGTATCGACAGGAGCGAGGGGTGGGTGGAAGTGAGGACGCGCGGGGAGCGAGAAAGCCTCCGTTGGCCTGATGTTGGCTTGTTTCTTTGGAGGAGTGAAGAGAACTTGCAGCACTAAGCTGTACGCCTGGAAGAGGTACGATGCGGCTCCGTGCACCCAGGATGGGACAGCTGTCTGGGGGGAGAAAAGCACCAAAGAGTGGATGATGTGGATGGGGGCGCAAAGGATGACAAGAAGGAAGATTGATAGAGCCAGGAAGCGCAATTGTGAGAAAGCGCTCTTGGTCAATTCTTCAGTTTCTTTTGGTTTCATGCACAGAAGATTCAAATAAATACCTAGCAAGCAAACCAGTGGAAGCAAAAAGACAGTGATGCCGTAGACATACACTAAAAATGGCGGGCTTAGAAGTGTGTCCGCCGAGCACACACCCCAATGGCTGCCATGGATCTGTGCGTATGTCAAATTATGTGTGTCCTCAACATAGAACTTTGATAGGAAACCTCCATAGGGCAAGAACTTCCCGATAACCTTGAGATCTTTGGAGTACTTTGGAGATTGGGTGGTTGCCGGTAAAGAGGTTGTCCAATTATCTCCAAGTCCAAGACCGGCTGACCCAGCATCGACACCTTCTGACCCATGTCCCCTCCTGCCCCGCCAGGTGTGAAGGACGTCCGGGCCAATGAACTGGGCGAAGGACGACAAGATGGAAGTCACCCAGCTTAGCAGCACCACACACAGGGCACGCCGACAGGTCACCACGGCCGGGTATCTGAATGCACAGGAATAAGGAAGGAAGAGAAAATTGAAGTGTAGATGGGTTTTCACACATGAGCGGACAAAGCTCTCCCAAGGCTAAAACTGCAACGCAAATAAAAATAACATGCAAAAATGTCTCAGTGTTTGAAGGGGGGGAAAGCAAGAACTTACTGATTTACCTAAAACATTCAAATTGTTTTTTGGCTTTATATAATCGGGAAATGAACCATCAGAGACACAATCTGATCTTTTTTACAGGCGCTGTGTCACTTTGGTTAATAACCTGCTTGTCTCAATGAAGATTCCACACAATGGCATAATCCTCTCCATGGAAACCAGTTTATTTTCATCAAGTGGAACATTCCAGGCAAAGCAATATCTCCTTGAAGACGAGCAGAAAGGTTACACAGTGCCCCTTTTACGTGATTTCTTGCTGGTTTATAGTTGCCTGGGATCCAGAAAACGCACTTTTTAATTTTTTTACAATAAGTGAGTCAGGTCGTTGCGTCTCAGTACTCTGCAGTGGGATTAGTTCATTCCCGGGACGCCCATTGGTCACCTATCATTTAGAACAAAATCAAACTTCTTTCACTTCAGATTAACAGCGTTTTGTGCTTTGGCTAATTCACCTGTCAATCACGCCGTCTGAACTTGGAGAGATGAGATATCATTCTGGACTTTGTAGGCAAAATGTATCGTGTTGGTGGAGTGTAAATCTATTACTGAGTATCCTTTACAATGGTCAGTAAAAATCAGAATGACAAAGAAATGGGGGAAGGAGAGTTTGGCAAACACTAAAACATGGGAGGAGGAAAAGGTTATGGACAGCACTGCCAATAATAACGAATCAAAACTCAAATAATACACTAATAATACTATTTCTCTTTTGTTTCATACCTAAAGTTATTAAAAATTAGCATTAAGACATTTTATTTGAACTGCTTCATTACAATATTTTGTCTCAACCAACTCCATGGAAAATGTAAAAATGTATGTTTTTATTTATATGGCTCCATAACCTCATCTCTTGGTTCCTGATTATAAATTTGTATTATTTGGTCGCAGGTTATTACTTGCCCTTGTGGTTTTGACCTTGCTGTGCCTCGCCAGGAGTAAGAAGGACATTCAATCCAATGTGGCACACACGTCTTCTGTTTTAACCTGCAAACATTTTTTGCTGTTTTCTTATTCTATGACCTTAAAAGAATTAAACCGATGATTTTGTTAAATGGTATCTTTAGTGAGACATGAGTATTAAGTCTGCATGTCCCGCTGAGACCTCCCTGCCCCCTGTTGTTCGTGAGATAATGGCCTCATGCATTTAGCCATTAAAGTCATTTTAGGATCACATTATTTGACCCGTGATATTTTTGTGTCTAAGAATACTTTTAAATGGCATTAATTTAGCAGAAAATCTAGCGGATATTATTCACAGTTTTAGCTGCTATTAAGACTAAGGCTGTGGTTATTACATATTTATTTTTGATCCAATAATGATATGATTTACCACCCACTTAGAAATATGTCTACTGGAAAGTAACCTGCTGCTGTGATGAAGGATAAAGAAAATTGCATTGGATTTTGTCATGTGATGCTATTGATTTATTTGTCTTTCTGGAAAAATAAAGTGTTTTTGAGTTTGAATATGGTGCAAGGACAGAGAATATTTCCAGTTTCAGTAAATAATATAAAGCATGTCTGTAAGTATATTCTGATATTCTGTAAATGTTTGCCTATCATGTCTGTTCATATCAGCAGGAAGTAGATTTATTTTCAGTTGTACATATTGTTTTTACATCCCTCTTTCTCTTTGTCTTTCTTCATTTGCTCCTTGACTTTATGAAGATTAACTCCTCCCACACACTTATGCTATAAGAAAAGATGTAAGCTATTGAAATGTATCATTCACAGTGTAATTATTACTGATAATCATAGACTTGAATTTGCAAAAGAGCCTTTTTTGTGTGTCAATGTGCTAGAGCAAGCATATTGTGGTAAAAAAAAGTCTCATATACAACTTTACTCCACAGGAAAGGTTAAAGTGTGGCAAATGCACTAAAATAGCAGGTTTCATTTAAAACATTTTTGATTTTATACAATAAATTACTTTCCCACTGTTTTTGACAAATATTGTGGTGTTAAAAAGTAAGTTTTCCCCTGAAAGAAATCAAAAAGTTTTAATAAATAACCTTTTACATTTATTTTTTTAATTTCCAAGCCCTAACTTTTATATCTAAACTACATCACACTTTAACAATTTACGATAATGTTTTAGGTTTTGGTCACAAAGTAAGATTTTTGGGTGAGTCATCTTTACAAAGTGTGCAACATGCATAATAAAAAAGAGAAGCAAAAGATGATTTAGGCAATGGAGAGTTTTGATATAGATAATGACAAAGTGTTGACGCAGAGTTCTCAATTATAAAAAGCTAAAAAAAAAAAAAAAAAGTAAACACAAACACTAACAAACATGTGAGAATGAATTACCTGTGAGCCAAAAGGTGCTGCAGATGTGCGTCCAGAGACAGGAGCATCACCAGGAACATTGTGAAGTGGCGGATGAGTAAAGGTCCACAGACGAGCGTGATGCATGTGTACAGGCACGTGGTGTTTCTCTTGTTCAGAATAACAGTGACCGGGAGCTCCACAGCGCCACCTAGAGCACCCACCAGACCCAGAGTGAGGCGCAGACAGCTGGAGACGGACCATGGCTTGGAGAGATGAGTGCCCTGTTGGACTCCTGTGCCACTGGTCCCACGCACCCTCAGGCACAAGCGTCCGCTGCAGGCAATGACACCGATGAAGAGGATGTACTGGCACGTGGAGTACAGCCACATCAGCTCCATGTCTGAGAAGCACACAGAGGTGATTTGTACTGCAGTACCTGCTAGACAAGGCCCGATCTCATCACCCCTCAGACGCTATAGGCAGGACAGGGCCTGGTTAGTACTTGGATGGGAGAACGCTGGAACACCAGGGGCCACAGTGGGGCGCTAGAGGGAACATCGCCCACATTGCCTGGGAAACGCTTTGATTGCCTTGAAAAGCAAATGTAAATAAACTGCTGTAATAATGCTATGTGACTGTTTGATGGATGTATTTAATGTCTTGACAAGCCCCTTGCACCAACAACATCAATAGTGACATTTAGTTTATGAATCATATGGTGATAAAAGTAAAGTTTCTGTGTCCTCCATAAAAAGAAGTTGGAATTCACGAGATTGTATTATTGTTCATAACCTGGGCACTGTGTATCATGCACTCATTACTGCATTCTTTATGATTTAGTTGGTTCGAAATCACTGTCAATTTGTGGAAAACAATATTGCCACATGTTCATTTTACAAAGCAATTCAGGGGAAACTTCCGGAGTACCTCATGACATCACAGACCGGCTTCACTCCTCATCCCAACTACTTTTCAACCTGCTTCGACGCTTCACAGAGCTGGGAAAATCTGCTTTTCCTACTCTGCTCCTTGGTCTTGGAATAATTTACAAATAAATAAACAACAGAAGCTGCAGTATCACTTGATAAGTTGAAGAAAATTGTAAAAAATGCTTCCTGAACGAGATCCTGAATCTCAATGGGACCTTTTGGTTAAATAAAGGTACAAATACATACATTTAAAAAATGCAAAAACATACATAGTTATTTTATCCATAGAAGGGATAATCTTTCAGTGAAACACAAATACTTAATCCCTGAACTTTATACCGAAGTCCCGCTGTGAGTGACACAGTATCTAAGCTTCTGGTGTAAATCCTCCACAATGTCTTCCTGTCGGCTCGCTTCTCTTTAACCCTCAAAGTCTAACAAAAACAAAGGTCATGTCACATGTGCTGTTTTATTATTTTATTATTATACTCCCATCCTGGTGAAAACACAATCAATATGAAACTGTCTGATTTGGAGAATATTCTGTTTAATCTCCTGCCCATCTCCTGTCTGCCCGCTGGAGCCTGTGGCTGGACATGCACAGCAGACATCCTGGGTCTCACTGCACGGTTCCATCCAGCTGTAATGCACTGACTTTTGAAAACTACATAAATAGAATGTCCATCAGATTTTTTTTACTTTCAGATACGTCCCTCGCTCGGCTACCAGGCTCTGGAATGACGTTCCTGTTTAAATGCAGTATTGGGGGACAAGCAGCTCTTATGCTCTTTTTGAAAAGCAAACAGAATTGTCTTGGCTCAGGGCTGCACTTCATTGACAATGAACTGTTTGAGAGTGTGGGTTTTGTAGCGTCTGTGGCTGTTGTTGTGAATGTTGGTGTTTCTCTGTCCTTTGGAGAACAGGAACCTGCTGCATAACTGTTTTTTTTTTTCACCCTGTATTTAAATTAAATGATTTATGATCTAAAACATTGTGTACCCTTGTGGACATGACCTCTTCATAACAGCAGCATCCCAAAGCACAGTTTGAATGCAAATATGTCTAGTTGGCAAAGTTGTTAAGCCAAGTATTCTCAGTAATGCTCTGGTGTTATCTGGGAGCTGGTATATGGCAGCTGGAGAATAATGCACACGCACCACTGTTGGACGCTTTCAAATCACTTCACTTGTGTCTTTCCTGCGCCACAGTTCAATTTCTTCCACAACAAACTCAGATGTACAGAATTTTTTCTAATCATGTCGTTAGAATAACATTGTTCTGTATGTTCCCGAGACTATTGCTGTCACTGTCTCGAATTGTACCCAAATCCTTTGAGACACACGGAACCAACAAGGGCGTTGTTTGTGTTGTAGCCACAAAGACATCCATGTCAAAATAATATTGTGCAGAAAGTACAGATGAGATTGGACATGGAGAAGTTCGACGTTCATGCTGCGCGGCAGAGAGACGGACATATTTTGAAAGGTATTGCCGAGCTGTAAATGTGCTTGGAGTGAAAAGGTCAGGCCACGGCAGATTTGACAGAAGTTCTGGCGTGCGGATGCGAGCGCCGTGCAAACACACCGACACGCTTTTAACACCATCCCACCATCCACGCTTTGTTTTATCTATCACCATTTCCCACTCCCTGCATGCTGCATTCACACATCTTTCAATCACAAAATGCATGAATAAATACGCTGTCAAAAACTCACATTTGAATTGTTCTCTCCAAAATGCAGTTACGCCTTGATTGACAGCAAATTTTCAACAACGGTCTCACACATACAACACAATGGTCGATTATCATAATAGCAAGCACGCCACTGCAACACGCCACCTGCCTATTCGCTGTAATGAGTTTGACCTTTTCTCCAACGTTTGTGCTTAGTTTTCTGTAATAATCTCGCTTGACTGAAAGAACCTCTTTACAGCAGCCTAATCACCACTACACAGTTGTCTCTGGTCTAATCGCTTAAAAGGCTTGAGTAAAATTAATGGATTTTAATTTCACCTTTTTGATTGAAATCACAAGGCTCACTCAGTCCACGAGTAATAGATTGCCCTAATTAAACCATTCATAAATTTGAGAAAAAAATGACATCAAATCAGGTCGCACTAAAAGGCTAGATTGTATCTCGCCTGTGCATGAGTAAAATGACTGACATGTTCGTGTGAAAAGGTCAAATTACCTGTTGCTTTGGTCTGATGATGCGGTTTGCAGCTGGAATCCAAAGTTAATATAAATGTTGTGTTGATTTGCTCTGAAAAGTTATTTTCTCTTGCACCGCTGCAGCTACTGTAAATAAAACTGATTTCTTATGCAGCTTTGAGATCATCTGTGCTCCTTATATCCCTCCAGTCAAAGCAAACACTGGATCGTACTGTCAATGTCAGAGCGTGGCTGTCCTTTCCACGTCAGATGAGCAAAGGGCAACACTACAGCTGCCAGTCAGTCAGGGAAATGTGTGAATAGAGTAAATACGATCCTGCGCATCACTGGACTTCTAATTTAAAGGTGCACAAGCATGAGCAGGGTCGCCTCTCCACAGATCGGACCTGTAACTTGGCCTTGGGAGGGGATGCGTTTAGTTTTATGTATCATTCTATTCTCCAGACACCGCTGCATGTGTCATTGGCTCCATTCTCATCCAATCAGAACCATTTTTACAGCTAAAAAACACAAACTGTCTGAGTCGAGCTCATAGAGAAAATGTAAAAATATGAATTATACATATGTTTTATATAGCACTTTTGACCAAACTTGCAGACGCTTTACACAGAGCAAAAAAAGAAAAGAAAACACCTGGAATATAGCAAATGAAAGCAGTCAGTGGTGAAAAAGGGAGTTTGGAGCAATTTGAGTTTCTGATTTGGAGAGAGAGGGAGTTCCAGAGGGTTGGGGGCAGCGATGGCGAAGGCGCGGAGCAGTGAGAAGCTCAGTGAGAAGCTCAGTGAGAAGCTCAGTGAGATCTGGGGGGGCCTGGTTATGGAGGGATCTGTGGGTGATGAGCAGGATCTGGATTTAGGTGGAAAAAGGCAGTCTTGTGGCGGATGTGTGGGGTCAAAGATGAATCTGGGGCTCCTGATCTGAGGGGAGGTGGTGACTATGCGGCTGTCAATGGGGAAAGTGAAATTCTGAGTGGAGGGAAGGAGGGATTTGGGGCCTCTGATGATGATTTGTTGCTGTGAAATTATGAGGGCATTTGTGGACATCAAAGATTTTATTGCAGAGGCAGCTGGTGATGACACATGACTTCCACAGTAGTGTTGTTGTGAGTGTTTGATAATCATCACTATCAGATATACATTGAAGCTACACAAACACGTCAAACATAAACATATCGGAATCCTTTTTAGATTACAGTTTTTTACGATTGAATAAACACTAAAATCTAAAGTTTAGCCCAATTATCAAAACCTTACACTCAAGGAGCAAAACTCTGCCTCAGCTCTGCACCAATGTAAACACAATAAGTCAGTTCACACTTTGTGCAAAACAACACACACAGTGATTTACAACACTGAGCACACTTGTATGTATTAAGACACAGAAGTTTATCAAAATGTCACTTCTTTGCAATTCTAAAGCACTGACTGTCAAATGACCACATGTTCCAATCCATTGAACACTGTCATCAGGCGCGCAAACACAAGATCGCTTAATTGTAGACACACCAATCAGGTTCAAGCACTATAAAAATGCAGCAGGTGAGTTCAGCAAATTGAACCAAAATGGAAGGAAGAGGAAGAGTGAGGATGAGAAGGAGGAAGAGGAGAAGGAGAAGAAGGAGGCAGAGGCCGTGCCAGAAGTCGAGGAAGAGGAAGACTTCAAGCAGGAGGAAGAGGGGGAGGAGTTTGGGAGGGTTCTTTTTTGTATTGGATGAAATGTAATGTTCATGAAAACTGGGAATTTTTTTCTTTTTCGCCATGTTGGCTTGAGTATATGGAAAAAAATAAATGACATGGTCAACAGCATTAGTCTTGTATCCTGTGTGGTGTCTACAGTGATGCACACAAGTGTGTTTAGTGTTCACTGTGTGTGTTGTTTTGCAAAAAGTGTGAGCAGACATTGTGTTTCCAGTTGTGCAAATCCGAGCGGTGTTTTGCAAATTCACGGTGTACTTCACCCATACGACTCTGTGCATTTAGAAGCAGGATTAGCCCAAAGTGTTTAAGGTTTTCCACAGCAGTGTGTATCTGGTGTGTAACTGGTGCAAACATAGTGAAGTCATATGCAACGTGTGTGTTTCATATGGTGAAAAAATATGGTTTTGATCAATTAGTGTAGAGTTTTTACAAGAGTGGTTCATTTTGCAAAGGAGCTAAGGTGTTTTGATAATTGGGTTTGTGGTTGTGCTAATTGTGTGTAGGGTTTTGCTAAATAAAACAAAACCATCAAAATTGTGTTTATTCAATCGTAAAAAACTGTAAACATTAAAAACATAATATTGAAATTGAAAGGTTTTGATTCATAAAATTGGTCTCATTATATATTACAAAGTGTCAACAAAGAATGTGTGTCCTCCATTACATGAAATTTGAGTTGACAGTTTGTTCTCCAATTGATTACATGTGTTTTGTCTCACTAGTGAGACAAAACAATCAAAAACAAAAATATCAACAGAAAAGTAATTGTTTATGTTTTAAAAAGTGAAATAAATTGTTTTTTGAAGGATTAATTTCACTCTTCGGTCCGTACAAAAGTTTGGTCTCCAAGAAACATAGAATTCCAGTGTTAAACCGTCGGAACCGTAGTTAATTCAGTGCACTATTTTATTCTGTTACAGCCTACGGCAGCTTGTTTATATTATACGACTATATTAGAACTCACTATGACAGTAGAATCCAAAACTAATTCAACTGTTTCATTAAAATTAAAATTAAAAATGTAATTAAAAATTAAATGTTTTTTACACTCTACCCCTCTTTCAGTGCTGTTGGGGCAATAGGATTTGCCAAGAAGTAGCTGTATTGACCGCCTTCTTTTTGAAAATATTACCATTACTGGTGGCTTTTGTGGAGTTCCATATGTGACTGAATACACTAGTGAACCACAACAACACTCCACCAAGTAGACAACAGTTAGTCAAGTTTGCCTTGGACTGATAGAATTTGAGGCAATTAAAGCTGAGGGCAAAAAATGTGTTTTTGATAGCTGGTCTTAACCTTTAAAATGTGTCTATATTTTCAAAACTGAACATCAATGTAAAATATGCCGTCCTAAAGCAAGCTCCAGGAAAGACCTACACCGGTCCAGACATGGTTTCCACAGAGAGACAGTGTAATAACATTTGACTGTGTTGCAATAATTTTCATATTTGTCAGTTTCACGGCTGAATAATAATAAAACAACTCCAGCAAACAGTTTAGGATGTATATATATATATATATATATATATATATATATATATATATATATATATATATATATATATATATATATATATATATATAACCATATATACATGGTTAGATAAGAGCTATAGTCTGGAGAATAAAGTCTTAAGTATAGGCGGTGTAAATGAAGTCTAAAGATTAAAGTCTCAAGATTAAAGTCTGGCGGTAATGTAACACTTTGATACCAGCAGCCGCCATAAAACACCAAAGAAAGAGAATTCTCTATCTTAACGATGTCATGTTTGTGTTCTAAGTTTTGTTGAGTAAGTTAGTTTCCTCAGTATTCTGTGTCTTCAGTGAATATTTGCCATATTTATGAAAAGTTTCAGAAAACGTGCCAAACGCTTGAAGAAAAATGGATTATAACGTTCCGCCCCGCCTGCTTCTGTTGTTAGCTCTCCCTCTCCTCCGCACCGGCTGCTGAACTCTCGCGAGAACGAGATCTGCCCGTTTTAACAGGCTGTGGAAACCCCGTACCGCTCTCTTCCCTTCGCTGTCCACAAGCAAGGTAAAATGTAGCTCTCCCTCGCACGGAAAATAATTATCATTTTGTGGTCATTTACGTTCAGATAGAAGTCTGAAATAAAAACCGATGTAGAATAATACATCACAGAGCCACCCTGTGTAGCTTCCACCGCGAGCCGTGCGTTATTGAAGGATAATTATGCCGTTTTGTTGTTCTGTGTGCGCGTCCTGATAGCTTTAGAGTAATGGCGCCCCCCTGTCTCCCTCGTTGTGGCCTGCTAGCTGCTGGCTAACGACACTGAGCGTTATAATATCTAATGTTTACTCGTATATACAGTCGCCTTTGTGGTTCAGCGTTAGCAAGTTCATATTGCTGCTGAATCATCCCGTTTCGAGTGTTGCTCGTAATGTCGCTTCAGAAAGACTATGAGCTAAGGAAGCTAATGCCGCCTGTAGAAAGCATGGACGCAGGCTAATATGGGGCTAATGTCATAACATTCTCTGCACTATAATGTTACACGTGTTCAGCCTGTGGAATAGTCCATCTCACACTGTAACTGTTCTAATGGGCTGCATGAAAGCTCATAATCATTGATCACCACATGGGCTGTAATGATCATGTGAGACTTGTGGACGTTGATGTGTCTGTCCTGTGTTTTAGATGCCAGGTGTCACAGTGAAAGACGTCAACCAGCAGGAGTTTGTCCGTGCCCTGGCGGCCTTCCTGAAGAAGTGAGTGCGCCTCTTTTAAACTTGACAGTAGAAAGAGGCTGAGTGTTTCATCACGACTTTTGTACCTAAACTAATTTGCTGCTCAGGTCAGGAAAGCTGAAGGTGCCTGACTGGGTGGACCTGGTCAAGCTGGGCAGGCACAAGGAGCTGGCCCCCAGTGATGAGAACTGGTTCTACATCAGAGCGGGTGAGCAGTCCTTTTGCATTTCTGTAACGTTCCACTGTGTTTTAGGATGGAGATAACCACATCTTCATTAGCTGTCAGAGCAATGTAGGAACTGCCTGCCTGGTTGCACTGTTACTGTGCTTTTGGGATGTCAACGAGTAGAGATGCACCAATCAATCGGTGGCCGGACGGTCACTGTCGTAATTTCCGGTTTTCAGCCGATCAAACTGAGCAGCTCAACGCGCCCAGAGCAAAACGCCTAAAAACTAGCAAGACTCATTCAGACCGCAGCGGCCAAGTGTCCAGTTTACATTCAAAGTCAATGTAAACGCGTGTCGACCACCTGCGTTTTCCGCGACGCGATTCCTGCTTTTACGTGTGGAGTGTAGGGGGCGTTTTCTCTAGACGCTTTGACAGGCGTATAAGCTTCAAGGCGTTAAAATTGTTCGCCGCAATGCGGTGCAGCAGCCAATCGGAGATGGCGCTCCCTTTAGTTCCTTTTCTGTGTATGTAACACACACACACACACCAGTGGTCAGACCTTGAAAATCGGTATCGGCCAAGAATTTTGCAATCGGTGCATCTCTATCTAGTATTGATACTGGGACCAAACGGTGAAATCTAGCAGTTTCTTTCATTCACATTTTCTAAAATGGGACTATTAAAGGTGTAATGGACGTTTTTTTGGGCCCAAATCGGAGTAATTTCCTCGTGGTGTGGACTGCCGGTTAGTCCTGCCACATATCATAAAGCTCACCGCCGCGTGTGGCTCGTCCCCATGATCGGCACGTTTCCGCGTGTCTAAGAGCTCGTATCTATCATAATATAGTTCCCTCAGTGTAAATAAGCCGAAAAATTGTCCATAACGCCTTTAAATTTGATCAGCTTTACAAAATGTAACTCTGAATGACCAGAAAAGTCCAATTTTTGGGGCTTTTATTGACCTAATAATCACGACATCTCTTGTGCGCTGTCAATATGTTTACATTGACACAATACCAGAACAATGTCAATTATTAGGTCAGGGTGACATGACTTGATGTTAATATCACAGTTTTATCCTCTGCAGAGGCTCCAGTCAGGGTTAATTACTACTACTGGGCTTCAGTAGTTGTAAGTAACAACAAACTTTGTCACAACTCAAAAGAAAATACAGTGCTCAAAAAAAAATTCCCACTATTTTCCTAATTGAATATCCCTATTTATTTACCACTGGTGTCATATGGCTCAGCCCTAATTGTAGGATAATTGTAAGTATGAAGTGTACAGTCAGTGAAAAAACTGCACGTTTGTGTCATTTATGGATGTTCTACACTAAGAGGTTGTGATGTAGAAAAACGTATTGTAAAACTAACCCAGTTAGCATAGTTTGAGATGTGCAAGTTGAACTTTCCAGAAGTGCGTTAAGAATCCTGTGTTTACAGCATCCACAGTGCGTCACCTATACCTGCGTGGAGGTGCTGGTGTTGGCTCCATGACAAAGATTTATGGAGGTCGCCAAAGGAACGGCGTGTGCCCCGCTCACTACAGTGTAGGCTCAAAGAATGTGGCCCGCAAAGTGCTGCAGGCCCTGGAGCTGCTCAAGATGATCGAGAAGGATCCCAATGGGTTAGTCTTGGATTAATATGTACTAGGATGTAATACGAATACGGCTGTATACTTGTTAGCGGGGAGAAGAATGTCATCTTTCAACTGTTCTGGTTTGTGTTTTTCTGTCCAGTGGTCGCAGACTCACGGCCCAGGGAACCAGAGATCTGGACAGAATTGCTGGCCAGGTGAGATGCTGTTCCTAATCAATGTGTCCATATAAAATGGGTCATTAGGTCAGATTACATTAATCAGTCATTTTGAGAACTCTCAGCAGTGTCACTCACTCCATCATGGCAATAATCAAGGGTCCAGTATGTGCTCAGTATTAGAGCTGTCCAAACACATTTTCACATATTTGCAGTATAGGTCAGAGTTACTGGGATTTCAAGTCATTCTTTTTTATGAAGCTTGGTGGTTTTAAGTCTGTCACTGTCAAAATCAGAAAAGGTTTATTGTTAATGAGCAAAATTCACAAACATAGGAACTTCTCTTGGTGATTTGCTGCAGTGTAGTGTTAGTAAAATTGTCTGAATTTTTGACCACCGGTAATTCAGAATGAGACCTGAGGGCCAACAAAAGTTTGCCTGAGGGCTCCATTAGGCCATAGTTTGTGTGTTAAACACCAGTGTTAATGATATTGCAGCAATGCAGGATAAGGTCCTGACGGTGGCAATTTGTGCCTCCAGTGTTAAACTGGAAGTTTGAGTTCTAATCTGCAGTGTAGTACAGAGTTGTAAACTCAGCCCAAAATGAGCAGTTTGTTCCACCATATTTCTATCAACTTTGGCCTGCTCTTGCAGGAGAAAACAATGCAATGCTTGATGTAAGTGCATGTGATTGTCCAAATATGATGGGGCAATTGTTCCTAAACTTGCGTACTAGAGCCCAGTGGATGCGTACAGTGTCCTTGGCGTGTCCTTGCCATATTCATGTTCACCAGCTGAGTCGCTCCTTGTGCCACACAGCTAATATGGTTTGCCATCACTTAAGTCAATTCATACTCTCATCCTGTCAGAAATCAGCCGAGGCAACAGAATGGTGTTAATCCAAGGGTAAAAGGGATAAATTAGGGAGGGAATTTCATGCTTGGAGGGTTCAGCGTATGGCTCCAGTTTTCCCAGCCGTTTACGCATGCTAATGAGCCGACTTGGGCCTGGCTGTTTTTCCACTAGCAAACTTTATACATCTCACTTTGTTTTGCAGTTCATTTCATTAGGTCTGAGTTCATAGTAGTTGCATGGCTCCCTTCATTGATACTATGAAGACCTTTTTAGTTTTAAAACATGGCAAATCAGTCATTCATGAAGTTTAGTCTGTTATTTGTCTCCACAGGTCTGTGCTGCAAGCAAGAAAGTTGTTCAATAAATTTTGTTTTGAGAAAATCAATGCTTTGTGTCTTTTTGCTAAATGCTTGCTGTTAAAGTTAATTTTGTGTTGAATGAGTTCTGAGTGCTGTGTACGTGTTGAACTTTTTAAAATGGGTGATGTACTAAATTCTCACTGACTTAAGTAATGCAAATATTTTAGCCCCTCATTTTGAATCGGTGACTGACTGGTGATGTCATCCCTCTCTGCACTCGGAGCCACAGTGCCACCTAGAGATTTGTGTAGCTTAATGATGGTCTTGGGTCAGAAAGTCCTCGCGCTGTCGCCAGAAATATTCAAGTAGAGGCAATTTAGGCAGGAGTGGAAACCGTTTGGGTAATTGACCGTCTAGTGCAGCGTTTTGCACAATATGTAGCTTGGTGGGGTGGCTACATCAAACTCAGGAAATGTTTTTTGATGCAAAATATTTAAACGTAATTGGCACCGTTACAAAAAGTTGGTTCATTACAAAATTGTGGTTGGGGCTGGTCAATATGAAAAGTCCAGTTTTGTCTCAATAAAACGGACACATTTCCTGAGCATGTACGGAAACAAACTGAGACCTTTTGATTTAGACTGGTGACATTCTGAAATTATTTTTTTAAACCAAGCATCCGTTTCCAGCTTCATCTATTTAGCAGGGACTCTTCAAATATTCTACTTTGTACTGCTAAACCAAATACCAGGACCCCTAAACCATTGTACTTGATCTTTA